>NC_136262.1:0-52500 GCF_964187855.1 Myxine glutinosa | reverse complement strand
TGGTGAATGAGTTGGCCAAAGCAGTTGGAAAGGACGTATTGGCACTCACAGACACACTGCTCATCTCCTACATTCTGTCAGGTTGTGATTCGGTGAGCTATCCTTTCAAACGGGGTAAGAAGAGAGCAGTGAAAGTCGCACCCCAGCATGTTGACAAACAGCCAGCGTTGTCCAATTTCATCCGACATGAATCCGGACCTTCTGCACATGATCAGGTGATAACTGAAGCACGAAGCTTCTTTTGTGATCTCTACGGCAAGCCAGGGTATTCATCCCTGGATAAGCTCCGCGCCCACTTGTTTGCATCTAGCAAACTAGATCTGCGCTCCCTTCCTCCAACAGAAGATGCTTTTCACTTCCACGTTCTCAGGAGCCTTTGTCAGATCAGCTTATACAAGCAAGCTTCACTCAGCAATCCAGTGCTTCTTCCACTTGAAGAGTATGGCAGGAGTGTGGATGGTGACAGGTTAATTCCTGTCATGAAGAGCAAGCCATCAAAGCCTTCTGCTGCGAAGTTGAAGTACTGCAAATGTAAGAAGAAACCGAACTGCCTGAGGAATTGCCCTTGTGCGAAAGCTGGAGTACCATGCATCATTGCATGTGCCTGCAATGGCGACAGAGAAAAATGTGGACGGCTTCTGACTGATGACGGTGATGATGATGAGTAAATAGAGGTAATGCCACTTTTCCAGACAGTATGTGGTATGACTTGTCGTTTTAAAACATGTTGAAGAGTACCGTGCAAATAGATAGTGAATGCCCGATTTTGATGATTTTTTAAAAGTTATGCAAATCTAAAGTGACATACATGCCAGTAAGTTAAGTTCAGTCAGGGCATTTCTTTCCCAAAAACATCAGAGGGGTACAAACAACATATTTTGGGTGTAAAAGTTTGGCTATATTGAGCTTGAAGTAGGAAAAATGCGATTTTATTTACTAAAGGAGCTAAACTTTTAGCTTAACCCACTTTCCGTGACCTTTTGACCTCTGCTGACCTCATGGATGGTCCAATCACGTTGAATCATGTTTCATATAAAAGCCAACTTTATAACAAAAAGAATGAGTGGTAATTTGTTGCACTCACCCCTGTATTATGGGATATATGGTCAATTGAATTTCCCCTACCCCTAAATTTCTTGCTTTTTTACAGTTGACGCCCCAAGTTAAAAAAACGTCCTTACAGAATTCGCGCAATCCAAACTACCTTGCTAAAGTCACTTTTCTGATGGCTAACACCCCCACAGACATGATCTAGGGGTCAAACATTTTATAGCAGGGGTGTCACTTCAAAATCAAATTTTGAGGTCTCGGATCCCAGACTACTAGGTATTTTGGTCCCTATACAATCGAAAGGAGGGTTAATGAAACAGATAACGTGGTGACAACTCCCGATCGACGGAAAAAGCGGCAGCTGTGTCATGTCAACCGACTGAAGAAATATTATGAGAGGAAGCCTGTGAAAAAAATGGTTCCTGTCTCACCTGTAGTCGGGGTGCAAGAGAATCCAGAGTTAAGAGTCTTCACTGATCACAACCCCTTAACCTTCATTCAGAAAATGAAAAATAAAAATCAGAGGTTGATGAGATGGAGTTTGTCTTTGCAGGAGTTCAACTTGGAAATTGAGCATGTAAAGGGCAGGGACAATGTCGTTGCTGATGCTTTATCCAGAGTGAACTAACTTTGAAAATTCCTGTAGGGTGTTTGGAAGTTTTGTTGCTTTCTTCTGGGGAATATTAATTATTGTTGCTCACGTGAGTTGATCATTTGGGTGTGAGTTTTACTTTTGTTTGTTGAAGAGGGTTTTTGCATGAAAAGAAAGTTTTCACTATGTTCAAACTTTCTTTCTTGAGGGTGGGGAGTGTTACGGATTCGTCACTTCCGTCTTTGTGGTTGTCATCCATTTGAAGCATTTTTAGTTTCATGTACTATTATTGTTACAGTTTGAGTGAAATGGAGATAACTGTCTTCAAAGGTAAAAATTGGTGTTTCAAAAGAAAAACGAAATGGATCGGGAGAAACCGGAAGAAGAAGAAGAGGCTGAAGCGGATCAAGTGAGATTGGGAAAGAAAGGCCGATCTGCTTTTAGGTGTCGAGCAGACGCTGGTGGACGTTGGTCACGAGCGAATATTGGTTTCCCCGGGAAAGGGATTCCTGTGACAGTGTCGTTATTACTGTGGCAGATAAACCTGCGTGACGGGTTTTGCTGTTGGTTCCGAAAGTGAATCATTGTTGGAGAGCAGGTACGCCTCCATTACGGGCCCGTCTACCATTTCACCTCGCACCAGCCATTTCACCTCACACCAGCCATTAGCCTGGTTCTCGTGTGTGTCGTGGATTTCGCTTGGGAAATTCGCGGTTCTCCGCTTGGGAGCCGCTGATCGTTCATGTCAGCGTCATTGTCTGGTGAACTGAAGGTGTGAATTCCCAGTCGCCTTTTGGGTGAACTTTTGCCTGACCGGCGTTGGCCGGACCTCACCCAGCGGCTCTTCTGCAGCGTCGACTGTCAGCCGTCCTGGGTTCAGGTCTCAGTACGACCTGTTTTCTTGTGATCACCGGAGCGTGGATCGACTTTGGCCTGGTGTCGTGACATTGACTTTGGGGGTGTTACAGTTCGCTCACGTGGAGTACCGTGAGTGATTGAGTTAAGAAACTGGTGGTACCATCATAGGAATTAGATGTTGTTTTTTGTGCAATTGAGGTTTTATTGTACTTGTGCAAGTTGTTATTATTGTGTGATATTAATACAATACTTGGTTCTGGTATCAATTGATTGGTGTGTTTTCACCATTGGTCATTGGCACACATAATAGCACATCTTTCTGCTGTGACTCCTTTCGTGGCTCGGAGGTACACCATGACCGGGGTTTGGGGAGGAGCACGTAACACATAGGTCAATCAAATTTACCTCTTTCATCTCTATCTTCCAGACAATTTATTTTGTGTATATATATATATATATATATATATATATATATATATATATATATATATATATATATATATATTTATATATTTATATATATATATATATTTATATATTTTTATATATATATATATATATATATATATATATATTATATATATATATATATATATATATATATATATATATATATATATAGATATATATATATATATATATATATATATATATTTTCCGGTTCCTCGGGCAAGTGAAGCGTACTTCGAGCTCTCCACGGCATCGAAGTTTAAGTGTTTTCCCATTCTTGTCTTTGTCAAATTTCCACTGGTTATTTTGCTGTGTACGTGTTATTGTGTGTTTCTGGTTGGTATTGGTTTGTAATTCGTACAAACTTGTGTGTAGTTAATCGTTTTCTGGGTCGTACCTCGTGCGCGGCCTGGTAACTTGGGGCTTCCCTCCCCCCGTCGGTGTTTTGTCGGTTTGGGTTATTTCCTTCGCTGTATTGCTTGTTTCTTTTATTTTATTTTCTCCCCCTCACCTCACCTCCCTAGACAAAGAATTCTATATTGATTCTTTCTCTCCTCCTGGACACATGCTTGTTTCCTCTCCTCCTCGTCTCGACTTGTGCCCCGCCCCCTGTATCTCATTTCTCTTCCGCCTTTGCTCCTTCCTTCTCAAATCCACGTTCTCACTTGGAGACTTTTCCCAGATTGTTTTTCATGGTTTTCATGGTTCTGTTTGGATATTGTTGGAATATGTTTAAACTGCAGCCGTGATGCTGACGCCGCCTCCCCCACCCCCCTAGAATTTCCATGTTTTAAACGTTTCCCAGGGTGTACATTGGTCAGAATAGGTACACCGTATCCCTGCGTGTCGTAAGAGACGACTAAGAGGGTTGGCGTCAGGAAGGGCATCCGGCCATAAAAACATTGCCTCAAAAAGAGAACCATGACAATTACAACTACCAATGGGCAGGGTGCAGCCCGAAATGGAGATCGGTTTCTGAGGTTTGGGACATGGAATGTATGGACAATGACAGGGAGATCAGGAGAAGTGTTGGAAGTATTGGTCAGAAGAAGAGTGGACATATGTTGTGTGCAAGAGACGAGATGGAAGGGAAGTGGTGTGAGAATTGTGAAGGGTAGGCAGGGACAGAAATACAAGTTTGTGTGGCAAGGGTGCCCGGAGGGCGTCAATGGTGTTGGTGTCCTGTTTTCTGAGGAGTTTGTAGACAGTGTGGTGAGTGTGACTAGAGTGAGTGATAGGTTGATGATGGTGAAAATGATGATTGGAAAGCTCTTGGTGAACGTCATCTCGGGATATGCTCCGCAGGTTGGTCGAAGCAATGAAGAGAAGGACAAGTTCTGGTGTGCAATAGAGAAGCTGATGGAAAACGTGAAAGATGAAGAAGTTGTTGTGGTAGAAGGAGACCTGAATGGACATGTGGGAAGGAGTATGGATGGTTTCGAGGGAGTTCATGGGGGTTACGGATATGGTGTGAGAAATGGAGAAGGTGAAAGGATTTTGGAGTTTGCTGATGGAGCTGATTTGTTGATTTGTAATACTCAGTTCCAGAAAGAGGATAATAAGCTTGTTACATACACGTCAGGTGGGTCGACGACAACCGTTGACTACCTGATGGTGCGTAGGTGAGATAGGGGGCACCTCCGGGACACAAAGGTGATCCCGGGGGAGGAGGCTGTTTCACAGCACCACTTGGTTGTCTGCGACATAAGGGTGAAAGGTGCGAGGAGAGCTCGGCGGGTGAAGTACCAACCAAGAATGAAGGTGTGGAAGTTGAAAGAGGTGACAGTAAGGGAGGCATTAAAAGAGAGGCTGAGTAGGGTAGAGGATGATGTGGTTGAGCTTGAAAGCGGTTGGATGTCAATGAAAGCTAGTCTGTTGGGAGCCGTTGGTGAGGTATGTGGATGGACAAAAGGACCACCGAGGCACTCGGAAACATGGTGGTGGGATGATGAAGTTGGAAAGAGGATTGACGAGAAGAGGAAGAAGTTCAAGGAGTGGCAGAAGGCAAAGGGTACGGGAGCAGAAACAGCAGAGCATGAAAGTTATAAGGCAGCCAGGAAGGCTGCAAAGAAAGAGGTAGCAAAGGCACAGGAGGCATGTAGGAAAATGTTCGGAGAACGCTTGGATTCGGAAGAGGGTCAGAAAGCAGTATGCTTATACGTATTTATTGCAGATTGCAGATTGCAAAGCACATAGCGAAAGAGAGGTGTGACGTGATGGGGGTGAGATGCTTGAAGGATGAAGTGGGACAAATCGTTGTCGACCCAGATGGAATTAAAGGAAGATGGAAAAGATATATGGAAATGCTGTTGAATACAGAGAATGAATGGGATGGCAACATAGAGAGTAACCCAGTTTTAGGACCGGCAGAGAAGATAACTGAGAAGGAAGTTGAGGAAGCGATAAAAGCAATGAAGAGTGGAAAAGTGGGAGGGCCGACGGGAGTTGTGGGAGATATGTTGAAGGCAGCAGGAAGTTGGGGTGTGAAGAGAAAGACAGAGATCTGTAATCTGGTGGTGAAAGAAGGCTGCATTCCAGTGGATTGGGAACTGAGTACCCTCCTCCCTCTATACAAGGGGAAAGGTGACCCTCTGGAGTGTGGCTCGTACCGAGCGATAAAGTTATTGGAGCATGGAATGAAGGTATTGGAAAGGGTGTTGGAGAGGAGGATAAGGAAGAAAGTGAAGATCGACGAAATGCAGTTTGGATTTATGCCAGGAAGAGGAACGACAGATGCGCTTTTCATTGTGAGGCAGTTGCAGGAGAAGTACATGGAGAAGAGGAAGAAGTTGTTTTTTGGGTTTGTTGATCTGGAGAAAGCATTCGATAGGGTTCCACGCAAAGTATTGACATGGGCATTGAGGAAGTTAGGAGTGGAGGAATGGTTGATCAGAGTAGTGATGGCAATGTACAAAAGAGCGCGCACAGCTGTAAGGACGAAGGACGGGAACAGTGGTGAGTTTGAGGTGAAGGTGGGAGTGCATCAGGGGTCGGTACTAAGTCCACTACTAATTGTAGCTGTGATGGAGGAGCTGGCTCAGAACGTAAAGGAGGGTTTACCGTGGGAGTTGTTGTATGCAGATGATCTGGTGTTGATTGCGGAAAGTATGGATGGACTGAAGGAAAAGATGAACAAGTGGAAGGAATGTATGGAGACAAAAGGTCTGAAGGTGAATATCGGAAAGACGAAGGTGATGGCAAGTGGTAAAGCATGTGGTGAGGTGGAGAGAACTGGGAAGTGGCCGTGTGCTGTGTGCAGGAAGGGTGTCGGAGTGAACTCCATTCAATGTACAATGTGCGCTGAGTGGGTTCATCAAAAATGTAGTGGTCTGAGAGGGTCATTTACCAGTGTGGCAGCTACATTCAAATGTAAGGTGTGCACAGAGGGAGCTGCAGATGGAGGAAATGTTGAGTTGGATCTTGGAGACGGCGTGAAGCTGGAAGGTGTGAAAACATTTTGCTACCTCGGAGACATGCTGAATGGAGAAGGTGGATCAGACTCGGCAACGGTTGCTCGAGTGAGATGTGCATGGAAGAAGTTTCGAGAACTGAGTGGCGTGCTGATGAGGAGGAGAGTGTCGCTGAAGCTGAAGGGAAAGGTGTATGCTGCATGTGTGAGAAGTGTTATGATTTATGGGAGCGAGACATGGGTAATGAATGTAGAGCAGCAACGAAGGCTGGAAAGGGTGGAAATGTGAATGGTTCGATGGATGTGCGGAGTATCGTTGAGAGAGAGGAAAACAAATGAAGAATTGGGAAAGATGATGGGAATATTGCCTGTGATTGATGCTGTGAAGAGGAACAGGTTGAGATGGTTTGGTCATGTGTTGAGGAAGGATGAAAGTGACTGGTTGAGAAGAGTGTTGGAAATTGATGTAGAAGGAAGTAGAGGACGGGGAAGACCGAGAAAGACTTGGCTAAAGATGGTGGAAGAAGAAATGCGGGCAAGGGGGTTAACAAGGAGAGATGCAGAAAATAGGGCAAAATGGAGAAGATTGTCATGGGGACCGCAAGGCTAACCCCCGCTCTAGCAGGGAAAATGGCCTGAAAATGCATGTTGTTGTGTTGTTGTATTTATATATATATATTTATATATATATATATATATATATATATATACATCTATCTATAATTCCATTAATCTCTGTGTGTATGTGTGTGTGTATGTGTGTATGCGACAACGATTTCTCGACAACTACCGGTCCGATATACTTTAAACTTGCCAGGTATATTGCTGGGGACCCGAGGATGTGCCTTTTCAAGGTTTGAAATTAATCGGACAAGTACTTACCGAGCTATGGCGATTTAGCCGTTCGCCGTTCGCTTTGGCGTTGCGAATGGACCAAACCATTGCATGTAAATAGAGGGGGGGGGGTTCTGTGGTCGTTGCGAATGGACCAAACCATTCATGTAAATAGAGGGGGGGGAGGGTTCTGTGGTCGTTACTGCCACGTGGTTTCAAAGTTTTTTTTTGTTGTTGTTGTTTGCACGCATGTTTTTTTGCACCCACGTACGGGCACGCCCTAGGATGTTTACACACACACACCCCTACACAAAATTTTTTTTTTTTTTTTTTTGGCAAGGAACGGGCACCCACGTACGGGCACGTCCTAGCTTATATATAGTACGGGCATGCCCTAGTATATATAACTGTGAGAAATAGTAGAAACTCCACAGTACGAGCAGGGCGTCTCATTTGCATTAAATAAATAATCGGGAGATTAAATCAGACGCGGACGTAGCTTCAGGACGTCGATCTTTAATTTGACAAGCTTTCGACCAACAAAATTCTTCTTCTTAGTCGTCCCCAAGTGACTTCCGATCATTATTTTATAATATATATTATAAAAGTTGCATTTACTTCAATATGCTGTGCTCCAAAATTGATTTTTGAGTGCATATTTTTGATAGATTATAAGGGTATATGTCATAAGCGTATACCACTTGCCACAGCTTGCAGTTTACGCATTTAATTTGTCGAACAGTACAACCATTTTGGCTGTGGTGTACTCATTGCTACTTTTGGCTTGTTTATCTGTGGTTTTGTTTGTTTTTGCAGGATGTTGAGCAGTTGAAGAATGACAAAAAAAACTTTTTGAAGAAGTCAAAGTGGATAAGTCTGAAGGATGTATTTGGACATCCATTCTCCTTAGATTGGTTTAATCCATATGTGGTGCCAAATCAGGGAAAAGCTGAGCTATATTTGTATGTCGTTTAGGTGGTAATAAGCAAGCAATTATTTCAGTGCAGTCACAAGACCCCAAAAGTACTTAACTCTGCCACCTAAGGTGGGCATCGGTTATGTTTTCACCCCTGTTTGTTTGTCTGTTCTGAAGAATTAAAGGTGTCATATAACTCCTGATGTGTACACCATTCCGTTCAAACTGATTGTGACACTCAATGGAAAACAAGTCTAATAAACTCCTTCATGAAAAAATCAAATAAAAGGTTGTGAATGCCTCACGTTGCACATTTCCACATTGCCTCAATACTTTTGGATATATTGTTGTGTGTATGAGGTTGTTGCGTCCAATCGCTACATCACAGGTAAAGTCAATCACCACTATTATCGCATTCAATTTCCAAATGATGATGATGATTAAGTCTTCCAAATATCACCTTGTACATAGAAGATGAGGCTTCCTGCCACAATGCTCTGAATGTGACGGTGCCTGAATGATGTCTTCACAAACAAGTGGGTCGGTAGACGCGGAACAAATGCTTGGACACGTAGTTCACCTGAGCTGCCCCCGTTGGACTACATTTTTATGGGGCTATGTATAACTGTTGTTTACTTGTGAAAACCTTATTTTTTGTACGAACCTAGGCTATGATCACATATGCAATTCATGAAATTACTCAGTAGCAACGAGACAATGTTTTCAATCGTGGTTATGTTGAAACTGACAAATTTGAACTCAATTGAGTACAGTACTTCATGAATTATGCTTTCATACACAATTTATAGTTTGTTTTCATCACGTGTGCATCAAAGGTTATGAAAGTTCAAAGTTGTACAATGACTGTTTGACCCACCTACATTATTGAGAGTTTTGAAAAAATATTTGTGGAAACTTACACAGGAGTCAGGATATGCACAAATAATAAGTACTTGTAACTGAGAGATGTATGAAACATCTATATGTTGCATTATGAGCACATATCAGCCAAGGTGCTGGCACCCTAAAAGACGACAAACTATCCTCAATGCACCTCAGTCTCCTCTAGAAATTGTTGGGATGTATTCAGGCAATAGCACAAAATTGTGCTTCCAGAGAGCATTGCCCATTTTATCATTAAGGACATCGACATATACTCTGAACTGCCACGTGATTCTTGTTCTTCTTGTTGGTGATCTCAATCCTTTCAAAATGACTTCCACAAAAAAAATCTTCGTAGAATCTGGAACAAGATGGAACACCCCTGCTCCCGCCTCAGATTGAGTCTATTTTATTTATTTCCTTCCTTTCAAAAGTAAAAAGTACTTACAGTCACGTGAAAAAGTAACTACACCCCATGTAAAGTTTTGACTTTTTCAACATATTTCAACACACAGCTATTTGATCTTCATTTCAACAATATTGATAGATAAAGGTGATATAATACAACAAATATCATGAAACATTTACATTTTGTAGTCCATTGTATAATTTAAATAAACATAAATGCAAATTTCGCATGTGGAAAAAGTAAGTACACCCTTGGCTCTAATAGGTGGTATTGCCCCCTTTGGCAGAAACAACCTCAAGTCGGCGTTTCTTATAACTGTCTACCAGTCTCTGACATCGACTGGGAGAAATTTTTGCCCACTCCTCCATGCAGAATTCTTTCAGCTGTGCGATGTTTGAGGGGTTTCTTGCTTGCACAGCTCGTTTCAAATCCCCCCACAACATCTTGATTGGATTTAGATCCGGGCTTTGACTTGGCCATTCCAGAACCCTCCATTTCTTTCTTTTCAGCCATTCCTTGGTGGATTTACTGGTATGTTTAGGGTCATTGTCATGTTGCAAGGTCCACCTTCGGTTGATCTTCAACTTTCCGACAGATGGCCTCACATTATCCTCAAGCACCCTCTGGTACAATGAAGAATTAATAGTGGATTCGATGATGGTGAGCTGCCCAGGCCCTGATGCAGCAAAGCTGCCCCAAACCATAATATTTCCACCACCATGCTTTTCAGTTGGTATCAGGTTCTTGTGGTCAAATGCTGTCTTTGGTTTTCGCCAAACATGTCTTCTGGTACTGTGGCCAAATAGCTCTACCTTTGACTCATCTGTCCAGAGCACATTGTTCCAGAAGTGCTGGTCTTTGCCTGGGTGTTCATTGGCAAACTTTAGTCTTGCCCTGATGTTATTTTTGGACAGCAAAGGTTTCCTCCTGGCACACCTCCCATGTAGATCAAATTTGTGCAGCCTCTTCCTAATGGTAGACTCGTGCACTTTAACATCAACAGTGGCAAGAGCTACCTGTAGGTCCCGTGATGACATTCTGGGGTTCTTTGAGACTTCTTTCAGCATCTTGCGGTCTGCTCTCGGGCTGAACTTGCTGGGGCGGCCTGGCCTGAACAAGTTGGCAGTTGTATGGATCCTCTCCACTTGTAGATGATCTTCCGGACAGTCAAATGATTGATTTCAATTTGTTTGGAGATCTTTTTAAATCCTTTCCCAGACTCGTCGGCATCTATAACCTTCTTTCTGAAGGCCTCAGAGAGCTCTTTTGATCTAGGCATGGTGACGCCACACACTTCAACAACAAAGAGCAAACCAAACTAAATGTCTGAGGTTTAAATAAGACAGGTTCCTCCAAGATCCTCTCTAACGATGTTCTAATCATTTGCACCTGAGCTGGTGCACCCGATTCTAATTTTAGGTATTTGAAGTAGTGATAAATGTAGGGGTGTACTTACTTTTTCCAAATGTGAAATTTGAATTTATGTTTATTTAAATTATACAATGGACTACAAAATGTAAATGTTTCATGATATTTGTTATAGTATATCACCTTTATCTATCAATATTGTTGAAATGAAGATCAAATAGCTGTATGTTGAAATATGTTGAAAAAGTCAAAACCTTACATGGGGTGTACTTACTTTTTCACGTGACTGTATATCGATGAAGAAAGGCAAGATGGAACACCTTACACCCATGGTCTGCATTGAGTTGTCAGCCCCACTTGAAGTCGTGGCGATGGACTTTACTTGCCTAGAACGTTCATCAGATGGATACGAAAATGTCCTGGTGCTGACGGACATGTTTACCAGGGTTTGCGTGGCCATCCCGACTCGCAATCAGACAGCGCAAACAGTAGCTGCAGCATTGGTGAGGAATTGGTTTAGATACTTTGGTTGTCCAGGGTGCTTGCACTCAGACCCGGGTAGATCCTTTGAGGCTTCTGTAATCGCAAACCTATGTGAGATCTACGGCATTGATAAAAGTCGTACGACTCCCTACCACCCGGAAGGCAATTGTGGGTGTGAGAGATGGAACCGAACAATGCACGAGATGCTGAGAACACTCCCGGCGGGTAAGAAACGACGATGGAAGGAATACCGACCTGAGTTAACTCTTACCTACAACAGCCATGTCCATTCATCCACAGGGTTTCCACCATTTTATTTCATGATGGGCAGGGATGCCCGGCGGCGGATGGACATCATCCTGGAGTCCAGTCTGGACAACCATCAAGCGGGAAGTATGGATCAGTGGGTTGCAGATCATCATGACCGGTTAAAGACGGCATGTGCTTTAGCCAAGGAACGCTCCCGAGAGACTGGGCTAACCAGAAAGAGGATTCATGCCCTGGTAGCACCAGGTGCACTGGTTAAGTCAGGGGACTGAGTCCTACTGAGGAATCACAAACCCAGGGGCCGTAACAAGGTCCAGGATAGATGGGAACCTGAAACATGCATGGTAATTGACCAAACAAATCCTGAGATTCCTGTATTTCGGATACGTCACGAGAGGGGTAATCAGCAAGTCAAGGTTGTCCACAGAAATCAGTTAAAGCCTTGTACATTTCCTATGGATGTCCCCAAAGGGAATACGACGAGGAATGGTGACAACACAGGTAACATGCTGGGTCAGCCGGAAGACACTGTTCGGGTTTATGTGTCTTCTTACCCTGCACAAGGAGAGGATGAAAGCCCGCCTCAAGTGGATGTAACCGTTAGGGATGATGAAAGCCCTCCTCAGGTGGAATTAACCATCAGTTGTGATGTAACGGCAGTGGAGGAGCAAGTCATGGGTAAGGAACACAGTCCAGAGCCGCCTGCTACATTACCAGTTGACAGACCGACTGAGTTGCTTTCATTGGCTGGTATAGCAATTTTATTAAAATTTCCTTGCCACTATAGTTTAATATCTAGCGATAGATCATTGTCTGATTTATGGTGTTTATGCCACGAGGGTGGTAAACTTAAGTTTAGTTGTTGGCAACCGGAAATCGAAACCACGCCTCCGCCCTGACTGCCATGAAGATAGCAGGGTTTTGGGGCGTTCTCAGGCCCAGCCATAACAGGGAGTGTGGATTCGCTTCTTCACCCAGGAAGACTGTTGTCTTTGAGTTCGGTTGTTCTTCGGAGTTTGGACTCGAATGACCATAGGACTCATGTGAGCGGTAGGTGCGTCGCTTGTATCTATTGATTCAGAGTTATTTAATTATCTCAGAGATCTGTGGGCTACAGGTGTTATTACCGTTCCGATTGGATTGATTTTACCGGAACTAATGACGTGAACCGTATGTTCACTCTTAAAAAGCCGCTCCTTTGTTTTCATCATCGGCAAAGAAGGCGCCATTTTAGGTTATTGAGTTGGTGATCTGTGCGGGCTCGTAATGGTTGTGTAATTACTTTAATCAGGTTGCGTAGGAATTGGCAAAGCAACCGATGGTAATGTATGTAATGCAGCACCGAGACGCATGTTTTAGCCACAATGACGAAGGTTGGATTATTGGTTAAAGTATTACACGGCTATTATTGCTGGTACACGTGCTAATGTCTCGGGGAGATCCGTGGTAACAACCTCGGTGATGCTGTATTACAGTTCGGTATGCTTGATGTTATTGGTTAAAGTATTACATGGCTATTATTGCTGGTACACGTGTTAATGTATAAAAATGTATTGCTTACCAAAGATGTTAATTGTTATTAATCATTATATTATTTACCTGATTATTGTTCCGATTGTATTTACAGCATGTTGCTGCCCCTTTTTCTTATCTTGTGTTCCCTCCAAACCAAAACATTCATTAAACAATTGGAAGAAGACCTCGAGTTGGTGTGCAACTTATAGCGGCTACATATACATACATACTTTTTGTACTTTTCACAGGTGTGAGCAAGCACAAGCAGATGGTCAATACTACTGTGTAGCCCAATACCTCGGCCAGGACTACTGCACTGTACTCATGGGGATGAACCTTTTCACCAGGGAGGACTGCACCAGCACCTTCAAAGGCATGGGAGTAGTAGAGAAAGGGGGGTTCTGGCTCACCTCAAATTTAACATTGGAGTCAATGGGGAAAGAGCTAAAAAAAAAACTTACTAATTCACTGTTTTTTCACCCAGGTTTCACCCTCTTTTTACCGATCTACAAATATTAAATCCTAAATAGACCCAACTACTAAAACACATTAAATATGTGTCGGCAGAGGACTTCCGGGTTCGGTTGCGAGAGGACGCTGGCGTTGCATATTCGCCGCTTCTCCGACTGGATGGATGTACAGGGTCTGCTTCTACCTTTCTGACCTGACATCTCACACCTGTCCTGCCTTTTCACACCCGCACGTGCCGCGTGTTCTCCGGCTGGATAACGGAATCTGCTTTTGATGGTACGGAATACGGAATTCGAAAGGCCCGCTCCCGTTGATTGTGGCCGTGGCCTTGTTTGCCGGTGGCCTTGTGGCCTTGTTTGCCGCTGTGGTCTTGATTAGCGGCTGCAGTCGTTTGCCGCTGCGTTTGCCGCTGCGTTTGCCGCTTTGCCTCCTCGACCTTGGCCTCGTACTCGTCCCTTCGCTCCTGCCTGGCATGGCTCTGAAGTACTCCGCCGCAAGGCTTCTTCTGCTCAATACCCGCTCCACCCCATCATGCATCTCTGCCATCAAATCAAATGGACTCCTCCGACGACCCAGGTACATTCACCGTGGCTCCGGTCGCAAGTTTGTTTATTTGCAATCAGGTCACTCCATCCCCGTCCTCTGGTCGGCTCAGCGCACTCTCACTCTTCGTCCCAGCGCACCTGGTCACAGCAACCCACACGATCGCACCTCTTGCCTACGAACCCTGGCTAAATCACCTGAATTCATCCCTGCTGTTCAAAACAACATCAAGCTCACCCTGTTCAACACCCGGTCCCTCAACAATAAATGCCTCATCCTGAACGAATACATCCTGGATAACAAACTGGACTTTCTCTGTCTCACCGAAACCTGGCAACAACCTCTGGACTACTACACACTCAACCTCACCACACCCAATGGATATTCCTACGTCAATAAACCACGCTCGGAGGGCCGAGGTGGTGGAATTGCCGTTATCCACCGTCAAGACATCAAGACCAACCTCATCTCCATCTCATCTGCTCCATCATTTGAACACCTGGCTTTAAAACTCTCTGGTCACACGCAGTCAGTCATGGCTGTCGTCTACCGCCCTCCCAAACCACACCCATCATTCCTGTCTGACTTCTCCTACTTTCTGACCCAGCTATGTTCCCTCTCCCCCTCAATCCTCCTCCTTGGTGATTTCAATATCCACATGGACTCCACTGACTCCACAATAACCACTGACTTCACTGATTTACTCACCTGCTTTAACCTCACTCAACATGTCGACTTTCCTACCCATATCCGTGGTCACATTTTGGACCTTGTCTGCTCCACTGGATTAAATTTGCACCATCTCTATGGCTCCGACCTCACCCTCTCTGACCACTTAGCCATCACTCTGACCATCAACATCCCCGCCCCAACACCAAGGCATTATCGCACAATCAACTTCCGTAAGCTAAACGCTCTTTCACCTACCTCATTCTCATCCACCCTCTCTGAAAAAATGTCCACTTCTCCCTTCATTGACCTCCACACCCCTTCCGACCTCACTGACTACTACAACCACACTCTCTCCTCCTGCCTTGACCAGCTTGCGCCTGTAAAAACCAAAACAGTTTCTTTCACCCATTCTGCTCCCTGGTTTACCCCTGAACTCCACCTGATGAAAACTCGTGCTCGCCAACTTGAAAGACTCCGCAATAAAACGGGTCTCACAGTTCACTCCCAAGCCTACAAGGACCACATACAACACTACAAAGATGCCCTCTCCCGCGCCCGCTCTGCCTACTACTCTCAAATTATCCACTCTGGCTCCGGAAACCCAAAAGCACTCTTCTCGACAATAAACAAACTCCTCCGCCCCCTGAACACCACCACCCAGTCATTCACAGTAGACAACTGCATCTCCTTCCTCTCTTTCTTCCAACGCAAAATTGACAACATCTACAACAGCTTGACCACCGCCGCACCCGCTCCCCCTCCAACCACCTGCCCCCCCTTGTCCTGCCATCCCCTGTCTCGGTTCTCCCCAATCTCTCCTACTGACCTCTCTGAACTCCTCATAGGAATGAAAACTGCCACCTGCACTCTTGACCCCATCCCCTCCAGCTTTGTCAAAGCCTCCCTCCCTGCTCTCTCTCCACTTATCATTGCAACAATAAACTCCTCCCTGTCTACAGGCATCGTCCCACCTTCCCTCAAAATTGCTGCTGTTACCCCCATTCTAAAAAAACCTGGTCTAAACCCTGACACCCTAAACAACTTCAGACCCATCTCCAACCTACCCTTTCTGTCAAAAGTTTTGGAACGCGCTGTAGCCACTCAACTCAAACATCATCTCTCTGCCAATAACTTGTATGAAACATTCCAATCCGGATTCCGCTCCAACCACAGTACTGAAACTGCTCTCCTCAAAATCACCAACGACCTTCTCCTCTCCTCTGACGCTGGCAACCTCAACATTCTCGTCCTCCTCGACCTCAGCGCTGCCTTTGACACCATCGATCACACTATCCTCCTCACCCGACTTGAATCCACCTTTAACGTCACCGGCACTGCCCTCTCTTGGATTAAATCATACCTCTCTGACAGATGCCAGTTCATCTCCATCAATAACTGCAAATCCCCCACTGCTCCCCTCCCCCAAGGTGTCCCCCAAGGTTCAGTTCTTGGCCCCCTCCTCTTCATCCTTTACCTGTCCCCGCTCGGTCACTTAATCCGCCGTCATGGTCTCCAATTCCACTGCTTCGCCGATGACATCCAGCTTTTCATCTCCACCAAGTCCGTCTCCACCGACACCCACTCTATCCTGACAAACTGCATCACTGAAATAAAATCCTGGCTTCAAATCAACTTCCTCAAGCTTAACTGTGATAAATCTGAAATAATCATCATTGGCCCAAAAACGCTCACAAAATCCACCCATAACTTTGCCCTCAACATCGACGGTATCCCAGTATCCACCTCCCCTCACATCCGGAATCTTGGCGTCATCTTTGACCAAACCCTTTCCTTCGACAAATACACTAAACAGATCACAAAGTCAGCCTTCTTTCACCTGAAAAACATTGCCCGTCTCCGCTCATCCCT
Source organism: Myxine glutinosa (assembly GCF_964187855.1). Lineage (NCBI taxonomy): Eukaryota > Metazoa > Chordata > Myxini > Myxiniformes > Myxinidae > Myxine > Myxine glutinosa. The sequence goes on along the minus strand of NC_136262.1, from coordinate 35,912 downwards.
CTCCTCCACGGCTGCAGAAACCCTCATCCACGCCTTCATCACCTCCCGTCTGGACTACTGCAATAGCCTCCTCTATGGTTCACCCTCAAAAATCACCAATAAACTCCAATACATTCAGAACTCCGCTGCCCGTCTACTCACTCATTCCCGGACCCGTGACCACATCACCCCCGTCCTTTACAAGCTTCACTGGCTCCCCATCCCCCAGAGAATCCAGTACAAAATCCTCCTCTTGACATACAAAGCCCTCCATAACCTGGCCCCATCCTACCTGGCTGACCTCCTCTCCAGACACACTCCCACCCGCAACCTCCGCTCTGCTGGTACCAACCTCCTGACCCCCTCCATCCGGACCAAATTCAGATCCTGGGGGGACAGGGCCTTCTCCATCGCTGCTCCCACCCTCTGGAACTCACTACCTCACACCATCAGAGACTCCTCCTCACTCACCACATTCAAAACATCACTAAAGACCCACCTGTTCAACGCTGCATTCAACATTCAACCCACAGCATTTAACCCCTGACTATCTCTTCTCCTTCTCCCTCCTTTTGCTTTAAATATTTCCCTATTGATTCTTGTCTTGTCTTTTTGATTCTTGTCTTATATATATGCCGTATATCGCTGCTGTTTGTTTTCTTGATTCTTGTCTTTTTGCAATTGTTGTTTTCATGTATTGTTATGCATTATGTTTTCCACTCTGTCAAAGCGCCTTTGGGCTTCTGGAAAAGCGCTATACAAAATAAATGAATTATTATTATTATTATTATTAAATATAACATTGAAGTCAATGGGGAAAATTAAGCTATTCACTCACACCTGCATTTAGCTTATTAACGCTCCCCATTTTTCATTATGCTCGTACAGAGACCCAACGAATACTTGTGCTTCATTTTTAGGTAATAATTTAATTTTTTTAAAAGAACAATCACCATCTAAAATATTGATAAATATGACATTATAATTTAAGTCTCGGTTTAGGTAGCGCCGTTGAGCTGATATGATACCTTGTCTGAAATCCTCCAGTGCCACATACCATTTTGAGATTATAGTAAATTAATTTCCCCCCAATCTCTTGACAACCATCAAAGTTTTTTGTCCACGCCAGGATATTACCTCCCAGAGCCTCCAACTTATTCGTATTTAAATTTATTCGCTTATTTGTTATATCTACTTTTACCCCCGTTATTTCTTCAATAATACTAATTTGATATTTTTCACATTCATGATGTTTTCCATTTAAATACCAAGGTTGTTGTTTTCTCCACTCTTTGGTTTGGTTATTGCTTGGTTCTATCATTTATATATTAGTAAAAAAGGTGGCGGTAGCCCACTAAAATCCCTAACCCCCCTTTTTATCTTATCACTTATATATTTATCTTATCACTTATACTTATATATTTATCTTATCACTTATACTTATATATTTATCTTATCACTTATATATATCACTTATATTTGTTGACGTCATTAACATTGGTGAGTTCTGGAATAAAGTCGCTGATTCGTCCAAAATTGTCACGTGGATATGGGCGCATTCACAAACATTCACGAAATTATGTTGATAAATTCGACTCAAATTATAGCAATTTTCTAAAATAAGTTGCTTATAGGTGGGGGCGGAGTGATGTCACTTCCGCTTAGTAACGGCGTCACGTGCCCTAGAGCGATGAAAACAATCACGCCCCGCGCTTGCAGTGTGTGTGCTTTGTGTTTGCAGACTTGCGCAGGAAAGTGCTAGATTTTGTGTTGTTGCAACGGTTTAACTTACGACTTTCGTCACATACTACTGGCCACTTGTATCAACATGTCTTACAACTATTTTGACAATCTTCCAAGCGAAGCTAAAGAGAGAAACGAGACCAAATTATCGGCAATTGGCCTTGCAATTTGTCCGTACCGGTTACCGGCAAGTGCGTGGATAAACGACCCGACGGCCTGGCCGGATGTTCAGTTCGCGGATGTGTTCATGTACCTCACGAGCACACCAGGTATGAAAGTACATCCGGGTACTTTTACCCTCTGACACCTGACAACTGAACGGCCGATGAAAGCAAACACGCGTAGCAATGCGTGTGTACATGTTTATACATGCGCGATACACACAACAGTTACTTATATTTTCAGTAGCTGTGATGTAATGAAAATACTAACTGAAGTTAAAAGTAATAGTTTATATTTAAACTTACCCAGCCATGCGAGTGCAGTGAGCGGGCAGCTTATAGCAACAGCTATACAACTTATATACAGCAGCAATTTATAAGAGTCGATAATATTTGCGAGTGGGTTGGAGACGCACCCACACACCAGATTAGAAGCTAGTAGTTCGTTTATTTTTCAAGATATTCCGCTCACAAGGTTCAGACATATATGGTGGTGGCCATCTTGGATTTTGATGTGGCGACCCAATTTTCAATAGCGTTCTTCCTTATGCCTCGCTACACCCACACACCAGATTATACGTTAGTAGTTCATTTATTTTTCAAGATATTCCGCTCACAGGGTTCAGACATTTACTTTTCAAGATATCGCGCTCACAAGGTTTAGATATGGTGACAGCCATCTTGGATTTTGACGTGGCGACCTAATTTTAAATAGGGTTCTTCCATATGCCTAGTTGCACCCACACACCAAATTAGAATTCGGTCCTTCGCTTACGCACGGATGGACGGACGCACGGACGGACGCACGCTCACACGGACGGAAGGGAAAACCATAGTCCCCCTTTCGCTCCGCGGTGCGACGGGGGACAATAAACGACCTATGAAAACTGTTAAGTTATGTATTATGATAATTATGACATACCCATAATACATATAATTATTAATTATGTCATTAGGCCAATAAGTTGCTGTTGTCGTGTGAGCATGCAGGTGTTGTGCGGATCTTTGCAATGGTGTGAGGGTTTTTTTTTGGCTCTTTATGCTGGACTGGTTAGCCATCCCTGGCATAGTCCAAAAGATCAACATGGCCAAAGGTCTTCAACCTTTTCAAATTTCTAAAATCCTCAATTTTCATCTGATTGACTTGAAATTTGAATAGGATTTTCATATCAGCTTACTGAATTCAACCACCAATTATATTTGAGGTCAACATAGGCCAAAAGGTCAATATCGGCCGAATTTCTAAAATTGTAAATTTAAATCCGATCAACTTAAACTTTGAAGACGATTTTCATATCACATCACTGAATTCAACCACAAATTATTTTTGAGGTCAAAAGGTTGCTCCAGTGAGTGCCATTCCACTTTGATCTCTTTTGCCAAGTGTTGCTCTATGAGTGATTTTTCATTTGTCTGTCTCAATTTTTTTGATAATTATGACATCATAGGTCACGTGGTAATGGCGCCATCTTGAACGTGAGTATGCTTTTCTCTGTAATTGTTGGTCCGATTCCCAAAAAATTTCACCATAGGAGGTACTCCTCCTGTATAATTTCTTTGACAATTATGATGTCATAGGTCATGTGGTATTGGCGCAATCTTGGAAAAAACGAAAAAACTGTGCACCTCTATCTCTGAAACCACCCCATGGAAGAATTGGAAACATGGCACATTGTCAAGTACTCCACATGCGGAACAATGTGTATTAATGATGATGTCATTGTTGCCTTCATTTTGACATCATAATTACGCAACAATGATGATGTCACTGTTGCCCTCATTACGACGTCATAATTAGGCAAGTAGAATGCTTGATCCGATCAGTTTAAAATTTCTTGAGCATGATCTACACAATAATTGTATGACAGAATGAAATTTATGTCATCGGTCACGTGGTTCAGCAGCCGTATTGGATTGAACATAAATCTACGTCGTCAATAAGCCACAGAAACACACCACACAAAATACACCACACAAACACTTCCTGGTCAGGGTCTGCAATCTCTGATTGCTCTTTCTTGTTCCAGTTGAAAGAATTTCCATTCGTTGCACAGCGGTGATGTGGGGCAGCTCGTCGATGTCTTGCAATACATCCTGGGTGGTTGGGAGAGTAGCAGCAAATTTTCACCCCCACTCAGTTTGATATGCTCTGTCATCTCTCCATGCTTAATTTTATTTGAAAATTCCTGCCAAGAATTCACCCTTAATTCCCAACACGTTTCCTGTTTTGATGAACGCACGAGAACACAGAGAATGTGTCACCTATTTATAATGCACTTACGTTTGTGGGGTGAGGATGGATAAGTATTCCTAAATGAAGATTGAGAAAAATAAGAGAGTTTTGTAAGAGTAAAAGGAGATGGAGGACACCCAGGACTCCTACTTGTTCCTGCAGCAAGGGTATTGTCCATAAATAGACTCTCCCTCACTCCTTTTAAAATATAGCAATGCACCAGTATATTACTTGGCAGGTAAAACCCCATTACCTTCATCTTGTATTTACAACACATCAATTTGAATGTATCTCACTTATCTGGATTAAATTTATAAAAATGATGGTGAGAGCACATTAAATTCATGATTGGTTGTTCCGAATCGCCAGAACTCTATCTCTCTCTCTCTACCTGCTTGATGAGGTGTGGAAAAGGAAAACACTTTTACTGGTTCCAGCGTGGCCAAAAAAAAAAGAGGCAATTCTTTGATACGAATTGCAATGACATTTTAAAGAAACCATTCCATTTATTCCTAATTTATTTTCTTCCACAAAACACCAAATCCATTGCAGATTGCCACCATTGCATCTCGTCTCCCAAGTCGGAGAGAATGATTTTTCAGCTTAAGAAGTGTGTACAAATTTCACCGACTTTGGTGTTGGAACACTTGGGTGGCCTGACATGGATATTGGATAAGCTTGCAGTCTTGAGATGAGCTGTGCCAACATATCTTGTTACACAAATTAAATGTGTTGAACTCTCTCCACTCAGCAGGCATGAAATAATCACAGCACAACAGGGAGCGCTCGGTGGCAAACTTATCCGCAAGTCATGATTAATAACAAAGCTGCGATAAGGAAAAGGCTGCAATCAAATGCTTTCGTCTTTGGAAACCATACACCTTGTGCTGTACCAGAATCAAATTTCATGCCGGTACCTGGAAGGTGTGTGTATCATTCGTTGTTATCTCCATTTGTAGGTTTCAGGAGGTGGAACAGAGTCCTCCAAGGACCCAAAGTATCCATCTCCTCTTAGGTAAGGGATTACGGTTCATGGACCAAGCTGTTCAACTTTTTCAGAGTTTTGTTCCAAGGTCTCTTTTCAGGATCGTCACCGAACCCCAGATTGCCTCCAGTTGTTCATTTGTGATGATACAAATTTGTGCATACAAAAGCCTCAAAACTGCATACAAAAGCCTCAAAACTGCACACAAAAGCCTCAAAACTGCACACAAAAGCCTCAAAACTGCACACAAAAGCCTCAAAACTGCATACAAAAGCCTCAAAACTGCATACAAAAGCCTCAAAACTGCATACAAAAGCCTCAAAACTGCATACAAAAGCCTCAAAACTGCATACAAAAGCCTCAAAACTGCATACAAAAGCATCAAAACTGCATACAAAAGCCTCAAAACTGCATACAAAAGCCTCAAAACTGCATACAAAAGCCTCAAAACTGCATACAAAAGCCTCAAAACTGCATACAAAAGCCTCAAGCCTCAAAACTGCATACATCCGGACCAAATTCAGATCCTGGGGGGACAGGGCCTTCTCCATCGCTGCTCCCAACCTCTGGAACTCACTACCTCACACCATCAGAGACTCCTCCTCACTCACCACATTCAAAACATCACTCAAGACCCACCTGTTCAGCACTGCATTCAACATTCAACCCACAGCATTTAACCCCTGACTATCACTTCTCCTTCTCCCTCCTTTTGCTTTAAATATTTCCCTATTGATTCTTGTCTTTTTGCAATTGTTGTTTTCATGTTTTGTTATGCATTATGTTTTGCACTCTGTCAAAGCGCCTTTGGGCTTCATGAAAAGCGCTATACAAAATAAATGAATTATTATTATTATTAAAAGCCTAAATATTTAATTCATATTTAAATAATTGACCATGGACCAATCATGGACCAAACATTAAATCAATCATGGACCCCTCGCGGTCCCCATGTGCTGTTTTTGTCTTTCCCTCGCGGTCCCCATGTGCTGTTTTTGTCTTTCCCTCGCGGTCCCCATGTGCTGTCTTTGTCTTTCCCTCGCGGTCCCCATGTGCTGTTTTTGTCTTTCCCTCGCGGTCCCCATGTGCTGTTTTTGTCTTTCCCTCGCGGTCCCCATGTGCTGTTTTTGTCTTTCCCTCGCGGTCCCCCTGTACTGTCTTTGTCTTTCCCTCGTGGTCCCCCTGTACTGTCTTTGTCTTTCCCTCGTGGTCCCCCTGTACTGTCTTTGTCTTTCCCTCGCGGTCCCCATGTGCTGTTTTTGTCTTTCCCTCGTGGTCCCCATGTGCTGTTTTTGTCTTTCCCTCGCGGTCCCCCTGTACTGTCTTTGTCTTTCCCTCGCGGTCCCCATGTGCTGTTTTTGTCTTTCCCTCGCGGTCCCCCTGTACTGTCTTTGTCTTTCCCTCGTGGTCCCCATGTGCTGTCTTTGTCTTTCTCTCGTGGTCCCCATGTGCTGTCTTTGTCTTTCCCTCGTGGTCCCCATGTGCTGTCTTTGTCTTTCCCTCGCGGTCCCCATGTGCTGTTTTTGTCTTTCCCTCGCGGTCCCCATGTGCTGTCTTTGTCTTTCCCTCGTGGTCCCCCTGTGCTGTCTTTCCCTAGCGGTCCCCATGTGCTGTCTTTGTGTTTCCCTCGCGGTCCCCATGTGCTGTCTTTGTCTTTCCCTCGCGGTCCCCATGTGCTGTTTTTGTCTTTCCCTCGCGGTCCCCATGTGCTGTTTTTGTCTTTCCCTCGCGGTCCCCATGTGCTGTTTTTGTCTTTCCCTCGTGGTCCCCATGTGCTGTTGTTGTCTTTCCCTCGCGGTCCCCATGTGCTGTCTTTCCCTCGCGGTCCCCATGTGCTGTCTTTGTCTTTCCCTCGTGGTCCCCATGTGCTGTCTTTGTCTTTCCCTCGCGGTCCCCATGTGCTGTTTTTGTCTTTCCCTCGCGGTCCCCATGTGCTGTCTTTGTCTTTCCCTCGTGGTCCCCCTGTACTGTCTTTGTCTTTCCCTCGTTGTCCCCCTGTACTGTCTTTGTCTTTCCCTCGTGGTCCCCCTGTACTGTCTTTGTCTTTCCCTCGTGGTCCCCATGTGCTGTCTTTGTCTTTCCCTCGTGGTCCCCGTGTTCTGTTTTTGTCTTTCCCTCGCGGTCCCCATGTGCTGTTTTTGTCTTTCCCTCGCGGTCCCCATGTGCTGTCTTTGTCTTTCCCTCGTTGTCCCCCTGTACTGTCTTTGTCTTTCCCTCGTGGTCCCCCTGTACTGTCTTTGTCTTTCCCTCGTGGTCCCCATGTGCTGTCTTTGTCTTTCCCTCGTGGTCCCCGTGTTCTGTTTTTGTCTTTCCCTCGCGGTCCCCATGTGCTGTTTTTGTCTTTCCCTCGCGGTCCCCATGTGCTGTCTTTGTCTTTCCCTCGCGGTCCCCATGTGCTGTTTTTGTCTTTCCCTCGCGGTCCCCATGTGCTGTTTTTGTCTTTCCCTCGCGGTCCCCCTGTACTGTCTTTGTCTTTCCCTCGCGGTCCCCATGTGCTGTCTTTGTCTTTCCCTCGTGGTCCCCATGTGCTGTCTTTGTCTTTCCCTCGTGGTCCCCATGTGCTGTCTTTGTCTTTCCCTCGCGGTCCCCATGTGCTGTTTTTGTCTTTCCCTCGCGGTCCCCATGTGCTGTCTTTGTCTTTCCCTCGCGGTCCCCATGTGCTGTTTTTGTCTTTCCCTCGCGGTCCCCATGTGCTGTCTTTGTCTTTCCCTCGTGGTCCCCATGTGCTGTCTTTGTCTTTCCCTCATGGTCCCCATGTGCTGTCTTTGTCTTTCCCTCGTGGTCCCCATGTGCTGTCTTTGTCTTTCCCTCGCGGTCCCCATGTGCTGTTTTTCTCTTTCCCTCGCGGTCCCCATGTGCTGTCTTTGTCTTTCCCTCGTGGTCCCCATGTGCTGTCTTTGTCTTTCCCTCGTGGTCCCCATGTGCTGTTTTTGTCTTTCCCTCGCGGTCCACATGTGCTGTCTTTGTCTTTCCCTCGTGGTCCCCATGTGCTGTCTTTGTCTTTCCCTCGTGGTCCCCATGTGCTGTCTTTGTCTTTCCCTCGTGGTCCCACTGTACTGTCTTTGTCTTTCCCTCGTGGTCCCCATGTGCTGTCTTTGTCTTTCCCTCGCGGTTGTCAGCTCTTTCACGAGCCTCGATTCAGTATAGTAAAAAAAAAAAAAAAAAAAAAAAAAAAAAAAAACAATCATATTTAATTAATATTTAAATCATATTTAAATCATATTTATTTCATATTTAAATCATATTTAATTCATATTTAAATCATATTTAATTCATAATTAAATTATATTTAAATCATAATTAAATCATATTTAATTCATTTTTAAATCCTATTTAATTCATATTTAAATCATATTTAATTCATATTTAAATCATATTTAATTCATATTTAAATCATATTTAATTCATATTTAATTCATATTTAAATAATATTTAATTCATATTTAAATCATATTTAATTCATATTTAAGTCATATTTAATTAATATTTAAATCAAATTTAATTCATATTTTATTCATATTTAAATCATATTTAATTCATATTTAAATCATATTTAATTCATTTTCATTCATATTTAAATCATATTTAATTCATATTTAATTCATATTTAAATCATATTTAATTCATATTTAAATCATATTTAATTCATATTTAAATCATATTTAATTCATATTTAATTTAATTCATATTTAATTCATATTTAATTCATATTTAAATCATATTTAATTCATATTTAAATCATATTTAATTCATATTTAATTATTTTTATTTTTTATTTTTTTTGTATACTGAATCGAGGTCCCGTGAAAGAGCTAACATTTACTTCACAAACAAATCAACCAGACAAACAAAACATACAAAAAGAGGGAGCGGAAAACAAGATGGGGAGAGAAGGGGAAGCACACAAACACAACATTTGAGAGCAGGGAGATGTGGGGAAGGGGGGGGGGGGGGGTGGAGGGAGAAGTATAAAACACAAGGACACCAAGGACTTCCAGGACAGAAGTTGGTATTTAAAAAAAGTGGAATTGGGGTGAAATTAGCGGGGGTAGAAAAGATCAAGGTTTTGGATGGGGGAAGATAAGAGATGGTGGTGAACAGCTGTTTTAAAGACCTGGAGGGTGGAGTGGGATTGAAGAGAGTGAGGGAGTTTGTTCCAGAGGCGGGAGAAAAGAGGAATGAAGGAGTGAAGGTGAGCAGAGAGTCTTGATTTTGGCAGTTTGACCATAAGAGGGTTGCAGGCAGATCTTGTGCGACCTGTAGGAATATTTGCGGGGCAGAGCCCAGAGAGAGCTGGCGGGGCAAGGCCAGAGAGGAGTCGGTAGAAGATGGAAAGACCACCAACCTGCCTGCGGTGAATGAGTGAGAGGCCCTTGGAGTTAGCTTCATCGCGGGAGATTCCAATGATTCTGAATGCTTTGGTTTCAACAGCGTGAAGACGAGCTAGGTGTGAGGCAGGAGCACCAGCCCAGAGGGGAGAGCAGTATTCCATTGAGCTGCGGATGAAAGCCTCGTCTGTGGTGAGGAGCTCAGGTGTGCCAAGGAAGGACTTCGCACGACGGAGGATGCCCAGTCGGCGACTGGCTTTGGAGGCCAGATTTGAAATGTGGTTTTCCCAGGAAAGATCATGGCAGATAGTGAGACCCAAAAGCTTGAGTGACAGAACTTCTTGGAGAGGATTATTCAGAAAGTGGATGGGAGGGTTGTCCAGTAACCCAGAAAAAGGAGAAGGAGGAGAGGGAGAAAAAGGAGAAGGAGGAGAGGGAGAAAAGGGAGAAGGAGGAAAGAGAGAAAAGGGAGAAGGAGGAAAGAGAGAAAAAGGAGAAGGAGGAGAGGGAGAAAAAGGCGAAGGAGGAGAGGGAGGAAAGGGAGCAAAGAGAGAGGGAGGAAAAATATAAAAAGATGGAAATCTGTGAGATTCTTAAAAGATTGAGTGTATTACAGCAAATAAATCAATCTCAACGCACCAACGAGGAAAATAAAGAATTAACAACTCTTACGAAGATAATGATTTTAAAAATGGTTGAGATGAGTTCAGCGAGGAGATTTACATGAAGAAGACAAAGGTCATATAGTTGATGATGTTGGTGTTATTGACTTTCGTTAGTTTTTATTTGTAAATAAATGGAGGAGAGAGTGAAGGCATTCCTAAGGATTCTTTATGTTTTAAAAATTAAGATAGAAATGTATATGTTGAAAACCAAAAAGGTTTTGATACTCTGTCGGAATTTTTCTGATAAATAAATATGAGTTATTGTCTCAAATGTAAAAAGAAAACCAAATCTAAAAATATCTATGTTAAAGCTAAAAATAATAGAGTTTATCAAAAAGGAATATGTGAAGTGTGTGGCTCTAAAAAGTGCCAATTCATCTCTCCTAAAAGTGGAGGAGACATACAAACGTTTCTGTCAGGAGGTAAATTTACAACAACTGGAATTCCTGGGGAACTACATCTACCTGGATATTCTTTCTGTGGTCCAGGAACAAACCTGGATAAAAGATTAGATGAGGCTGACAATCCTAAACCTTGGTCCAAGCCGATAAATAGGGTTGATGAAGTGTGTATGAAGCATGATATTGCTTATGGGAATACCACTACATTGCATGAAAAACATGAAGCAGACAGAGAAATGTTGTATAATTTGTCCTTGATACGAAATCCTACGTTGAGAGACAAAGTTGATAGGTTTATTGTGAGAAATTTGATAAATGCTAAATTGAAACTTGGTCTTGGTTATTCCCCAAAAAACTATTAAACTCCAATGATGTTATCAAGACTGAGGAGCTTTTGGCTAATGAATTACATAAACATATAATCACAAAGTTTAAAAGAAGGAAAGTTTATTCTAAATACACCGACCACATATGGTCCACTGATTTAATCAAACTAAATAATGATAAGGGATACAGGTATGCTTTAACCGTTATTGATTTGAGGAGTAGATTTGCCTGGGTTGTTCCTTTGAAAAACAAGAGAGGTAATACTTTAATGTTAGCCTTTAAGCTAATATTTGACAGGAATAAAAGGAAACCAAAGAAGTTATGGACTGATGAGGGAACAGAGTTCTATAACAAAATATTTATGAAATTTCTTAAGGGGGAGGGTATTAAATTATACAGCACCTTTAATGAAGGAAAAGCAGTTGTTATTGAGCGTTTTAATCGTACTTTGAAAGAGAGACTATATAAAAAATTCACACAACTCGGTTCTCAAAAATGGGTGTATTTAATTCAGGATATTGTAGATAATTACAATAATACAGTTCATTCATCAACAAAATCAAAACCATCGGAAACATTTACAAAATTAGAATATGAAAAGGAGATTAATTTGAGAAAGCCCAAGTTTAAAGTTGGTGATATTGTAAGAATATACAAATGGAAAAGTCATTTTGAGAAAGGTTATACACAAAAATGGACTCGTGAATTATTTAAAATCATTGATGTAATGGATACAGTCCCTTGGACCTACAAATTATATGATTTAAATGGAGAAGAAATCTTGGGTTCATTTTACTCGCAAGAATTACAAAAAACACAAGTAAGCAGCTAATACCCTTGAAAATAATAAATAAAATGTAATGGGGTTACGTTTTTAAATCTGGGAACCCCAAACACAGAATCCCACAACTTTTTATTTGGGGCTTAACTTTTGTGTGTGTATAATGGGGATACGTTTTTAAATCTGTGAACCCCAAACACAGAATCCCACAACTTTTCAGTTGGGGCTTAACTTTTGTGTGTGTATAATGGGGATACGTTTTTAAATCTGTGAACCCCAAACACAGAATCCCACAACTTTTTAGTTGGGGCTTAACTTTTGTGTGTGTATAATGGGGATACGTTCTTGAGATCTGTGAACCCCAAACACAGAATCCCTCAACTTTTCAGTTGGGGCTTAACTTTTGTGTGTGTATGTGTGAGTGAGTCATAATAATATACAAACCCTAACCCAACCCCATCCCTAACCCTCACATTCAAAATCCCACCCAAACCCTAACATAATCTTTTTTTTCTTCTTTTTTTTAAATACGTATTTCTTTTTTTTTTTTCCTCTTCCTCCAATTCTGTCTTTCAAGGCTTTCAAGTTTGAAGAAGTAGAAATGGGAAGAAAGAATTTTCCAGCATTTTCTTCCTCGAACTTTCTTGATATTGCTTAAATCAAGCGTCATTAAACAAAGAACATTGTTCATTGCTTTAGAATCCAAAGAGTCTCCAAGATGGACCCCACAGGTAGAGTCTCCAAAATAAAACCAACTTTCCAAGTTCCCAAGGTATAACCACATTCCTGTTGAGCCTCCAAGATAGGTATCACATTCCGAGTCATCAAAACAAAACCCCCATTCCGAGTCTCCAAAAATATAACCATCTTTCCAAGTCTCCAAGGTAGAACCCCAATTTTCAGAAATATTGGGGGTTTCCGTGATAAGTCTCACATAGTATAACTGCGGACCATCAGGGAAAACTTCCCTTTCCCAATTTTTTAGGGTTTCTATGATGTGTCTCACATAGTATAACTGCGGACCATCAGGGAGAACTCTCCTTGCCCAATTTTTTAGGGTTTCTGTGATGTGTCTCACATAGTATAACTGCGGACCATCAGGGAGAACTCTCCTTGCCCAATTTTTTAGGGTTTCTATGATGTGTGTGGTTTTGGGTCTCACTATTTGCCATGATCTTTCCTGGGAAAACCACATTTCAAATCTGGCCTCCAAAGCCAGTCGCCGACTGGGCATCCTCCGTCGTGGGAAGTCCTTCCTTGGCACACCTGAGCTCCTCACCACATACAAGGCTTTCATCCGCAGCTCTATGGAATACTGCTCTCCCCACTGGTCTGGTGCTCCTGCCTCGCACCTGGCCCGTCTTCACGCTGTTGAGGCCAAAGCGTTCAGAATCATTGGAATCTCCCGCGATGAAGCTAACTCCAAGGGCCTTTCACTCACTCACCGCAGGCAAGTTGGTGGTCTTTCCGTCTTCTACCGACTCCTCTCTGGCCTTGCCCCCCCAGCCCTCTCTGGGTTCTGTCCCCCAAATATTCCTGCAGGTCGCACAAGATCTGCCTGCAACCCTCTTATGGTTAAACTGCCAAAATCAAGACTTTCTGCTCACCTTCACTCCTTCATTCCTCTTTTCTCCCGCCTCTGGAACAAACTCCCTCACTCTCTTCAATCCCACTCCACCCTCCAGGTCTTTAAAACAGCTGTTCACCACCATCTCTTATCCTCCCCCATCCAAAACCTTGATCTTTTCTACCCCCGCTAATTTCGGTCCCCATGTGTTTGATTCCTCTCCCCCCCCCCCCCCCCTCCAACGCCTCCTGCCCCCAAGCCCTCTCCCTCCCACACTTCTCCCTGCTCTCAAATGTTGTATATTTTGTATATTTTTGTATATTTGTATATTTTTGTATATATTTTTTATATTTTTGTATATTTTGTATATTTTGTATATTTTTGTATATTTTGTTTTTTTTGTTTTTTGTTTATTTTGTATATTTTGTATATTTTGTTTGTCTGGTTGATTTTGTTTGTAAAATAAATGTTAGCTCTTTCACGAGCCTCAATTCATTATACAAAAAAAAAAAAAAAAAAAATGTGTCTCACATAGTATAACTGCGGACCATCAGGGAGAACTCTCCTTTCCCAATTTTCAGAAATTTGTGGGTCTCCAATGTATGACTTGTATTCTGGCTCATCAAGGTAGAACTTGTTCAGTGGGTTTTGTTTTGATAACTCACAAGTATCATCATGGTAAAACTCTTTTTCAGGATTTTGTGGATCTCCAAGGTATAACTCTTTGGCTGGGTCATCAAGGTAGAACTCGTTCTGGGGGTCTTGGTTGTTCAAAATGTCTTCAAACAAAAAAATAACTTCATCCCAAGTTGTGTTAAAAGCAGAATTTTCATTTCATATCTCAGATACAATTTCCTGTGAAAGAAAATAACAATGTATTAATTTAATACAATATTTTTATTTGTATAAATCAAGCTCTATGAATATTAAAATAAACTTTGTTAACTCTTACACGAATCTCATCTAAAAAAAAAAAATTAAAATAAATAATTAAATAAATAATTAATTAAATAAATAAACAAATAACTAAATAAATAACTAAATAAACAAACTTACCTCCATTGATAAGAGGTTCGAGTCCAGTTCATCAATCTGAAGGTTGAGTTCCGTTTAACATGGGAAATCCCTATCTAATGTCATTTACCCCCCTGTCTTTTTCAAAAACCATAAACACCTCTATTTCTCCCTCTATGAACCTATAATCCTTCTCACCTTATGAACCTATAATCCTTCTCACCTTATGAACCTATAATCCTTCCCACCTTATGAACCTATAATCCTTCTCACCTTATGAACCTATAATCCTTCTTGCCTTATGAACCTATGATTTTCTTCCTTTATGAACCTATAATCCTTCTCGCCTTATGAACCTATGATTTTCTTCCTTTATGAACCTATAATCCTTCGAGCATTATGAACCTATGATTTTCTTCCTTTATGAACCTATAATCTTTCTAGCCTTATGAACCTATGATCCTTCTCACTTACATGTAATTTTTACCCTATTCCCCCCACTACCCCCTTAATGTAGTTCCTTAGACCACTCTACTAATGAGCCTATAAATATATTATCTCTTTCTAACTTTTTAAAGAGTTCCATTCTCCTATAGAACTCATCCCCATCAAGTATATTTATAAAGTATACAGGTTCCTTAACCTTTTGTTGTGAAAGTATAAAGTGGTATGTTTCACGGAGGGTTCTTGTTTGACCTCCTCCTCTCCCACATACCATTTTAAAATTATAATATTTATTATCCGATTGATAACCATTAAAGTTCTCACTCCACTCTAATATATTTTTCCTCCCGCCCTCCATTACCCCACTTAACAAATGAATACGTTTATCCGTCTTGAGAACCTTCTGACCAGTGATTCTCTCAACCTCTTGAATCAGATATTTTTCACATTCGTTATGTTTTCCATTTATATACCAAGGTTGAATACACCTCCACTCTTTAGTCTGGTTGATACTTGGTTCTATCATTTATATAATAGTAAAAAGGCGGCGGTAGCCTGTTAAAATCCCTAACCCCCTTTTTTAACTTATCACTTATATATATATATATATCTTATATACTTATATATATCTTATCACTTATGTATCTTATCACTTATATATCTTATCACTTATATCTTATCACTTATATATCTTATCACTTATATATCTTATCACTTATATACTTATATAACCATAAGGGAGACTATCAATTCCATTTTCTAAAATAAACCTCTTATCATCAAAAGCCCCCAATGCTTTCTTATTCACCTCTTCTGAATATAATTTATGTTTATAACTTCTTATTCCTTTAATCTTTCTAATCTCTTCTTTCTTTGTTGTTAAACAGTTATAATAATCCTTAAAGTTTATTGTTTCTTTAATGACATTTTTCTTTATACCTTTTAACTTCTTATCAGTCTTTTCAACGTTATTCACAATGTATTTATAAGCATAAGCCTTCGACCTCAATCCCACAAATTCACTCATAACATTTCCTCCCAATTCATCCTTGAACTTTCCAATCACCTTTTTATTTTTAGAAGAGAACAACTCACTCTCTGGACTGTAATTACTTGTATCATAGATATTAATGTCCTTTTTCATGTCTGAATAAACATCATCAGTATTAATTTTCAAAATAAAACTATCAGTATCCATATACAACAATGACACATTATCCTTATACTTTGATTTTAGTTTAATATAAAAGTAATCATACATTAATGACTTTGACAAGTCAAGAATTGATGTTCCAATGTAAATAGGTTTGTCCATTTCAATACTCTCTTTAACCAAATGGATCGCACAAAAGTTCTCAGTAAAGACCTCAGCTCTAGTAAAACTCGGTCTATTAATTAGTTTTGATGCTTGTTCCCAAGATGTTGCTCGTCTGATATTTTGTCTTTTCCTCACATTCTCCATGGTCTTACCAAAGACCGCATTATTCATCAATTTATAAAAGTCTTTCTCAAAATCTGTTTTTGACTCTGTTCTTCTTTGTTAGTAAGGGAAACATATGAAAATCTGTTAACTAAATTGTTACCAAAAAATTTCTTCACCAATATGTTTGTAAAGGTGTGTAATAACATGTGTTAAAATGTTGAAGGTCAACTCCCGTGGGAAACCCAGAAAAAAAGCTGTTGAATTCGGGTACCGAAAAATTATTTTCGAGAATTTTTATTTTTTTTAATCGGCCCTTAAGTAACTTATGAGGGGTCAAATAAGGGTTTTTCATGATTCTGAGTTGATTGTTAACATTTATATTTCACCACAGACACTCCTTTGTGGAAAAATAATTTCTAAATATATCTCATTTTCTACTTTGCAGGACATGGAGTCTAGCAATATGGATGAAGACGTTACTCCACCTGTGCTCAATTGCTTCATCTGTGCACGCTCGGATACACCAGCTGAAAGGCTCATACAGGCAACTCCAAAGGGATACTCAACTTTATTGAAACAAGCAGAAACTGTCGAAAATGTTACTGTTGTGGAACGTATGAAGGAGGCTCAAAAGGAAGGAAAACTGAGGTACCACCAGAAGTGTAAAAATGATCTGTACAACAACTTTGTTGCAACCACCAAGAAGTCAGCTCAAGCATCAAAGGCAGAGAAAGAGTCATCAAAGTTGAAGAGAAGACGCACTACTTGTGAGTTCAGTTCATCAACTGGCTGCAGTTCTAGAAGATCACAGTCAGTTGACCTCCTGTATAAGGATGTATGCATTCTTTGCAACCAACCAGCCCAGCTCTACAAAAATAATCCAGCACAAGCTAGAAAGAAATACAGAGTGCCAGATAATTTGACTGCAGATACACTGAAGGCAAGCTTGCTGAAGACAGCACGGAGTCACGGGAATGACTGGGGCACTGAAGTCACTGGACGCCTGGAAGGGATCAACGACTTGGTAGCAGAAGAAACACTGTACCATTTGCGATGCAAACTTATGTTTGCGAGAGGTGACAGTTTGTCCAAGACTGATGAGGAAGGAAAAAGGAAGAGAGGACAGAGGAGTATTGATGAGGAGCGAGAGGCAGTTTTTATTGAATTCTGCGAATGGTTAGACTCAGAATTAGAGCATGGGGTAATGAACATGGACCAAGTCCATGAAAAGCTGCAGGAGTTTGATCAGTCACCAGAGAAGAGCCTTTCTTATTCAAAGCATTGGCTAAAGATAAAACTTCTAGAGAAATACGAAGACACCTTGTATTTCACAACACAGGAAAGAAGGGCAGATGTACTCTGTCTCAAAGATGGCACCGACAATATTCTGCGAGAGCATCATGCTAATCTTGACCATGGAGATGAGAAGACTCAGATCATAAAAACGGCACTCAAGTTCATATCCAATGATATTGCCTTGATTGATTTAGGTCCAAAGTCATACCCCACCACACACAGTATGACTGACATCGATAGTCAGCTGACACTTGTTCCTGCAAGCCTTCAGATGTTCTTGAGACCGATTGTCAAGACAGACGAAAGAGTTGCCGTTTGGGGGCAGAATTTTATTAAGGCCTGTCGACCTCGGTCTGGAGTATTGCCACACCAAATGGGGCTTGCCATACAACTTGATCATAGATTTGGGTCAAAATGGATGCTCAACAAGTTCCACCGGCTGGGATACACTGAGTCTTACACGGAGACACAAAACTACAAATACTGCTTCCTTAATAGTAGGAGTGGAGATGATGTTCCAGATACTTCTGGCACTCTTGACACCATTGTGGAGGAAACCGATGAACAGATCAATGATGAGGTTGCTGTTGATGCTGCGCTTGAGGATCAATCAGTGATGACAGCCAAAGTGCCAGCCAGTGAAAGTGAATTGTCAAGTAATGATCAGGTGGTCTTTATGGAGGTTGGGGAAACAAACAATGCAGTCACTCAGTTTGTTGGAGACAATATAGATTTAAACATTGTCTCTATTCACGGAAACACTCCCTTTCACTCAATGGGTTGGATCGAAGTCACCTCTCCGGCACCACCTTTGCCAGATCCACAGACAACAGCAGCTTTCCCCCGGGTGAAGTTGAAGGCACTCGACAAAGCTAAGATCCTGAGAGGAACTGAAGTAAAGATTATTCCATTTACGAACAGGAAACAGATAGGAACGAACGCGATCATGTTTCTCCCCCTCACTGAGCTTTCCTCCTCCCTGGCTCATGATCAGCCACTCCTCACTCCAGGTGACACACTCTGGGCAGCGGGGTGGGCGATCAAAGCCAACGATCCTGAGTTCCCACACTCCAACTGGAATGGCTGGATGAAGAGAATCCATGCTAATGATGCAAAGCAGAGCACACAGATCGAGTTCCTCCCAGTTATTGAAGGAGACCCTAATGACCTCAACACCATCTTCACCACTCTGAAAGAGTGCATACGGCGCGCTGGGGTCGCTATAGTGACCTTTGATCTTCTGATTTGGCTGAAGGCTGTGAATATAATAAAGCAGGCAAATCTACCCGTCATTCCAAGGTTAGACAATGACTGTTGAAACTTCTGACATTGTGAATGAGAAATAACTCTTGAGTATTATATATGTATGTGAAATAAAAGCTACTTTGTGTGTAAATGTAAAAGTGAAAATATAAATGTTAACAATCAACTCAGAATCATGAAAAACCCTTATTTGACCCCTCATAAGTTACTTAAGGGCCGATAAAAAAAAAAAAAATTCTCGAAAATAATTTTTCGGTACCCGAATTCAACAGCTTTTTTTCTGGGTTTCCCACGGGAGTTGAACTTCAACATTTTAACACATGTTATTACACACCTTTACAAACATATTGGTGAAGAAATTTTTTGGTAACAATTTAGTTAACAGATTTGTGAAATATCTCATAAAATGCCCTTACTATGTGTATTAAAATCAATGTACCCCTTTAACCAATGACTTTGATTGAACTTTAGAACCCTATGGATCTTCTCTACCTTTAGACCTTTTGATAAATATTGTCGCAAATTTCTTTGGTGTGGTACATAATTTTTGTTGTTATATAATGTAGTAAGTAATTTTTCTGTTGATTCACCTATATCAAACGATCGTTGATAATCACTCAACCATTCTTTCTTTGGACTTTCTTTCTCACTAGCAAATGGAAGATCTTTATGTTTGATATGAAGTTCTTCGGGATATTTTAAATCGACCTCAAAATAATAACCAACCTTTGAATCATCCAATTCTTTTTGTGTAGAGATACATACATCTTGTAAAACCTTTGTGTAGTCTTTTTCCTTTACCCATCTTAGTTTCCCATAAGGAAGAGCTTGAGACATTGCCCAGCCATACAAGTTGTTTGCGTCATAGTACATCAAGTAAGAACTCTCTTTCGTTGAATCATAATTTGGAAGATATTTGTTATTTGCTTTTGCGTATCTGCTCGAGCATACTTGTGAAATTCCACCTCTTTTTGCCTTTTCAATCATCAAAAGCATATCGACATCGGTTATCAAATCCAAAGCTTGTTTAGTCATTTTCAACATCGTGCTCCAAGCCAATCCAGGTGCTGTGTAGTAGTGAGCAGGATCCAATCCATATCCAGTGCGACAAACAGATCTAAAGGCTTCAAATACATCGGCCAATAAAAGCACATCAGTTTTGAGATACAAATCGTGATACTCGCCAAGATTCTTGATGTTATATTTTTCCCAAACATTTTGTGCGTGTACATAATCTTTATCAGATATATGACTGTTGTTTAATTTGTTATAGAAATTTTCTTTTAAAGGAAGTTGTGTTTCATTGAATCTCTCAAATGAGTCCACATAGTCATAGGGGTAAATTCCCTTTTGTGTTAGAAAATCTTTATCTGAAAAATACTCTGAAAGACATGAAAACTCTTTCAGATTTTGAACCAAGTTAGCCAATGGACTTGCCATGAATTTAAATGTATCAAGAAATCTGATATGAGTAATAGGAGATGTGTGAATTGTTTTTGTGAATGAAATGTATTTCTGATCCATGTTAGGAATTGCTGAAATGTGTCCAGATGTCTTTGAAAGTTCATTAATAAATAGATGCGTATCATAATGAGCGTTATTATGAAGAAAGACAGGAATGAAAGAGGGGAGTTTATCATTAATATTACACCTTTGATGAGCTGGACCTCTATATTTACCAGTGAGATGACAATGATCTCTAACCTTTAGACCTTCACCAATTTTTTCCTCACAAATATGACAAACATTGTTTTTTCTAAATTCCCTTTTCTGTTCACTCGTCGAGGACATTGGTTTATTGGTTTCTCTCATTATCTTGGTTAATCGGACACAGTCTTTTTCTAGTCGTTTCACAAACTCCTCTGGGGTATTTGAGCCTCTATACTCCTCTAACTTGTTATATTTATCACCAACGGATGATTTGATATAATAACAAAAACCGCAAGGAGTATGTTTTTTATATTTATTTGTGTATGATTCTTTTGGATCTGGAGAAGCAGTATCTATTTTTTCTAGAATACTTTCAAAATCAGCATATATAACAAATGGATGTTTGATCTTTTTCTTTTCATCTTTGAATGTGATATTTGAGCCTTCTTTAGGCATATTGATTACCGTTGATTTATGTTCACCACAATAATTTGAATGTTTATCTAATCTTTCTTGTGTATGGAAGAAGTTAAGACAATGCAAACAAATATATATTTTATTTGTTCTTTTACATACTTGTGGTTTTATTAATTTAGTAATATCTTTGATGTATGTATAATGTGAATTTTCCTCTGAATTAAAATATAGATGATTAATATGAGTTTGTTTACAATTGTCAGAAAGCTTTAAAACCTGAATACTGTTTGTTTCTGTTAGACCATAAACATTAACTGATAAATTATTTATCTTTTCAAATTTAGGAATATCATTTAAAGCCATAGGAAACTTTAGATCTTTCGTATTTAATGTATTCTCATATTTTTTATAATGAGATACTCTTTCATCATGAAAATGTGGAGGATGTAAGTGTGCTAGAATAGACCAGAGAAAACATTTATTGTCTTTATTTTTGATATTGATAACTGCTTTTCTATTTTTGATAACACTGGGTAAATCAATGTAGGAAGAAGCTTTTAGAGGATCTGATTTAAGAATATGAATGTCTATGTAAATAATTTTTCCAATATTGAATCCACTTCCTACGATTGAATTGTCCACATCTTGCTCTTGTTTAATAAGTTCATCATAGACTCCTGATGTTTTAAAATCTTGATATGAAGATATAAAGTGTGGCTCAGTTCTCATGTATGGTGTATCTATAACTCCTTCGTCCTTTGTCATTTCTAATTTTACTCCCATATAAAATTTAAGTGGTTTCATTTCTTTTAGTGTTTTTTCAATCAACGTTTGAACAGCAGGTTTAACTATTTCTACAGCATCAACTATAGACTCTGGTTCAGGAGGTTTGAAGTTAAAGACTCTTATTTTAATATGTCCTTTGAATGCGCCATCAGAGTTTTTAGTTGTGATAAAATTTGATAAATGTAGAATTGTTTTAAGATGTATTTCGAAGCCTTTCTTGAGGATATTTTTATTACATGCAGAACAGTGTTTTGTTTCCTTCTGAATAGGAGATAGTAGGTGAAGTAGATTAAATGTGTGTTTGTTAGTTTTAAGGTGTCTTTTGTATTGTTTATATTCTTGTTCACAAACGTCGCAATACATTGCTTTGATCATATTTATTTATATAGTAAAATTATACTTAAAACAAAGTGCCTTTTTTAGAGGCTTTTTTTAAAGATGAAACTGTGCTTAAAGTAAAACATCTTTGAGCTTTTCAACTCGTTTTATGTGTATAACTTTACTTAAAGTAAAACATCTTTGAGCTTTTCAACTCGTTTTATGTATATAACTTTACTTAAAGTAAAACACCTTTGAGCTTTTCAACTCATTTTATGTATATAACTTTACTTAAAGTAAAACACCTTTGAGCTTTTCAACTCGTTTTATGTATATAACTTTACTTAAAGTAAAGCGTCTATGTATTAGCCAGAAAGTTTAGATACTCTAGTTCATCAATTTCAATTTCACTATCTGAGTCATCAATAAAGCTACTCTCATAACTATCATTTGAACACAAACTATTAGTATCATAACTATCTTCAGATCCTAGACTCTCAGTATAATAACTCTCAGAGTATTGACTGTTAATATCACTCATTTACATACCATTAAACTTCCATCAATATCTATATATTTTCTTTCATTAGAACTAATAACCACAATATTTTTTACATTAAATGTTATTTTCAAATAATCTCTAATAATCAGAGTACGGAATGATAGTTCACCACTAATATTCATATTATTAATTTCACCCACATCTTTGGGTCTATTAAAGAATATACAAATGTTTCCTCTAGAATCATTGATGGTCTTATCATTCATTTTCAAAGCTTCTTTATCAATGACCTTTTCAAGCTTTGAGGAAATTGTTAGTAGTAGTGGAGAAACTTTTGTCAAATTTACTTTAATAGAGTTATTAATCAACATAGCTTGTCCCGTAAATTTAATAAAAGGACACATGTTATTCTCCATTATGGGTTTAATCCAAAAATTTCCATATTTATCTTTGTTCAATTTAACATCTTTGACATATTTTTCTATATCTTCCACCGAAGTAGAGATTGATTGAAATTTGTCTTTTGTGTTTTGAAACATTGTATTTATTAGCTAATAAACTTGCGTTTAGTTAAAGTAAAGTTATATACATAAAACGAGTTGAAAAGCTCAAAGGTGTTTTACTTTAAGCACAGTTTCATCTTTAAAAAAGCCTCTAAAAAAGGCACTTTGTTTTCAGTTTAATTTTACTTTATAAATATGATAAATTCTGAAGGATATTTAGAATTTCCAGACTCTCCATATGATAATTTAGAAATCTGCCATCGTTGTGGTAGAATAGGGCTTAATAATGAGGGTTCATATAAACAATGTATTTTCTGTGATTTAATTTTAATTAATGATAATAAAAAATATAGAAAAATATATAACTCTTTTAAATTAGAACCAAAAATGAATTACTTTACAAGATTAATAAGAGAGATGAATGTTAAGTATTGTGATGATAATACACCATTTCTTACAAGGGAAGAGACTATTTGTATTGAGGAAATGTATAAGGGTTTAATGATATTTATTATTCAAAATAATTTTAATGGAAATGTTAATACAAGATACTATATAAACAAAATAATTGATTATTTTGAAATTAAACCTGAACTTAGGATAAAATATAGAGTTTCTCAAAAAACTCAAAAAAAGTTAGATGACTTGTTTTCCAAATATATAAATGAATGATTTTTTACCCGTTTGGGAAAATAAGATAAAATTTAATAACCATAAAAATCTTCCAAATTCATTGTGATGTCTAATAGTCGGTTCAAGCAGATGTGGAAAAACCTGTTTGCTCTTAAAGATGCTCCTCAGCCCTAATTTTTTAGATTATGATAATTTAATAATTTTTACAAAGTCAAGTTTTCAACCCGAGTATCAACTACTCTCACAGGGTTTTAATGCGGGTCTTAAAAAGGAAGACATTATAGGTTTATTTAAACTTCAAAACAAACTAAATGATTATAATATTGAAGATATAATACAATTATGGTGTGATACACAGAAATCAAAACCGAAACCAAAACCCATAACTTGTATTCTCAGTGATAATACGGATGATATACCTTCACCCCAAGATTTAGATAAATCAAAAAAGAACCTCATTATCTTTGATGATTGTGTTAATGAGAGAAACCAAACAGTAATGGATAGCTACTATACAAGAGGGAGACATTCTTCTTGTAATTGTATTTATCTTAGTCAGTCATATTTTCAACTCCCTCGGCGCTCAATAAGAAACAATGCTAATACTTTTATTTTATTTAAGTTAAATTCAATAGATACAAATAATTTTTGGAGTGATAATTGTTCTACATTATGTAGTAAGAAGGAATTTGAAAATTATATGAAACACACGATTGGAAAATATAAATATATTGTTGTGAAACAAGATGAGATACTAAATGATATTTTTCAATAAATAAATACAGAAAATGAATACCAAAGAAAGAGTAAGAAAGTTTAAAGAACATCAAGAGTTGGTTTCAAAAGTTGTAAAGCAACAGGAAGACATAAAGAAGAAAAAGAGACAGAAACTAACTGGTGAAGAAGCCTTTGAAAAAAAACAAGAGAAATTTTTTTAACCACTTTTAAAAACTCAACAAACGATTTCACCTACAGTTCCCACGGTAGAATGTACTCCGAAAAAATTTCAAATGCTCAAAGATTTTAGTCAAATGACAGAGCAAGAACTTGGAGAATTAGAATATGATGATGAAGGATTATTTCGGCATCTTGAGAAGGTAAATAAACTTTCCAATTATATTGTAGAAGCTCTTCAAAACAATGAATATTTGAAGGGTTCAAAAACCAGAGCAGGTCTCATTCCAACAGAAGAACCAGCACAGTTCCATCTTGTGAAAGAAAAGTTATTGATATTTAATGATAAATTGGTGTTCTTAAGTTCTGACCAACCAAATGTTGAATTAACCCCAAGATTAATGTTTCTTCTAACAAAAGATGGACATGCTAATTCACCTTATTTTGATGAACCGCTTGATATGGAAAGAGAGGAAGATAGAGAGTATATTGAGTTGCTAAACGCACTTGATTATGGAGTTTCTGTTGCTGGTAAAAGTAAGAAGAATGAGAAGGAGAAACATATTATTGATGCTTTAAGTAAGCTTGGTTCGGGTGTTAGTTTTCTTCCAAATGACCCATCACAATTAGTTAATAGGTTATTATTGTTGTTAGGTAGTAAGAAGGCTGGAAACAACAATTGTTTTAATGAAGCATCCGCCATTTTAGATCAGTTGATGAATATGAAAATAATTAATAAATGTCAATACAAAGATATTTTATTAGATATTAAATAAGATGAGAAGCACAATTCTTAGTTTTAATTTCACAACGAGTGATTACACAGCTTCATTCCCTTACCCACTACAACTTGACCCCACAAAAGAATATGAGGCTTCTTTGTTGTCAATGGAGACTTACAATACCCTTTTTAATATCACAGAGAAAAACAACAAGTTTAGTTATAATCCAGGAAGTGGATATAAAACTATAACCGTTTCACCCGGTGCTTACGAGATTTCTCAAATATCTTCAGAAGTCTCTCGCCTTATGAAAGAAAAGGGTGATGAACCAAAAAATATTGTAATAGATATTCAAAAACACACTTCAAAATCAACTATTAAACTTAAAAATAATTATAAAGTTGATTTCACGATTGAAAATTCGTTCAGAGAGCTATTGGGTTTCTCTTCTAAAAAGATTGAAACTAACGGGACGTCTTACAGTGATAATGTCATTCAAATATCCTCCGGTATAAATTCAGTATTAATTCATTGTGATTTGATTGATGGTGCTTATAACGATGGAATAAGAACAAATACAATATTTTCATTCAGTGCATACTCAACCCCGATTGGTTATAAATTTAATATGGAACCAAAAAATCTTGTCTATTTACCTGTGTCAGGAAAAACCATATACAGAGTAAATTTTAGGATAACCGACCAAGATAATCGTATGATATCCTTTAATGATGAAATTATATCCATCAGAATTCACCTACGTGAAGTTTTTCAATAAATAAATAATGGTTATTGTGAGAAAACACGAGTTGGGAAAATATAAAATAATTACAGGGGATGGGATGTTCCTTTCACCATACTATAAGGGTGAAGGTATGTTTCTTGGTAGAGGATACTATAAACCAAAGAGACAACGGGGTGTGGGACATCAATTTAGAAATAAAGGAGATGGGATAATTGATACTCTAATGGGTATTGGTTCAACCATCCTTAAACATAAAGACCTAATTGGTTCAACTGCTTCAGCCGTGGGTTCAGTTGCGGGTGCTATAAAGAGTATAAAAGATGCTTAAAAGGAGTCTCATAAATTACAAGCAATCAAAGAAATTAAAAAAGGTAAAACTCAACTATCTTCACAAGAACGACAAAAAATCATTAAAATACTTGGGTCAGGGTTTCAACGATTTTAATCTATCTATAATTCCAGTAATCTCTGTACGTTTGTACGTTTGTACGTTTGTCTGTCTGTGACCGCTGTTTCTCGACAACCACGGGTCCGATATACTTTTAACTTGCCAGGTATATTGCTGGGGACCCGAGGATGTGCCTTTTCAAGGTTTCATATTAATCGGACAATTACTTACCGAGCTATGTCCAAAAAACGATTCAACCAATCAGAGAGCAGCGAACGATCGCGTGTGCCGAACGTGGCGGGCACACTCTGCCTCGGATGGCACATTTGAGAGCGTATTCATTTATTTCACGTTTGCAAACTATGTTGGCGTTAAACTATGTTTTACAACTAATAAAAACGAATTTGCGATTCATTCGCTTTCCTGCGCGTTTGTGCACGCGATGGCGATTTCTTTACCAAACTCCGGAAGCCGTTCGCTTTGGACCAAACCATTGCATGTAAATAGAGGGGGGGGATTGTCACCACTCGCAAGCCGTTCGCTTTGGACCAAACCATTTCATGTAAATAGAGGGGGGGGATATAATTTTAGATATAGATATAGTACGGGCATGCCCTAGTGCTATATAAATACAAGTATGGAAGCGATTGATAGTATCTATGATTTGGATGATACGATTATCATTTCAAACTCTACTAAAAAGGAAGACTATTTTAAGGTAAATGCTATAACAGGAACAGACTGGAATTCAAACGGAACAAAAAGTTTTGAAATAAATAATCAACAAACTTACTTGAATATAGCTGATAGTTTCTTGCTGTGTAAATTTAAATTCACTAAGGCTGCGAATAATACTAATGCTACACTCGTAAATGATTTCTTCTGGAAAATGTTTGATCGTGTCCGCCTGTATATTGGAACACAAGAGGTTGAAGCAGTTGATTATGTCTCTGCTATATCTGAAATGATGAAATTTACACTATATTCGTTTAGTGATAGAATGGGTAAGGGAGCTGTTGAAGGTTTTATTCCTGATATGTCAACGTGAACAAATGCTGACCCTGGTTATAGTCAAAGGAAGTCAATGTATAATGATGATACAAAAGCAGAGAATAGTTTTACCGTAGCAGTACCTCTGAAAGGTATATTTGGATTTTGTGATTATGATAAAGTTTTGTATGGTCTTAAAATTAGATTTCAACTACAAAGGAATGATAATGTAAATAGGTTGCTTTTTGGGGTTGAAAATGCTTTTGGCGACAATAATAAATTTGTTATTAATGATTTGTGTTGGTATATTAGTGAATATACTCCTCATCTTAAAACGGAAGAGATGTTAAATAGAAGACTTAACTCAAAGAAACCGCTAAATGTATCATACCTTAAAAGAAGATGTCAACATGTTAAACTGGAACACACTACCTACACTTGGAATTTGGGTGTTCTTGAAGGAAAGGCACGATACCTATGGCTCATTTTTAAGAAACCAGATGGAGAGGAGGGTACTGATAAGAATAATGCGCTGAGTGATAATGCTAAGGTGAAACAACTTCGGGTTTCTCTTGATGGAACATTTTATCCGCGAGATAGATTGGAAATTGATTGGGAGAAAAAATGATTATGCGGAAGCCTACAAGTCTTACCAAAAGGTGTGTGAAAGCAACGGTAATAATGAACCTATTTTGGATATGGTTGCGTTTCAAAAACTTTATACAATCTACGCAATTGACCTGAGTTCTCAAAAGGAAACTATAAAGACTAATAGAGTGGATACTTCTCTATACATTGAAAGAGGAGAGAATGAAGAAGTTGATGCTTAAAGTTTGCTTTTGGAGGAAACAGAATTACAGATTAATACAGATAATGGTGTTATGATTGATATCACATAGGTTTTTTCTCATAAATAAATGAGTAGGAAAGAACTGGTATATGTTAATCAAATCAATCTTAATAAATTAACATCTTGTATTCAAAATCAAAAGCCTTGTATTATTAACGTTAATACAATTCAAAGAAAAGGAGCAGTAAGAATTGATGTTTTACTCACAAGAGAGCAGGTAAAAACACTAAATGATGCTGGTTCACTTAAAATTAAAATGACAAAACCTATGTTAAAGAAATATTCAATACAAGAGGGAGGATTTCTCCCGTTTCTAATTCCTTTATTTGCTGGTTTAAGTGTGGCGGGAGCATTGACTGGTGGTATTTCAGCAGCAGTAAAAACTGCTAACGAAAGGAAGGCACAACTAAAAGCTCAAAAAGAATTGGAAAGACATAACAAGGAGTTGGAGAAACAAATTAGTGGAAGTGGTGTAATTGTGGATTTTGCTCAAAAACTTGAAAGTCTACCTGATGAAGCTAGATTGTTAGTTGGAGATATGCTTTCCTCTATCGCTCAAGCGGGTGTTAAACTAACTAAAAGGGGTAATGGGTTATATCTTTCTCATAAATAAATGGATAAATGGTTTAAACAATTTGGAAAGAATACAACGTCAAATATAGAACTTACTAAATATTGTAAAAAACTAAAAATTGATAATGTGGTTATTTGTATGAGAGATGAATTTAAAAAGTTGTCCAAGAATAAAATGAATATTATTATGAATTTAGACACACAGAATGGTTCTCATTGGGTTTGTATTCATAATAGTCAGGATAAATATTATTTTGATAGTTATGGTATGCCACCGCCTGTTGAAGTAATACAATTCTTACAGAATGGTGTTTATCAAACATTTCAAGTTCAAGAAATTAATTCTAAATGTTGTGGTCAATTATGTTTATATGTATTATTTCAACTCAACAGTAATGAAAATTTTTACGATATCATTTTAAATCTAATATAAATGACTTATGTTGGAAAAGCTGGGTCTATCTTTGGAAAATCCTCTCAGGATATTGATTTATCAAATTATTATACAAAGGCACAGGCTGAACGACAAAAATATAGTATAAGTAAAAATATTAATATGAAGAATACTTATAAATTAATCAATGATCCAAACCCGACAAATGCGAATGACTTAATTAGATTTAGTGATTTATCACAATATATCTATCTATAATTCCAGTAATCTCTGTGTGTGTGTGTGTATGTGTGTGTGTATGTGTGTGTGTATGTCTGTGTGTCTGTGACCGCTGTTTCTCGACAACCACGGGTCCGATATACTTGAAACTTGCCAGGTATATTGCTGGGGACCTGAGGATGTGCCTTTTCAAGGTTTCATATTAATCGGAGAAGTAGTTACTGAGCTATGGCGATTTATTTACCAAACTCCGCAAGCCGTTCGCTTTGGACCAAACCATTTCATGTAAATAGAGGGGGGGGATTGTCACCGTACTCGCAAGCCGTTCGCTTTGGCTTTGCGAATGGACCAAACCATTTCATGGACCAAACCATTTCATGTAAATAGAGGGGGGGGGGGGGGATTGTCACCGTACTCGCAAGCCGTTCGCTTTGGCTTTGCGAATGGACCAAACCATTTCATGTAAATAGAGGGGGGGATATAATTTTAGATATATATATAGTACGGGCATGCCCTAGTATATTTAAAGAAAACAGCACGTTTTGTTAAACAAGTAAAATTTACAACCACAACACCCGGTTATACTGACCATACACCTTTCCTCATTCAATTTAACTATCTGCTTACAATTGAATTTTATAAAGAAGGACATATAGTTAATATGCGAATCAATAAATGGGGGGTATGATATGCCTGATTTAGGGTATAATTGGTATTTTTCAATAAACTTAGAAGACCTACATGATTTGAATCAGTCTCGTAAAGAAGAATATTATCCGCTTGGTGAGGATAAGGATTTATGTGGAAGTACAATTAGTAAACAACAAATACATGATTTTAAGAAAAGAAAAATATATGATAGTATAGCGATGGTTAACATGACAAAGAAGGAAGGTAATGAGATAAGGATAGAAAGCCGAGGAATACAAACCGATTTGGTAGTGGGAAGATGGGGTGGTATTACCTGTTATAATATTAATCTCACATATATTTCTGATACATAAATGGCAGGAAAAAGACTACAAGAGAATTACAATTTTTGTATTCAGGGATACCTACAAGAAAAGGGTGCTCGGTATTACATACCTTATGATTTGGAGCATATACATGGAAATTTTGTCATTAAAAACTGGCCTTATACTGATATTGCTAAACCCACAAATAGAGACTTGTTTAAAATATTAAATAAAAATGAACTTCTCAAAGTTATGAAATATAAAACTCTTTTAGAAATCGTCAACAAATCTTATTGGTATCCTATTATGAGAAAAATAATTATAGATACAAGAATATCTCAAAATCCAGATGAGTATATGTATAATATTCTTTTGGGCTCAAGCTCAAGGGTAGCAAGGGATGAGGAAGGAGTTGAAGAAGAGAAGGAGGAAGGAGTTGAAGAAGAGAAGGAGGAAAGAGAGAAGGAGGAGAAGGAGGAAAGGGAGAAGGAGGAGAGGGAGAAAAAGGAGAAGGAGGAGAAGGATGAAAGGGAGAAAAAGGAGAAGGAGGAGAGGGAGGAAAGGGAGAAAAAGGAGGAGGAGGAGAGGGAGGAAAGAGAGAGGGGGGAAAAATATAAAAATATGACCATTCCTGAGATTAATGAAAGATTGAAGTTATTACGACAAATAAATCAATCTCAACGCACCGAAGAGGAAAATAAAGAACTAATGACTCTTATGAAGATATTGGTTTTTAAATTTGCTATAATAAATTCAGAGAGCAGATATACAACATATAGTTGATGATGTTGGTGTTATTGACTTTAGTTAGTTTTATTTGTAAATAAATGGAGGAGAGAGTGAAGGCATTCCTAAGAATTCTTTATGTTTTAAAAATCAAGATAGAAATGTATATGTTGAAAACCCAAAAGGCTTTGGCACTATGTAGGACTTTTTCTCATAAATAAATATGAGTTATTGTCTCAAATGTAAAAAGAAAACTAAATCTAAAAATATCTCCTTTGTTAAAGCTAAAAATAATAGAGTTTATCAAAAAGGAATATGTCAAGTGTGTGGCTCTAGAAAGTGCCAATTCATCTCTCCTAAAAGTGGAGGAGACATACAAATGTTTTTGTCAGGAAGTAAATTTACAACAACTGGAATTCCAGGGGAACTACATCTACCTGGATATTCTTTCTGTGGTCCTGGAACAAACCTGGATAAAAGATTAGATGAGGCTGACAATCCTAAACCTTGGTCTAAACCTACAAATAGGGTTGACGAAGTGTGTATGAAGCATGATATTGCTTATGGGAAAACCACTACGTTGACTGAAAAACATAAAGCCGACAGAGAAATGTTGTATAATTTGTCTTTGATACAAAATCCAACGTTGAGAGAGAAGGTTGATAGGTTTATTGTGAGAAATTTGATGAATGCTAAATTGAAACGGCCTTGGTTATTCACCCTCAAAAAACTATTAGGCTCCAATGATGTCATCAAGACTGAGGAGCTTTTGGCTGATGAATTACATAAACCTATAATCACAAAGTTTAAAAGAAGGAAAGTTTATTCTAAATACACCGACCACATATGGTCCGCTGATTTAATCGAACTAAAAAATGATAAGGGATACAAGTATGCTTTAACCGTAATTGATTTGAGGAGTAGATTTGCTTGGGTTGTTCCTTTGAAAAACAAGAGAGGTTATACTCTGATGTTAGCCTTCCAACAGATATTTAATAAAAGGAAAAGAAAACCAAAGAAACTGTGGACCGATGAGGGAACAGAGTTCTATAACAAAATATTTATGAAATTTCTTAAGGGGGAGGGTATTAAATTATACAGCACCTTTAATGAAGGAAAGGCAGTTGTTATTGAGCGTTTTAATTGTACTTTAAAAGAGAAATTATATAAAAAATTCACACAACTCGATTCTCAACAATGGGTGTATTTTATTCAGGATATTGTAGATAATTACAATAATACAGTTCATTCATCAACAAAATCAAAACCATCAGAAACATTTACAAAATTAGAATATGAAAAGGAGATTAATTTGAGAAAGCCCAAGTTCAAAGTTGGTGATATTGTAAGAATATACAGATGGAAAAGTCATTTTGAGAAAGGTTATACAAAGAGATGGACTAATGAATTATTCAAAATCGTTGATGTAATGGATACTATGCCTTGGACTTACAAATTATATGATATGAATTGGGAAGAAATCTTGGGTTCATTTTACTCACAAGAATTACAAAAAACAAAACTGATAATTCATTAAACAACAACCATCCATACTTTCATCCACCCAGATTAGCTAATTTAATTAGTAGTAATAAAAAAAATTAAATAAATAAATAAAAATCATAAGCCACACCCACACAGACCCCACCCACAAACCCCGCCCACACAGACCCCGCCCACACAGACCACACCCACACAGACGACACCCACACAGACCCCGCCCACACAGACCCCGCCCACACAGACCCTGCCCACACAGACCACACCCACACAGACCACACCCACACAGACCACACCCACACAGACCACACCCACACAGACCACACCCACACAGACCACACCCATCATCCCCCACCCCTGTGCGCCCCCACCCTTGCTCCCCCCTCATCCCACCCCCACCTTCCCCACACACACAAGGGGAGGGGAGGGGTGGGATGAGGGGGGATCAAGGGTGGGGACGCACCTTCCCATCTTTTTTTCCTTTATTCTCTTTTTGTAATTAAGAATTAAATAATTCTGGACAAAGCGAATAAAATCAAAATTATTAAATAACATTAAAAACATAAAAATTATAATAAAGCATTTTTCACGAGGTATAAATTCAGTTTCTTCCATAAATTCAGTTTCTTCCATAAATTCAGTTTCTTCCAAGGCAATCCAAGGCTTCACCAATTTCTTTTGTGTCTGCAAGGCACAAAAGGGATTTTAAATTAAATTCACCAAACACAGTATTTGCCTGCCGTGCCATCCAAAAACCACATGAGGGCAGTCTAGGACCATAAATGAGAAACTCCATTTTTCCAAACAACTCACATGACCAGGAAATGAGTTGACACTCCTCCGGTCGTCGAAGTTGTGAAATCCCTGGGTTTCATCAAACTTCATGTTGCTTGGTTGGTTTTTCATGCTGGAATAAAACAAACAGTTAGTTAAAGGAAATAACACACAGCTCACTTTACCACACAGCACCTTTAACACACAGTTATTCAACCACCAACTTTGATAAAAAGGAGAAAATTAATGGATTGAAGTTTGTGAATAATTAATTATATCTCTTACCTCTCGTATAGAATTTCAAACAAGGTGTTTAATTCGTTGTCAGTCATTGGTTCTGTTGTTGAGACAACCTTGGAGAATATTAACGGGTGAGAGAGGCTTTCTAAACACTCAACCATCTCATTATGAAGACCCCTCCGAACTTCAGTGAATTCTGTAAGCGTTTCGTTGAAATCCAACCTTTGTTGGTGAAAATCATTGACTTCATTTTCAACATCAATCACCACCTTTGATTTCTTTTGTGTCTGCAAGGCACAAAATTGATTTTAAATTAAATTCACCAAACACAGTATTTGCCTGCCGTGCCATCCCAAAACCACATGAGGGCAGTCTAGGACCATAAATGAGAAACTCCATTTTCCAAACAACTCACATGACCAGGAAATGAGTTGACACTCCTCCGGTCGTCGAAGTTGTGAAATCCCTGGGTTTCATCAAACTTCATGTTGCTTGGTTGGTTTTTCATGCTGGAATAAAACAAACAGTTAGTTAAAGGAAATAACACACAGCTCACTTTACCACACAGCACCTTTAACACACAGTTATTCAACCACCAACTTTGATAAAAAGGAGAAAATTAATGGATTGAAGTTTGTGAATCATTAATTATATCTCTTACCTCTCGCATAGAATTTCAAACAAGGTGTTTAATTCGTTGTCAGTCATTGGTTCTGTTGTTGAGACAACCTTGGAGAATATTAACGGGTGAGAGAGGCTTTCTAAACACTCAACCATCTCATTATGAAGACCCCTCCGAACTTCAGTGAATTCTGTAAGCGTTTCATTGAAATCCAACCTTTGTTGGTGAACATCATTGACTTCATTTTCAACATCAATCACCACCTTTCATTTCTTTTGTGTCTGCAAGGCACAAAAGGGATTTTAAATTAAATTCACCAAACACAGTATTTGCCTGCCGTGCCATCCCAAAACCACATGAGGGCAGTCTAGGACCATAAATGAGAAACTCCATTTTCCAAACAACTCACATGACCAGGAAATGAGTTGACACTCCTATGGTCGTCGAAGTTGTGAAATCCCTCGGTTTCATCAAACTTCATGTTGCTTGGTTGGTTTTTCATGCTGGAATAAAACAAACAGTTAGTTAAAGGAAATAACACACAGCTCACTTTACCACACAGCACCTTTAACACACAGTTATTCAACCACCAACTTTGATAAAAAGGAGAAAATTAATGGATTGAAGTTTGTGAATAATTAATTATATCTCTTACCTCTCGCATAGAATTTCAAACAAGGTGTTTAATTCGTTGTCAGTCATTGGTTCTGTTGTTGAGACAACCTTGGAGAATATTAACGGGTGAGAGAGGCTTTCTAAACACTCAACCATCTCATTATGAAGACCCCTCCGAACTTCAGTGAATTCTGTAAGCGTTTCATTGAAATCCAACCTTTGTTGGTGAAAATCATTGACTTCATTTTCAACATCAATCACCACCTTTCATTTCTTTTGTGTCTGCAAGGCACAAAAGGGATTTTAAATTAAATTCACCAAACACAGTATTTGCCTGCTGTGCCATCCCAAAACCACATGAGGGCAGTCTAGGACCATAAATGAGAAACTCCATTTTTCCAAACAACTCACATGACCAGGAAATGAGTTGACACTCCTCCGGTCGTCGAAGTTGTGAAATCCCTGGGTTTCATCAAACTTCATGTTGCTTGGTTGGTTTTTCATGCTGGAATAAAACAAACAGTTAGTTAAAGGAAATAACACACAGCTCACTTTACCACACAGCACCTTTAACACACAGTTATTCAACCACCAACTTTGATAAAAAGGAGAAAATTAATGGATTGAAGTTTGTGAATAATTAATTATATCTCTTACCTCTCGCATAGAATTTCAAACAAGGTGTTTAATTCGTTGTCAGTCATTGGTTCTGTTGTTGAGACAATCTTGGAGAATATTAACGGGTGAGAGAGGCTTTCTAAACACTCAACCATCTCATTATGAAGACCCCTCCGAACTTCAGTGAATTCTGTAAGCGTTTCATTGAAATCCAACCTTTGTTGGTGAAAATCATTGACTTCATTTTCAACATCAATCACCAACTTTGATAAAGATAAACTGCAAAAGAGAAAAAACAATAATTATTGAGAGGCTGTTAATGATGTTCCATATAAGACAATGAATAATTAATCGTGAGAACAAAAAAACTTACCTGTCTTCTGATAAAGCTTCATCCTCCATCCTCCAGAGAAACATAACGTGTGTTTAAAAAAGCAAGGTGTGGTTAGAGCCTTTATAGGCAAGGCTGAGTCATTGGCAAGGCTGTCATTTCCTGTGCCACGTTGGCAACTGGCTCAACAAAAGATGATGCAATGTTTCACCATAAATGATAGAACCAAGTATGAGCCAGACTAAAGAGTGGAGGTTAAATTATTTTAACCTAAAGAGAAGGATTATAGGTTCATAAGGTGAGAAGGATTATAGGTTCATCGAGGGAGAAATAGAG
>NC_136261.1:448535955-448543899 GCF_964187855.1 Myxine glutinosa | reverse complement strand
GACAGACGAAAGTGATCGCAATTGGTAAAGCATGTGGTGAGGTGGAAAGAGTTGGGAAATGGCCGTGTGCTGTGTGCAGGAGGACTATCGGAGTGAACTTCACTCAATGTACAGTGTGCGCTGAGTGGGGTCATCAGAAATGTAGTGTACTGAGAGGGTCATGACCAGTGTGGCAGCTACATTTGAATGTAAGGTGTGTTCAGAGGGTGCTTCAGATGGAGAAAGTGCTGAGGTGGATCTTGGAGCCAACGTGAAGCTGGAAGATGCGGGAGGATTTGCTACTTCGGAGAAGTGATGAGTGGAGGAGGTGGATCGGCCTCAGCAACGTTTGCAGGAGTGAGATGTGCATGGAAGGGGTTTCGGGAACTGAGTGGCGTGCTGATGAGGGGGGGGGGGGGGGGGGGAGTGTCGTTTGAGCTGAAGGGAAATGTGCCTACTGCATGTGTGAGAAGTGTTATGATTGATGGCAGCGAGACATGGGTAATGAACGTGGAGCAGCAGCAAAGGCTGGAGAGGGTGGAAATGCGAATGGTTCGGTGGATGTGCGGAGTGTCGTTGAGAGAGAGGGAGACAGATGATGAATTGCGAAAGATGATGGGCATAGAGCCTGTGGTTGATGCTGTGAGGAGAGATAGGTTGAGATGGTTTGGTCATGTGTTGAGGAATGATGAAAGTGACTAGCTAAGAGTGATGGAAACGAATGTAGAGGGAAGTAGAGGATGAGGGAGACTGAGAAAGGCTTGGCTAAAGATGGTGGAAGAAGGAATGTGGGGGGTTAACAAAGCAAGGGGGTTAACAAGGCGAGATGCAGAAAGAGGGCAATGGGAAGATTGTCATGTGGACCGCAGTCCCTGGTATCCCTGGTATTTCCCCTAACTAAGGCGGTATCGCCACGGCCATGCCGCCCTGTGGATTGTTACTTAATCCATCTCGGCCTGGAGTATTCTCGGTGTACCTATGTTTTTATATATTTATTTCTTTATCTGTGTGTACTTTAACATTATTGCTTGATCTATTCCGTTGGCACCCTATTCAACATGCTATGTCGGCTTTTAGGAGAATCTCCCGGCCTCACCATGAGCCCATCATGCTGGTCCCACTCCAGGCTCTTACTTAACTCCACCTGGGGCTAGAATACCCTGAGCGTATCCCTGCTTGTACACTCTTAACCTTCTCACCTGCCCTATTCCATGAGCCCCCCTGTTTTCCGTTTTATATCAGCTTACGGTGGTATTGCCAGGCCCCACTATAACCCTTTCTACTATGAAGGGAGGGAGGAGGGGCAGAAGGGGCGGGGTTGAGGGCTCGGGGTCACCCCCCAGGCAGCGAAATCGGACGACGACTCTCAGGCCACCTCCCCCGCCCGACGGCCGTGAGGGACCCGCGGCCAGAGCGCTAGACACAACCACGAGCCCGCGGGCCCATCCCCGTACCTCCCAGACAGACGGCCACCCAGCCCGAGCCGCCGAGTCACGGGGCGCACGACCACGACCCCCGAGGGTGCCCCCCTAGCCGGACCGCACCGCCGGCCACCGCGTCTGCCCCCACAGACCACCGACACGGGCGATCTCATCTCGCGGGCACCTCTCACCGAGAAGGCAACCTCTTGCGCCCCATGTCCCTCACCTTGGCTACTGGCGGTGCGCGATTACCACCATTAGTCCCTTTCTTCCGGGTTCAGTGCTCCCCATGCTTGTCCCTGCTCGTTCCTGCGACGGTGGTTGATCTTAGTCCCTGCGTCCGTTAGGCTCCAGGATATTGGGGACGATTGGGGGGGAAGCGATACCCTGCCAATTATGAGGGGAGGGAGGCTGATATCCGCTTGTCTGGCCGGCCTGTCTGACTGCCCGTCCCTTCGTCGACTCCTCCGAGCGGCCAGGTCACGGTGGATGTATCAATTCCACCCCGCACGGACGATGTTTTTGGAGTCAGCCTGAGACTGGGCCGGCCCCTTACGCAACTGCAACTACCCCTTGTGTGGTCCTCGGCGAGCCTCCACCCCTTAAACCGAAGTCCCTTACGAGGGGAATAGGGAGTAAGAGAGCCGCCGTTCCCTTCTATGACTCCTCCACACTGCCGCGTCCCGGGCGGGTGTCTCAAAACCGCCCCGTATGGATGTTAGTTCTGGAGTCGGCTCGGGCTGATCTGGCCCCCCTTTCGCACCTGCGACATGTCCCTTAGTGGCCTCCAGGACCTTCCTCCCTGAATCCCACTGTCCCTTACCGTTAACACCATTGGAGGGTTGGGGGGTGGGGGGGGAAATGACGCGAACCAGCCTGTCTACCCTGCACCGAGGGAGACCTATCGAGTCGACCACTCCTTTAACGCATCCCAGGCATGATCCCATTTAACCACTCTTTCTTTGGGGCGCGCCCGGCTTACTGGCGCTCTGTCAACTGTCGGGAGATGACACACTGAACCCCCTACCTAGTGGCAATCACAGGTAAGACTTTGATCACGATCGAGTCAGGAGCCGCAAGGGAGAGCGGCGCACCGCGCTGGCCCGACCGGCAAAGCAGCCCCCGGCACCCGCCGCCCCACGCCCATGGCAACACGACAACCCGACCAGGACCCCGCCGCCCAAAGGGGCCAGGGACGAACACCCACCACCCCGTGCCGCACCCGCGACGCCTACCCACGGGCCCCTTCATGAGCAGCCCAGGCGAGAGCAGACCAGATCCCCGGCACCCGAGTCCCACGCCTAGGGATGACAGGGTGAGGAGGGGGAGGAGGGTGTGGTTCAAGGATTAGCGGACAGGAGCTAGATCTACCAGGCGGTGCTGGTGCCTTCCCATTTCTTGACATACCTCTCGCTCCAACCATTGTGCTTCCCGTTAGGTTGTTAAAATAGCTCGAACCTCAGTCCTTATATACATTCCCCTGTGCACCCACCGATAGTTAGATAACCGGCTCGCTTACTCCACCATCTTACTGTTCCTGTCCCGGGATTGTTATGTCCTAACGTGTCAATTTTTATTAGTTATTAATTAATTAATTGATTGTAAATCTTGTTCCTTGCAGATTCTCATTCCTACTATTTGTAACTGTGATAGAGGTGCCGGCTCAGAATATAAAGGGGGTTTCACTGTGGGACTTGTTGTTTCCAGACGATCTGGTGTTGGTTGTGGAAAGTATGGATGGATTGAGGGAGAAGATGAATGAGTGAAAGGAGTGCATGGACAAAAGGTCTAAAGGCGAATATCAGAAGCATAAAGGTGGTGGCAAGTGGTCAAGCATGTGGTGAGGTGGAAAGAGTTGGGGAGTGGCCTTGTGCTGTGTCCAGGAAGGGTGTCGGAGTGAATTCCACTCAATGCATAATGTGCGCTGAGTGGGTTCATCAATAATGTAGTGGTCTGAGAGGGTCATAAATCCGTGTGGTAGACTACATTCAGATGTAAAGTGTGCACAGAGGACGGTGGATGGAGGAAATGTTGACTTGGATCTTGGGGACGGCGCAAAGCTGGAAGGTGTGTCGACATTTCGCGACCTTGGAGACGTGCTGAATGGGGAAGATGGCTCAGACTCGGCAACGGTTGCTCGAGTGAAATGTGCATGATGGAAGTTTCGGGATGAGTGGCGTGCTGACGAGGAGGGGTCATCGAAGCTGAAGGGACGTGTATACTGCATGTGTGAGAAGTGTTATGATTTATGGGAGCGAGACATGGGTAATGAACGTAGAGCAGCCATGAAGGCTGGAAAGGGTGGAAATGCGAGTGATTCGGTGGGTGTGTGGAGTATCGTTGAGAAGGAGGAAGACGAATGATGATTTGTGAAAGATGATAGGAACTAGAGCCTGTGATTGATGCTGCGAGGAGAGACAGGTTGAGATGGTTTGGTCATGTGTTGAGGAATGATGAGAGTGCCCGGTTGACAAGAGTGATGGAAATGAATGTAGAAGGAAGTAGAGGACGGGGAAGACCGAGAAAGGCTCAGCTAAAGGTGGTGGAAGAATAAATGCGGGCGAGGGGGTTAACAAGGGGAGATGCAGAAAATAGGGCAAAATGGGGAAGATTGTCATGGGGGCCGCAGGGCTAACTCCCGCTCTGTCAGGGACAACGGCCTTAAAATGCATGTTGTGTTGTGTCTCTTATTCCTTGCAGGTGTCCTTGGGAAGGGGGAGGGGTGGGTGAGAGAGAAGGTGGGATAGACAGGTGAGATCGAGAAGGTGGGTGGAAGAAGAGTGGTCGTAAGAAGGCGGAGAGAAAGGGAGAGGGAGAGGGGGAGACAAAAAGATGTGTGTGGCTCAGGATGTGTGATGTGAGCAATTCCACCCCGCATCGCGGGCTATATGTCTACTATGGGATACTATATGTCTACTTACCATAGCTTACTCATAAGGTAACTGACAGGAAGAGAGTACCTTGAGGGAGATAATTAAATATATCGGGTTATCGCACTAAGAAGGGGCTGTTACCCCCATATTTGGGGAGAATACCTTAAATAACATTATGTGGTAGGGAGGGTTAACACCCTACTTACCTAGAAGTGGGTTGATACAGGGAATAAATTTAATTGAGACTTAGATTTACCTCAGGCCTGCACGCCCACACCTGAAGCACCCATTGCTTGGGAAAGGCGTGGCTAAATAAAATTTTCCCCCATCTTAAAGGGGGCCGATCGAGGGGCTCTAACTATAGATGGGAGTCTCTTAAGTAATTTGATCACTCAATAATGACCTATAGCCCTGTGGTTACCTAATGAAGGTAACATTAGAGTAAGGAAGTTAGTTGAGGGAATAATCAAATAAATAGGGTTATCCTACTCAGAGCCTGTGTACCTGACTTATTTGGGGTAACTTTGGTTGATGGGTGTCTCCAATCAGGAGAGAGAGAGAACGGGGGTAAGAGGGAGGAGGAGGGGAGAGAAAGAGGGATGAGAGTGGAGCAGATTTTGAACATAGCCAAGGGTAAGAGGACGCATTTCACCAACTTACCAACCCACTTACCTGTTCCCAACCCAGCACCTTCACAATTCATAACAGCATTGGTGATCACAACATCTCCTATCTTTAGAACAGTCAGAATGACATCAAACAACAATATATAATATACATGGCAATGAAGGAAATTCATGAGACACAAAGGCATTGAGACACAGCATTGGACGATAAGATCTGGACGGCGGATTGCAACGGTCACGATCGATTTTTATTTCACGTACTTCAAATCGACCGATTTTTACCAAATAGAATACCCCACTCGATGCACTGATGTCATTTTTGAGGCAAAAATGAAAACAGATTCTAATTTGGGAATAAAATGAAGGCGTGCACGTTAGAAGAAAATTTCCTCAGAATCGACATTCGTGCCGCGAGACGTGATGACGTCACTGCGTTTACAGCCTTAAAAAACTAATTTTATATAAGTTAATATTTTGAATAACTCGGTCACTTTCTGTCCGATTTTCGCCAAATAAAGGTTGTCCGTACTTACCTAGTGGTGTTCCTATCCACCACAAGTAACCCTGTGTAATAATCGAAAACCGATTCAAAATGGCCCCTCGCTACGACTTTCCACGATCACATTTTATTTTCACCACGTCAAATCGACCGAATTTCACCAAATAAGATACCACACTCGATGCAGGGACCTCATTTTCGTGGCAAAGCTGGACACAGAATTCAAATTCGTTGTGAAATGAAGCCGTGCACAATAAAACCAAAATTTCCTCGGAATCGACATTCGTGCCGCGAGACGTGATGACGTCACTGCGTTTACAGCCTTAAAAAACTAATTTTATATAAGTTAATATTTTGAATAACTCGGTCACTTTCTGTCCGATTTTCGCCAAATAAAGGTTGTCCGTACTTACCTAGTGGTGTTCCTATCCATCACAAGTAACCCTGTGTAATAATCGAAAACCGATTCAAAATGGCCCCTCGCTACGACTTTCCACGATCACATTTTATTTTCACCACGTCAAATCGACCGAATTTCACCAAATAAGATACCACACTCGATGCAGGGACCTCATTTTCGTGGCAAAGCTGGACACAGAATTCAAATTCGTTGTGAAATGAAGCCGTGCACAATAAAACCAAAATTTCCTCGGAATCGACATTCGTGCCGCGAGACGTGATGACGTCACTGCGTTTACAGCCTTAAAAAACTAATTTTATATAAGTTAATATTTTGAATAACTCGGTCACTTTCTGTCCGATTTTCGCCAAATAAAGGTTGTCCGTACTTACCTAGTGGTGTTCCTATCCATCACAAGTAACCCGGTGTAATAATCGAAAACCGATTCAAAATGGCCCCTCGCTACGACTTTCCACGATCACATTTTATTTTCACCACGTCAAATCGACCGAATTTCACCAAATAAGATACCACACTCGATGCAGGGACCTCATTTTCGTGGCAAAGCTGGACACAGAAAGACAGAATTCAAATTCGTTGTGAAATGAAGCCGTGCACAATAAAACCAAAATTTCCTCGGAATCGACATTCGTGCCGCGGGACGTGATGACGTCACTGCGTTTACAGCCTTAAAAACGCAATTTTATATAAGTTAATATTTTGAATAACTCGGTCAATTCCTGTCCGATTTTCGCCAAATAAAGGTTCCCGTTACCTACAGATACCCCTCTATCCTCCTAGAGGCGAAGTCAGGATGAATTTCGTAATAAAAATACAGTCCTTCGGCGACGGAAATTTAACATGCGGTTTTCCTATGTAACTTTACCCTGAGGTAATTTTACTAAAGATCTTTGAAATTTCGCCGGTCCAGTTCTATTGAGTGTTAAGCTAATCTAGCGACTGTGAAATCTGAAAACAGAATTAAAATCAGAGTCTTCGTTAGCTCTCGGGGGCCCCCAAGAACAAATCGCATATAATCCTAATGAAAAAACCCTGAGGCTCATAAATCCCAAATCCCACACCATCCGATGGCAATCCATATATGTACTCATAGCTACGAATGCCAGGAATGTCACGAGAGGCATAAGAACCGTCAAAAAGTATTTTAAGACCACTTTATTCGACAAAATGAGTTGCGGCCGACATCTAGGCAAGCCCACGGCCCGAACACGATAACTACGAGAATATAACTCGCACAAATTAGGAATACCCCACTCGATGCAGGGACATCACTATCGCTGCAGGACTGGAAACGGGATTTGAATTCGTTGTAAAATGACGGTGTGCATGATAAAACAAGATCTCCTCAGAATCGAAGGTCGTGCCGGGGACGTGGTGACGTCATCACGCTTCAGCCTTAAAAGACCAATTTTATATAAGTTAATATTTGGAATAACTCGGTCAATATTTGTCCGATTTTCGCCAAATAAAGGTTGTCCTTACTTACCTAGTGGTGTTCCTATCCACCACAAGTAACCCGGTGTAATAATCGAAAACCGATTCAAAA
This sequence comes from Myxine glutinosa, assembly GCF_964187855.1. Lineage (NCBI taxonomy): Eukaryota > Metazoa > Chordata > Myxini > Myxiniformes > Myxinidae > Myxine > Myxine glutinosa. The sequence continues at coordinate 448,536,534 of NC_136261.1, read as the reverse complement.
TGGCCCCTCGCTACGACTTTCCACGATCACATTTTATTTTCACCACTTCAAATCGACCGATTTTTACCAAATAAAATACCCCACTCGATGCACTGATGTCATTTTTGCGGCAAAAGTGAAAACAGATTCTTATTTGGAAATAAAATGAAGTTGTGCACGACAGAACAAGATCTCCTCAGAATCGAAGCTCGTGCCGGGGACGTGATGACGTCACTGCGTTTACAGCCTTAAAACACTAATTTTATATGTCCATATTTTGAAAAACTCGGTCAATTTTTGCCCAAACTTCGCCAAATAAAGGTTCCCGTTACCTACAGATACCCCTCTATCCTCCTAGAGGCGAAGTCAGGATGAATTTCGTAATAAAAATAAAGTCCTTCGGCGACGGAAATTTAACATGCGGTTTTCCTATGTAACTTTACCCTGAGGTAATTTTACCAAAAATCTTCGAAATTTCGCGGGGCCAGTTCTATTGAGTGTTAAGCTATTATCTAGTGACTGTGAAATCTGACAACAGAATTAAAATCCGAGTCTTCGTTAGCTCTCGGGGGCCCCCAAGAACAAATCGCATATATTCCT
>NC_136261.1:448280955-448533455 GCF_964187855.1 Myxine glutinosa | reverse complement strand
CAATCTCCCACGCTTGTCTGGAAAATGGCCCTCAGATAGGGACTATCGGAACGTTCTAGCCCTCGCAGGCGCCGCTCACGCAAGATTGGAATCGTGGTCTGAAACTGGGGCAAGCCCAGCCCACCATCCGCAGCCCTGGCATGAAAAAAGGCCACCGGCGTGTTTTTTGTGTACAGAGTCGAGGCTCGTGAAAGAGCTAACATTTATCAAACAAACAAATCAAACAAACAAGCAAACAAAGTATATAAAAAGGGAAGCGGTCGACAAGATGGGGAGAGAAGGAGTGGAAGCACACAAACACAACATTTGAGAGCAGGGACATCGGGAGATGTTTTTGGAGGGAGAGGGCCTGGGGGGAGGCAGGATAGGTATAAAACGCAAGGACACCAAGGACTTCCAAGAAAGAAGTCAAAAGTCACCTCAAAAAAGTGGATTTGGGGTGAAATTAGCGGGGGTAGAAAAGATCAAGGTTTTGGATTGGGGAAGATAAGAGATGGTGGTGAACAGCCGTTTTAAAGACCTGGAGGGAGGAGTGGGATTGAAGAGAGTGAGGGAGTTTGTTCCAGAGGCGGGAGAAAAGAGGAATGAAGGAGTGAAGGTGAGCAGAGAGTCTTGATTTTGGCAGTTTAACCATAAGAGGGTTGCAGGCAGATCTTGTGCGACCTGCAGGAATATTTGGGGGACAGAGCCCAGAGAGAGCTGGGGGAGCAAGGCCGGAGAGGAGTCGGTAGAAGACGGAAAGACCACCAACCTGCCTGCGGTGATTACGTGAAAGGCCCTCGGAGATGGCGTCATCGCGGGAGATTCCAATGATTCTGAACGCTTTGGTTTCAACAGCGTGAAGACGAGCTAGGTGTGAGGCAGGAGCACCAGCCCAGAGGGGAGAGCAGTACTCCATCAAGCTGCGGATGAAAGCCTTGCTTGTGGTGAGGAGCTCAGGTGTGCCAAGGAAGGACTTCGCACGACGGAGGATGCCCAGTCAGCGACTGGCTTTGGAGGCCAGCTTGGAAATGTGGTTTTCCCAGGAAAGATCATGGCAGATAGTGAGACCCAAAAGCTTGAGTGACAGAACTTCTTGGAGAGGATTATTCAGAATGTAGATGGGAGGGTTGTCCAGTCGGTCTTTTTGGAGAAACATCGTAAGAGTGTGAGATTTGTCAGGATGGAAAGACATGTTCCACTTGTTTGCCCAGTCTGTGATTTTGTCCAGGTCTGCAGAGAGTGAGGAGGCTGCAGACTGCCGATCTGAGGGATGAGGAATGGAGCGGCAGAGAGTGGAGTCATCAGCAAAGAGATAGAGAGGATTTTCAAGAGAGTCAGAGAGATCATTGATGAAGACCAGAAAAAGCACAGGGCCCAGAACACTGCCTTGCGGAACTCCAGCCTGAACAGGAAGAGGTTGATGAGAGAAACCTATTCAAGGCCACACGTTGACTACGACTAGAGAGGAAGTCCACCAGCCATGCGTGGAGATTTCCATGGATACCAAAGGAGGAGAGTTTGGTGAGCAGAGCGGGGGCCAGACCGTATCGAAGGCATGTGATATGTCGAGGGAGACAGCTCTAATTTCCTGTTTGGCATTGAGGACCTCCATCCATTGTTGAGACAGCAGAAGCAGCATGTCCAGGGTAGAGTGACCTGGTCTGAAACCAAATTGATGATCAGAGATCAAGCCATTGGAGAAGAGGAAAGATTTCATATCCGAAGCAATGATGGATTCCATGACTTTGCTGATAATTGGGAGAAGGCTGATTGGTCTGTAGTTGCTAGGATCTGTTTTTGCACCATTTTTGTGCAAAGCGGTGATGATCGCTAATTTCCAAGCAGATGGCAGTTGACCTTGATCAAAGGAGAGGGTGAAGAGAACAGAGAGAGGGAGTGAAAGAGTGGAAGAACAGGATTTTAGGACCTGTGGGCTGATGCCGTCAGGTCCAGTTGCAGAATCAGTCGAGGGTTGACAAAACTTTTCCACCTTGTCAGGAGGAAAGGACACAGAGTCCAGGAGCACCTAGGTACGACTGGGTATGGTGGGTAAAGAGAGGGATGGGTTTGGGACACAAGATTTAGAGGCAAACACAGAGTTGAGGCATTCAGCTTTTTCACGTGCGGAGTCAGCTGTGTAGCCGTTTGAGGTAAGGGAGGGGATGGAGGGGAACAAACACCAGAAACAGATTTGACCAGACGCCACCAGGATTTGGAAGAGGGAGACAGATAAGAGAGTTCAGTCTTGAGAATGGAGAGATATTGTTTCCTGGCTCTCCTGAGGGTGGACACACTTGTTTCGGGCTTTGTGAAAGGAAATGAGATTTCCTTCCGTTGGATTTGCTTCCCAGGAGACGAAGGCAAGTTGTTTCTGGGCAACAGCCTCACCACAAGATTCCGTGTACCATGGACGGGAGGAAGGTATGACAACTGAAGACGAGATGGGATAAATCTGTGCATGAGAGAGAGCAATTTACTTTGGAAGAATTCCCAGGATGAGTTGACGTCAGAAGTGGTAGAGATGGGAGACCAGTCCAGATGATTGATGGCTGCTTGAAGACCGTGCCAGTTGGCCTGAGTGAAATGCCAGACTCGTCGACGCTGAGCAGGCTCCCTGAGAATGGTCAGAGAGATGTCCACTTTAACAAGCACATGATCAGATCATCCGATTGGAGCAGAAGAAGAGCAGCAGACATTTTCAGGGAAGTTAGTCATAACGAAGTCCAGAAGAGAAGATGCTCCGTTGACAGATCTGGGTCGGGAAATTGACAGATTGTGTCAGTCTCAGTGAGTCGCAGAAGTCCTTTGCTGAGGAGCCATGGCTGGTGAGAGAGGTACCCACACCCAGCCAACTGGCATGGTGACAATTGAAATCACCACATCCGAGGAAGAGAGAGTTGGGATGAGTAGATAGAAGTTGGTCCATATTATCAGACAGCGAGATGTAGATGGAGTCATCACTGTTTGGTGGATGGTACAACACACATATGAACAAGAGGTGGGAGCGAAGGGGAAGCTGTAGCCAGAGGTATTCCTGGGGGTGAGGTGGAGAGAGTGCAGTGCAGGGCGAGTGAGGAAGAGAGTTTTTGATAGAGTTTCTTCCAGATGTTGTCGTTCTTGATGTTCACTCTTCTTTGCTTGCGGCCTATTTGAGGATCATTTTTTTAAAGCACACAACGCGTCCAATTTTTTTATTTATGGCCAACAGGGGCCAACTAAGGGTGGTCCACATGTATGGCAAAGGGGCCACCTCACCGTGGTCCGCAAGCAAACTTTCCTGGGCCATCGTGGTGGGTCCCAGCAGAGGGGCCAGGCCCCAACACGTGGGGTCCATCAGTGGTGCTCGGCCGCAGTACTGTGGTCCATATGGGTGTGGTGCTTAGCCACAAACGTGTGGTCCATAAGGTGGTGCATCGATCCAGGCAGCTGGCAGCGGCGGCTCGGGCACACAGATGCGGCTCCCGCACGCTCTCCCTCAGTGCCCAGAGAGCACGGTTCATGGGTGGGGAGGAAGACAAAGCAGAGTCAGCAATGGGTAAGGGCGCAAGGGTACACATCAATAAAGGCAATGCAGAGTGAGGTGCGCCTGGAGAGCGAGCGGAGAAAGCTCGTCCCTAACGTACGCCAGCCCCACCCCCGCCCACCCTGTCACCTACTCTACCCTTGCCCTTACCCCATATTTACACAACAATTTACACATTTACAAATTCTGTCTGTCGTCTCGTCTTCCCCATATCTCCCCTAATCCAAATTCGTACCAATCCCAATTTCTAACCAAATTTGCCATCACCCAATTCATCATCAATCCCTCTTAAGGAGGAAGAGATGGAACAACCAGCACAATGTCTCACCCATGTCATGATGCATCTCACATTCCCAAAAACATTTGCAACAAAAATAAACAAACCATGGTGTGGTGTGGAGTCCTGTCATCACCTCAGGTGAGTGGATGTAGATGGTGCGAGGATATTTCAATCCTAACTATCCTCTAAATGACTTTAACACTTTTAACTCTACCTGGGGTCTTTCTCTGCCAAACCATTGGCAGTCTTACACTATGTGGTTCTAAGAACCGAACTACCATTGCACATACTGTGGCGCTCTCCAATTTGAGGTCTCATTCCCCCGATTCAACTCCCTGTGCCTCCGCACAATTTTGGGGCTGAGTCGTCTGGCTCCCCTAGCAGGTCTACTCACCTGCACACCTCCACCACTGCAGTTGCCTCCGAGCTTACCTGCTCCTTACCCTAACCTATCTAACTGGGGAAGGCCCTCCCTGGCACTTACGCCCTCGGTGCCCTCTCTGGCACTGAGCTACCCGGGTCCGTCCTCCAGGATCCTCGGGCCCCACTGAACAATGCTACCGGCTCCCAGAGCCCACCTGCGGCCTCACCTGGCCGACATCCTCACAATGGCGGAGTGCCCATTTAACCATACACACTAACAGGCCACACGCCCAGCCATTTCCACGTCACTAATGCACCCATCCAAACACCATTCTACCACGCACCACAGATGCCAATATCCACCACAATTTACCTATACCCTCTACCTACTTTTAAACTACCCTCCCAGGGTATTCGTGAAAGGGGTCCATCTTCCCCATCCACTCCCTTCGCACCAACCAGTCCACTCTACGTTTTCCACCATACTCACTCCACACCATCCATTCCATACTCCATTTATTCCAGACCAGTTATTCCATTCAACCATTCTCCCTACACCTGTTCACTTGCACACCTGTTCACTTGCACATCTGTTCCATCACACCTGGTGCTCCCTGCACCCTCCTTCCTCCGGGACCATGCGCTCAATACAACCCACAATCACCCCCTTTCACAATACTCTGCTCAATACGCTTTCAATTCTCCAAACCATTGCCTCAGGCACTCAGATTTTCCCATGCTCACACACACATCTTTCCCGAGCATTTCCTCTCAATTCCTCATTTCAACATGCTCACCAGCACAAACTTCCATACGCAATGCCTCATTCAAAAAAAACCACACCACAAACACACTGCTTCATCTGAGCTACCTGGTGCCCCTCTAACTTCTGCATCCCCAGTCATCCCTTATAGGCCATCAGCCAGACCCCCAAAATAGGGTCCATTGGTACCAAAATGAGGGAGTAAGCCTAATATTGATTTTTGGATAGGTCTTTACCCCTAGAATATGAAAATATGTGATAGCAAATTCAACCATGTAGCTAAATGGGTGTTATCACCTCATTTTCAAAATGGCCGCCAAAATGCATGTTTTTCTATTAAAAACACCATGTTTCATATTCTTGTAGGAACTTGTAACAAATAGCATTGCGTTTTGAGATGTTTAAGACTTTACAACTCTCTTAAAGTATGAAATACATCATCTGAACTTTAATCCAAGAAGATAGAATCCAATATGGCGCCCAATTTCACAAAATGGCTGCCATCATAACAACAACTTTATGCACAAAATATGCACGAAAATAACTGGCTTTATTGGCTTTCCTCTTTAGCATGTTTAAATCTCGTTTCATGGTGAACAGGCTCCTACATTTTCGGTGGTAGAATATTTCTGCCACTTCATTGCCCTCAAGCCCCTCGGCAATATTGATGATATGTTCATGGTTCCTAACCTTAGCCGCTTCCAGTAATGTCAACCAAGATGTGTAGTTTTGTGGGCTCACCAGATGATCATCGTCATCCGATCTTGTCATGTGTATAACGCATTCTTTGCTTTCTGTGGCGCTGTTCATTTTGGAAAATTAGTAGACCTCATCACTTGGTGTGTACTATTATTTCTATTCTAATCGTATAGCATCTACTTTCTATCTACTCCGTTGCTCGTTGCTCCGACCACCGTTCCTACAGAAAAAAAAGCAAACAAAACAACAACAACGTTAAATTTTGTATGTAAAGTGGCGGCCATTTTGAAAATGGGTGATAACACACATTTAGCTACATCATTGAATTTGCTATCACATATTTTCTTATTCTAGAGGTAAAAACCTTGTCAAAAATCATTATTAGCCTTACTCCCTCAATTTGGTACCGGTTGACCCCCCTAGCTGATAGCCTATTACACTATTGCACATACCACGTCGTTATAATCCACCTAATCTATTCTACGTCCCCACTACTTGTACAATGTCACTACTTAATTCTGCAGTTACCTATTGTCATTTCTCTAGATCTCTAATCCATTATCCAAACCCTCCCTGGCTTGGTTTGCACCGCCATAACCCCATAAACTATAGCTCATGTGCCCGGGTATTGATGGGAGTGTCCGGGAATAATGGACAATCTACAAGAAGCCAATGACTGAGACAGTTTTTACAAAGTAAGGATTTATTATAATTACTAAGTCACTTGTTTCAATTCAATAAAGACTATTATAGCTAATTCAAGTCGTTGGTTCTTCTTCTTCCCTGGCCGGTCCTCTCTCTCTTTGCTGTTTCTCGTTCCGTACTCGTTCGTTCCGTTGGGCAGAGATTCTGATGACAAGTGCTCCCGACTCAAAGTGTGGTCTCGTTTATATGGGCACACTCGAGTTAATCCTCCGTGCGCTAAATGTTATTCCTCCGTGCGCTGAAGCTCCTTGGTCATCCACAATCGCCTCATCGGAGCCGGTTCGCTCCCCCCCTGCTGGGAGTTCCATTTGCCTCACAATAGGAGGGTGCTCTAGCCCGGGGCTGTGACCAGGTGAACAAGAGATTACCACATTCGTGCAAATTCCTGACATTCATTTACGAAATCGTCTATCTGCTTCGTTTTCCAATTCCAACGATCAATGAGTTACATTTCCACAATTCCCTCATCTTTTTGTTTTTGTTTATATTAACCATTAATCTAAACATCAATATAAGTAAACAATCAATCACTACAAGTAAACATCAATACAAGTATAAGTAAACAATCAATCACTACAAGTAAACATCAATACAAGTATTTAAACCATAACTTTGGTAATCCAATTCCCTTAGGCATACCCCGTCAGCCGTCATCCTGCAAGAATCACAAAACATTTCGTTGGTCATTGACTCCTTCCATATTGTTCAATCTATTGCATTTGCATCACAAGTATCTTTTCAAAACAACACTTCACCATCACCAAGATACAACAATTTCACTTCACCATTTTCACGTTTTTAAGGCATCTGCAACATCTGGCAAAAACGTTTGCCTCCAAACAAATGTTGATTCTTTGTTTGAAAGGAAGGGCTGATCACTTGTGTTTGAATTCAGGTATGACACATTTTCTCCTAATGTCTTCATAGCACCTGCACTACTTCGTGTAGGGTCTTGCTGTTGTAATAACTGCACGGAGTCATAGACTGACCCTGCTCTCAATGTAGCATTCTTGCCACTCTTGCTGTAAACCATAGTAATTCCTGAACAAGGCCTTCACCCAGTTGTAGTCGACTTGCCTCCTCCCTCATTATGAGTGGGCAGAAAGTATTGGTGTGACGTTGATTGGCCAGCAAGATGTGGAACAGGGATGCCGGATGCATCCACAATGATGTTGGGACCATGGTGTTCAGGTCATTCATGGTCCATACCAGGAGCAACCAGCAGAATCGTGCACAGCTGTTGTGACAAGGGCACAGCCGTTTGTTTGCAGCTCCATGCTGGTTCCCTGGAAGTTGGTGAAGTAATAACATATGTCCCCGCATTTCACAGAGGTTGCAGGTAAAATGTCGTTGTCCTGCAACTTCTGATGTGATGAATGTTCGAAGCCTTCAAACAAGAGCAAGTGATCGCCTTTCTTTCATATGTTGCAGTGTGATCCAGGCAAATGGTCACATAAATTTCCTTGGTGAAGGTAAGCATCCATCTCCAAGTTACACGGGAGAATGTCTTCATCATTCTTTGAGGAAGAGGGTGTATGCCACGATTAACTTCATTTTTTAGCCACAAATTTTCTTTCTCGAACTTCTTCCCAATTCCGTTAGCACTCCCTTCAAAATGTGATCTCGTCTTATCCTTACGCTCAGTCACATCTGAATCTGCTTTCCACACACACTGAATCAGATAGGGTACATCTTACCATGAAATCAGCATAATCATGTATATCTTCCGACAGTTTCACATTCAACAATTTGTTGTTTTTCCCTTAACACATTTAAAAAGTTATATTCATTTATATGCGTAACACAAATAATATTCAATCAGGTATGTATTTTGCTATTAAACTAAGAATAGCATCCACAATTGCTTTCAGGTTAATATAGTTCAAAAATTAACTTGTGCAGGTATTTTAGCACTACTCAAAGAAAATAAATGCATTTATAACAAGTGTATGTGATTACAATCACAAACAGGAATATCTAATTCCCAACAAATTTTGCAAACCAACAAATTAAGCATAATGTATTGTTACGGACCGCGGATAAGATGTTGTTTTGCCGAGCGGATGGCACCGCGGCCCTAACAGTTACCCCGACTAACCCGATTCCTGAACGTTGGCCGAATCGCGCCACAGACATTCAATGGGGAAAAGACTAAAGCGAAGGATGTGAAGAAGAAGAAAGACAAAGGGTAAGGAATACAAATAGAATTTATTTACTATTTACAGGCCCAAAAAAACCAAGGAGAAGGAAAGATAATAAAATAATATACAGAAGAACTCAGAGACACAGTGCAATGCTAGCTTACCTACAGTCTTAATTAATACCCTGGGACAGAACAAACAAAAGACAGACTCACGCGGGGAATGATGACAGGAATGGCAGGAGGTGGATGGCTGGAGGGGGAGGAAGGTCCAGCTGGAATCGCAGCACGGTCGGGTCGGGGATGAGAAGCCGCCGCCCTCTCTCAATTGGCGCGTTTAGCAGCCGCCGTTCCTTCGTGGCCTCGCTCGAAACTGCCGTCAAGACCCCGAAGCTGCTGGGGCTGAAGCTGCGGTGGCTGAAACTGCTGTGGCTGAAGCTGCGGTGGCTGAAACTGCGGTGGCTGAAACTGCTGTGGCTGAAGCTGCGGTGGCTGAAGCTGCTCTTTCAGGGATCCCTTACTCAACTCTTCTCTCAACTCAACTCTGGTGGGGGGCATCGGGGCCGCGGGTTATATCGGCCACACCCTCGAACCTTCATGAACCTCCCCGAGCGTTCTCTCTCCGCCCTCTCAAGCCAAACCCCTTGTACTTGGTTGGTTGTTCGGGGCTGGCTCACTCCTCCCCTCTATGACGATGGGCGGGCAGTCGGGCACGCCCTTCTTCCCCGAGCTGACCACGCTTAATGGCGGCAATTGTAGTTGGCAGTAGAAGTTTTGGGAGTGGGGATGGGGAATGAAAGGGAATCTATCTTATTTCACTTGGTGCAATGGAGTATTTCAATTAATGGAAGACACAGCCTTACAATAATACACATAACAAGGATATAACTGTCAAAAAAGATATATCGTGTCCTGCATGTATGTTTTATGGACTAACTACGGAATGCCCTTTGACCTTTATACAACCACAAACGGAGGGAGGAGGGGTGATATTTTACAACAACCTTTTACAACAACATTTTACCACAACAATAAAAAAAAAACATTCTCATATCCACAACACTGCACCCTCCTCCCCTTAGGCACGTCCCGGGCCTATAACTTTTACCTTAGTGTGACACGTAGGTGTAGTTCCCTCTACTTTTAACCTGACCCTGAGTGTGACAGTTTTAAAACACCAATAAATATGTCCCGCTGCTCCATTGCACCCTACCTAACAGACTCACGCCCACAGCTAACGGAATTGCGGAATTGTCTTCAAACTATACATTGACGGTGGGGAGCATTATTTACAATGACGTTACTTTATTTTCAAAACGTAACCCAGGACCTGTGATTGTTCTTTCTGGGGGGGGGGGGGGGGGAGACAGTCTGCTCTGCACCAAAGCACCCTCAAGCACCAATCGGTGCACAGTCATCACTGTTCATGAATAAAAATAAAAACAACAAACCCTAACCCTGCTGGTGGTCTCTTGCTCTTCGGCTCCCTCTGCTGGCTATTTGCATTCTTCCAGGTGTTGTCATCTTCTTTGCTGGCGGCCTATTTGCAATAAAACTTGCACCCAACGTGTCCATTTTTATTTATTTTATTTATGGCCCACAGGGCCGACTACGTGTGGTTCATTCCGCAATTCGGTTAGCTGTGGGCGTGAGTGTGTTAGGCAGGGTGCAATGGAGCAGCGGGACATATTTCTTTATGTTTTAAAATTGTCACACTCAGGGTCAGGTTAATAGTAGAGGGAACTACACCTACGTGCCACACTAAAAGTACAAGTAATAGGCCCGGGTCTTGCCTAGAGGAGGAGGGTGCAGTGTTATGAATTTGAGAATGGTGTTTTTTTGTGTTGTAAAATATCACTCTCCTTCCTCCAGTTGTTGTGTATAAAGGTCAAAGGGCGTCCCTTAGTTAGGTCATATACAATCACGTAGCCAAATCATAGATCTCCCTGTTCAGTAGTTATCTCCTTATTATGTGTATTAGATTAAGGCTGTGTCTTCCATTAATTGATACTCCATTGCACCGAAGTCAAATAAGCTAGGTCCCCTTTCGTTTTCATCCCAGCGGTGCGAGTGGTTTTCCATCGGCGCAAGACTCCATTAGCCACGAGGTAATCTTGGAGAAGAAGGGGGAGGAGCCAAATCACGGGCGTTGCCCACCCATCGTCATCAAAAGGGTGGAGCCAGCGAGCCCTGACCAGCCAACCAGGGCTGGGGAAATGCCATCACGGGCGTGGCGCGGGTTGAACTGAAAGCGCGTTATAAAAGCGCCCGCGCAAGCATTTTGAGAGGTACGGCAGATGAGTCCAGATGCGTAAAAGAGAAACGGAGAGCAGAGAGAGAGAGTTCTGAGGGAGGTGCGCTGGGCGAGAGGCAGATTCTGTGGAGTAGAAAGCAAACTTCGGAGGCGGAGGACGGATAAAGCAAGCTGCCGGTGTGAAACCGAATACGTGGAGCTGCCGGCTCCTCTGTCCCAGCCCGACGCAGAGCTGTTTTTGCCAGGTTTTCACCTCGACCCCAAAAGCGCGGATCGGAGCGTGCGCTCGGAGCTGGACCTCGACGCCTACCATCTGCCTGGGCCCTTCTCTGCCGTCCCAAACCATTCCTGCCATTCCTGTCATCATCCCCCGTGTAAGTGTGCTTGTAGTCTGTCTTTTGTCTTGTCCTGGGGTATAAGTTAAGCCTGTTTAGTTAAGCTAGAGTTTCACTGTGTCCTTCTGGTCCGTCCCTCTTTCTACATTATTTTATTATCCTTCCTTCTTCCTTGGTTTCTTTTGATGATTTGTAAATAGTAGTAATAAATCATATTCGTATTTCCTACCTTTTGTCTTCTTCTTCTTCTTCTTCTTCACATCCTTCATCTTTGCGGTTTCCACATTGACAACCTGTGGCACGATTTGGCCAACGTTTCAGGATCGGGTCTAGTCATTGTTAATAGTTCGTGCCGCGGTTGCTTAAAACCGCTCGGCAATTAACATCTGTCCGCGGTACAAACGGGGCTGTGCCACCAGCCTTTCCGGAGGTCGCTGTACAGCGCCAGGGACCACGTCGGTCAGTTGTAGAAGAGGGGATTAATCCCCCCTCTAAGGGGATCCGAGGCCGACATTGGGTTCCGCAACATTTGGTGTCGGGAGCGAGATACGGACCTGAAGCGCTGAGCGCGCTCAAATTACGAGTGGCCCAAATTTTTTTTTAATCAAATCTTAAATTTGAAAATCGTGCCATGGATGGTCAAGGTGACGGGATGCCGGTGGGGGAAATAGAAGAGGGGTTAGGGGTAACCCAGGACCTCGGGGAAATGTATGTGGGAGAAATGGAGGAGGAGAACAATGAGGAGGTGGTTGAGGGAGTTTCAGGTGCACAAAATGGCGCCCTCGCGCACGTGGTTGGAGAGGCGCAAAATGGCGCCTCGCACGAGCGCGCGGTAGCCGAGCGCTGTACCAGCGGGCTTTGACATACAGCAGTTCATGGCACGGTTCAGCGAATATATGGCGGAGTGCGACAACTCGAAGTGCGACAATGAAAAAAGACGCAGGGAAATGAAAGAATTAAGGGACGAAGCGCGGGGTACCAGTGAGCAATTAAGAGAGGGGTTGAACAATAAATTTGAGGGGTTAGACAATAATTTTAAGGGGTTGAACAATAAATTTGAGGGGTTGGACAATAAATTTGAGGGGTTAGACAACGGGATAAAAGGGGTGAAGAATGGGTTAATGGGGCTAGAAGACAAGATGGAAGATAAATTGCGGGAAATAGGGGAGCAATCCGCCCGGGAAATCAAACAGATGGGGAACCAGATATAGGAGGTGAAAATCGGGTTAGACACTAAATTGGATGCTCAGAGGAATGAATTGGGACAGATGAAGGCGGCATCTACTAAAGAAATGGAGGAGATGGGGGAGGAAATAAGACGAGGTGTCAGCGAGGAGGTCTCGGGGGTACGCGAGGAGGTCTCGGGGGTATGCGAGGAGGTAAAGCAAGGTGAGAAGCATATGGAGAAAGAGGTGAGGAATGGGACGGCAAAGTTACAAGGTGGCATCGAGGAGTTGACGCAGGGGGTGGAGCAGCTGACAGTAGGACAAAGGGAGTTGAAGGAACAGGTACAAAAGAATACGGCTGTGATCGAGGGGTTGAAGGCGACACAGAAGGAAATAAAGAGGGACGCAGCCGTCATTAAGAAGGAGTGTCAGACGGTACATGAGGGACTAACAGCAAGGTTGGACGAGGTGACAGAGGCAATGGAGATGAAAGAACGGGAGGTGAGGACGCACATAGAGACGGTAAAGGGCGGCATTAGAGGAAGAGATCGAGGAGGCGCACCGGGAAATGAGGGAGGTAAAGGAAAAATTAGAGGAAGTGGAAGAGGGGGTGAGTGAAATTAAGAGGAGACGGAGGGAAACTAAGAAGGAGATAAAGGAGGAAGTAATGGAATATGTGCAAGGTCTGTGTTCAAATCATGATGATGTGCTCATTAACCAAATAAAGAGTTTACAGGTGGCAGAGGAGGTGCGACGACGAGGTACCGAGGTGAGTGGCGATATACTCGGAAATGTATATGGTGTGAGGGGAGATTCAGTCGGCTTGGGGGGTGGTGTAGACCTGGGTGTTCGTGAGGGACCAATGGTGAGGTGTATGACTGGTCCAGAGAGTATGGATAAAGGAGGTGTGCAAGGAGGTCTGGCTATTGGGAGTGAGGGTGGTGTTGGTGAGCAAGGGTGTGCGGATATGGAGTGGGTAGCGGGTTGCGGAAGGGCGACCCAGGCATCGACACCAAGAGGGGTAGTGTTTGGAGGGACGGGGGATGCGCGGGAGCCCCCCGGGAATAGCGTACTGTGGGAGCCCGAACGGTTTGGTCCCGCGTTGATCCCGCAAGGAGTGACGTGCAGGGTCCGGCCTTCGGGCGCCCACAAGGTCCCACTCACGCCGTATAACGGCAAGAGTGATCTGAGGGCGTACCTGGCGCAGTTTGAGTACGTGTGCAGAGGCAATGGTTGGAATCCGGACGAAGGTGGAGTACATCTTGTGGGGCACTGCGCGGTGCGGCGGCGGAGGTGCTGACAGCTTTACCACCGGGTGCTCTCACCCTGTCAGCTCTCTGTGCGGCTTTAATTAACAGATTCGGTATTGAACAGCAAAGCGAGCTTGTTAAAGCTCAGCTTGCGCAGAGAAAACGCAAGCCCCAGTAGACCATCGGGGAGCTTGCCCACGACATTCGCCGTGCAGTGGGGATTGCACATGCAGACATGGCGGCGAGTTCCCCAGGAAAGCCTGGCGCTGGATCACTTTATCCAGGCCCTTCCGGATCTGGAGCTCCGACAGCAGCTCGCCATGTGGCGCCCGCAGACCATGAGTCAGGCGGCCGATGCTGCAGCCCGTTGGGAAGCAGCGAGGCCCCTGGCCCGGGGAGGCGAGCGCCACACAGTGGCGGTGCATCAGGTAGGGCCCATGATGGGGGGCGGCCCCCTGACCGGGAGAGCATGGTTCGGAGACTGGTGGATCGGCGCCTAGCGGGACTTGGACCATGGCAGGCGGCCCCAGCGGTGGCACCCGGTAGTCCACGACAGAGTACCCCAATTCGGACATACAGGGGGGGAAATTTGGAATACCGGAGGCAAGCACCTTACCAGGTAAGGTGTTATAACTGTGCTCGGCTGGGTCACCATGCGTGGGAGTGCAGAGCCCCGCGCCGGGACATTCCCCGCCAGCCGATGCCCTCAACTACTCCCCGTATCGATCGGCCTAGCCGATGTCAGACACCCCCCCCCCCCCCTCCCAGGGCCCAGGAAACTAGAACGTGCTGGGCATGCAGGGCAGTGTTCGGCAGTAGGGGATGGAGGAAAGCCCTCATTGACGCGACAGGTCATTCATTGTGGCCAAATTGGAACCGGTAGTTTGACAATTCGATGCAAAATTGCCGGCGTGGGGGTAGACGCCGTCGTTGACACGGGAGCCAGCGCCACGATCATCAGCCCCGTGATCCTTAATTCGAGTGCAGACGGCTGGGGTAAAATCCAGCGTCTGGAAAATCATAGTTTGCAGTTGGCTACCGGGGCAACGGCTCCGATCATAGGGCGTGGTTTTGTGACCCTCAAGTTGGGATCGGTAAAGAGAGAGATAGAGGTTTGGGTGGCGGAGGTGGGAGACCCATGCTTAATAGGGTTGGATTTGTTGACTGCCAGCGGTTGTAAAATCGACTTGAGCCGGGGGATCCTGCAAGTGGGAGTGGAAGAGCTACCATTGGAGGGGGTGAGCACGGCCGAGAGGGTGGAGCTGGAGGCTCCTGAGGCCGTGACCATCCCTCCAGGGGCCGAAGCCATAGTGTCGGCCCGATGGTCAGCTCGCCGGACATGGCAGGAGTCCTGCGGCCTGGTCGAACCGGTGGCAGCGCGATCCATACCTGGGTTAATTGTGGGCCGCTCCCTTGTAAAAACGGACGGGCCGGTGGTGGCCGTCCGGGTAATTAACATTAGTACAGAACCACGCACTATAGTGAGGGGCACGAAGGTAGCTGGCTGCACCCCAGTTAGTGAAGTCGCGTCAGTGAGGGGCGAGAACGTCCAGCCGAGCCGGCCCCAGGGGGAGCCTTCAATAAGTAGTAGGAATTGGCCCGATCCCATTTGCGAGATGGTAAATCGAAGTAGCATAGAGTTGGGAGGTACCCAGAGGGAGGCCTTACACAAACTGGTTGGATCCCATTTGGATCTCTTCTCCTTGTCCACCGAGGATATTGGATGTACGGGCCTGGTGAAACATCAGATCCACACCGGTGAGGCCCGGCCTATTCGTCAGGCCGCCCGATGGCTCCCTTGGAGCAAGAGGGCGGAAGCTGACGAGCAGGTTGAAAAAATGCTCGACGCAGGTGTGATCGAGCCCTCGGGAAGTCCCTGGATGTCACCTGTTGTGCTGGTTAAAAAGAAAGATGGGACCACGCGGTTCTGCGTGGACTATCGTCAGCTAAACAACGTGACACTCAAGGACTCATATCCCCTGCCAAGGATTGATGACACCCTCGATGCCGTTGCGGGCTCAAATTGGTTCTCAACTTTGGACCTCAAGAGTGGGTATTGGCAGGTGGAGATGGATCGGACAGGGAAGGAGAAAACGGCATTTTCCACAGGTAAGGGGCTGTATCAGTTCACTGTGATGCCGTTTAGTTTGTGTAACGCCCCCGCCACCTTTGAGCGATTAATGGAACATGTACTAGGCGGCATGCCATGGCAATCATGCCTGGTATACCTGGATGACGTCCTAGTACATGCCAAAACATTCCCCCAGGCGTTAGCTAATTTGGACCAGGTGTTCGGGTGCCTCAGACAGGCAGGGTTGAAGCTGAACCCGAGTAAGTGCACATTGTTTGCAAGAGAGGTGGCCTATCTAGGTCACGTTATCGGTCGCGAGGGGGTAAAAACAGACCCAGGCAAAATTACAGGGGTAGAGGAGTGGCCCGCACCACGTACCATCAAGGAGGTGCGGGGATTTTTGGGACTCTGCTCCTACTACCGGCGCTTTGTGGCGAAATTTGCGGAGTTGGCCCGTCCCCTCCACCGGCTTACGGAGAAGGGGACGCGATTTAATTGGACAAGGGAGTGCCAAGAGGCCTTCCTAAAATTGAAGGGGTGTTTGACATCCGCACCCCTTCTAGCTTACCCCACTAGCGAAGGGACATTTACCCTGGACACGGATGCGAGCCAGGAAGGATTGGGCGCAGTTTTGTCTCAGACACAGGAGGGCGTGGAGAGAGTGATTGGTTATTATAGTCGGGCCTTATGTAGGCCCGAACGAAATTATTGTGTCACTCGCAAAGAGTTATTGGCTATGCTGGCTGCCATGAACCATTTCCACCCGTACTTGTACGCGCGGAAATTTTCGGTTCGAACTGACCATTCCTCCTTGCAATGGCTCTTTCGGTTCAAGGAACCGGAGGGCCAAATTGCAAGGTGGTTGGAAAAGTTGCAGCATTACAATTTTGATGTGACCCATAGGGCCGGGAAGGCCCATGGTAATGCAGACACACTCTCTCGGCGTCCTCGTCTGGGGGAAAACTGCAAATTTTGTGCGAGACACGAGGAGAGGGAGCAATTGGGCAATTCTGCCCCGATTCTCGTCGTCCGGGCAACCCGGGTGAGAGGGCCAATTTTGCCACTAACCGCAGACGAGGAATTTGGAAATTTGGCATGGAGCATGGCTCAGCAGGAGGATCCCGTTCTGGGGCCGGTGTTCAAATGGGTCAAATTGGGGCAAAGACCAAAGGGGGAAGAGGTCACCCCCCTCGGGGCGCAAACGAAGGCGTATTGGGCTCAGTGGAAGACCCTGGAATTGAAAGGCAACATCTTGTATCGCAAGTGGGTGGAGGTTCCCTCTCATAGAACTTCCTGGCTGGTGATAGTCCCTGACAAATTTAAGAACGTCATATTGCAACAGGTGCATGGTACCTGCTCCGGCGGCCATTTGGGCAGGACAAAGACAACATCTCGGGTCCGCCGGAGGTTCTATTGGGTGAATATGGGGCGCGACATACAGGACTGGTGTCGGAGATGCGACGCCTCTTCTGCCAAAAAGGGACCAGCACGGAGGATGAGGGCCCCCCTTCAATTACACCAGGTGGGGGGCCCCCTTGAGCGGGTGGCTATGGATATTCTAGGACCGCTGCCCCGCACCCGCCAAGGTAATAAGTATATCCTCGTCGTAATGGACTATTTCACCAAGTGGCCGGAGGCTTACGCCCTCCCCAACCAAGAAGCCGGGGTTGTGGCGCAGGCCTTCGTCGAAGGATTTGTATGTCGGCACGGGATTCCACAGGAGCTGCGCACCGACCAGGGTCGAAATTTTGAAAGCCAATTATTAAAAGATGTGTACAGACTCCTGTCAATTCGGAAAACCAGGACTACGCCCTTGCGGCCACAATCTGACGGGATGGTGGAAAGATTCAATCGAACATTGATCCAACAACTGGCATTGTTCACCACCACCCGTCAGGATGACTGGGATGAACATCTCCCGTACTTGTTAATGGCCTACCGAACCAGCCAGCACGGAGCCACTGCATGCAGTCCAGCGTTGCTTATGTATGGGCGGGAGTTGCGGGCTCCCGCCGACTTGCTATGCGGTCCCGTGCCAGACACCACGGATACACCGCCGAGGGAGGGTTACGCACGTCACTTGGAGGAAGGCATGGAGCGGGTCCATGCCTTCGCCCGCCGCCAGCTCCATCTGGCGGGGGCCAAGATGAAGTGCAGGTACGACGACCGGAGCCAGGGGAGTCAATACACTCCGGGGATGAAGATTTGGTTCTTTAATCCCCGGAGGCGGAAGGGTAGGTGCCCAAAACTCACCTCCCCCTGGCAAGGCCCGGGAGTCATCCTGTCGCAAGTCTGTGACGTGGTCGTTAAGATCAAGATGGGTCCACGGGCCCTCCCTCGGATCGTCCATGCCGACCGGATAAGACCTTATGCCGGCGAGCAGGCGCCCTCGTGGATCGCCTCGGCTCTAGATGGCGAGGCAGGACCCAGTACCTCTTGCGACGGAGGCTCGTAGCGTCAGACGACTGGGGGGGGGGGGCGTGGTAGTGAGAGATGCCCGATGTGGTGGGATGGCAACTCTGCCATCCTTCACAGCGGGGGCAAAGGAGCAATAGGTTTATGGGGTTTGGCAGTGAAAACTAGCCCGGGAGGGTTTGGATAATGTGCAGGGATCTAGAGAAGATTGATGATAGGTCACGGTAAGGTTAAGTAGCGACTTTGAACAGGTAGTGGGGACATAGAGAGGGTAGTTGGATTATAATGACGAGGGAGCGCAATAATGTAAGGGGCGACAGGGAAGCGCGAGTTTCAGAGGGGAGTAGTTAGTTCAGATGATGCCGTGTGTGTGAAAAAAAAAGAAGGTATTCAGAAGTGTATTGTGAGAAGGTGATTGTGAATTGTATTGAACGTGGAAGTGTATGGAGCAGTGAGTGAGGAACAAGTGAGATTGCACAGGTGTGCAACTGAACAGGTGTATGGAGCAGTGTATGAGTGAGTGATGGTGATGTGTGTTGTGTTGACCAAATGGTCCAGGGAGGAAGGAGGGTGCAGGTGGCACCAGGTGAGATTGCACAGCTGTGCAACTGAACAGGTGTATGGAGTATGGAATATATGGAGTATGGAATGGATGGTATGGAGTGAGTATGGTGGAAACTGTGGAGTGGAGTGGATGGTGCGAAGGTGTGAATGGGGGAAGAGTGGACCCCTATCACGAATACCCGGGGAGGGTAGTTTAAGAGTTAGGTAGAGGGTACAGGTAAATTGTG
The DNA here is from genome assembly GCF_964187855.1 of Myxine glutinosa. NCBI lineage: Eukaryota > Metazoa > Chordata > Myxini > Myxiniformes > Myxinidae > Myxine > Myxine glutinosa. Next base: position 448,514,718 of record NC_136261.1, on the reverse strand, counting down.
GTTGGATATTGGCATCTGTGGTGCGTGGTGGAAGTGTAGTGTTTGGATGGGTGCATTAGTGTCGTGGAAATGGCTGGGCGTGTAGCCTGTTAGTGTGTGTAGTTGGTTGAGCACTCCGCCACTGTTAGGATGTAGGCCAGGTGAGACCGCAGGTGGGCTCTGAGAGCCGGTAGAGTTGTTGTGGATGGGGCCCGAGGATCCGGAGGACGGACCCGGGTAGCCCAGTGCCAGAGAGGGCACCGAGTGGGGTAAGCGCCAAGGAGGGCCTTCCCCAGTTAGATAGGTTAGCTGAAGGAGCAGGTAAGCTCGGAGGCAACTGCAGTGGTGGAGGTGTGCAGGTGGGTAGACCTGCTGGGAGAGCTACACGACTCAGCCCGGAAATTGTGCAAGGGCACAGGGAATTGAACCGTGGGAGTGAGACCCCAAATTGAGGAAGCACCACAGTTTGGTCAATGGGAATTTGGTTCTTAAAACCGCATAGAGCGTAAGATGGCCAATGGTTTGGCACGGAAAGACCCTGGGTAGTGTAACGTGTATTAAAGTCATTTAGAAGGTAGTTAGGATTAAGAATCTCCTCGCACTATCTACATCCACTCACCTGAGGTAGCGGGACTCCACACCATGCCATGTTTTTTTTGTGATTTTATTGTGCAAATGTTTGGAATGTGAGATGCATCATGACGTGGGTGTGACATTGTGCTTTGTTGTTCCATCTCTCCCTCCTTATGAGGATTGATGTTGAATTGGTGATGGCAAATTTTGGGTAGAGGGATTGTGGGGACGAATTTGGTGTAGGGGAAATATGGGGAAGACGTGACGGTAGCGACGGATTTGTAATGTGTAAATTGTTGTACATATGGGGTGAGGGCAAGGGTAGAGTAGGTAACAGGGGGGGGTGACGTACGGTAGGGACGAGATTTCTCACTTCGCTCTCCGTACGCACCTCGTCTTGCATTGCCTTGTTGATGTGTACCCTTGTGACCTTACCCCTCGCTCACCTGTCTTCTTCCCCCCCCCCCCCCCCTTGTCTCCCACCCGAGGACTGTGCGCCACTGGGTGCTGAAGGGAGCGTGCGGGAGTCCGCCATTGTGTGCCAGAGCTCTCGCAACCACAGCTGTCTGCATCGATGCACCACTTATGGACCACATGTCTGTGGCTGAGCACCACTTATGGACCCCATGGGTTGGGGCATGGCCCCTCTGCTGGAACCGGCCATGAAGGCCCGAGATCTTGCTGGCGGACCTTGGTCACAGGGCACCTATGCCACACAGGTGAACCACCCCTAGTCGGCCCTATGGGCCATAAATAAAAAATGGACACGTTTTGTGCAAGTTTCTTATTGCAAATAGGCCGCCAGCAAAGAGGTTGACAACATCTGGAAGAGCATTAGCCAGCAGAGGGAGCTGAAGAGCAAGACCACCAGCAGGGTTTGGGTTTACTGTTTTTATTGAACTGTGGTGACTGTGCACCGATTGGTGCGTGATGGTGCTTTGGTGCGGTTTTTTGTGCTTTCTGGTGCGCCGATGCAGCACAGGCTGTCTCCCACCCCCCCGCCCCCCCAAAAGAACAATCACAGGTTCTGGGTTAGTTTTGTAAATACCAGTCGCGTCATTGTAAATAATGCGCCCCCACCGTAAGTGTTTAGTTTGAAAACCATTCCGCAATTCGGTTAGCTGTGTGCGTGAGTCTGTTAAGCAGGGTGCAATGGAGCAGCGGGACATATTTATTTGTGTTTTAAAACGGTCACACTCAGGGTCAGGTTAAATGTAGAGGGAACTACACCTACGTGCCACACTAAAAGTAAAAGTAATAGGCCCGGGACGTGCCTAAGAGGAGGAGGGTGCAGTGTTATGAATTTGAGAATGGTGTTTTTTTGTGTTGTAAAATATCACCCTCCTTCCTCCAGTTGTTGTGTATAAAGGTCAAAGGGCGTCCCTTAGTTAGGTCATATACAATCACGTAGCCAAATCATAGATCTCCCTGTTCAGTAGTTATCTCCTTATTATGTGTATTAGATTAAGGCTGTGTCTTCCATTAATTGATACTCCATTGCACCGAAGTCAAATAAGCTAGGTCCCCTTTCGTTTTCATCCCAGCGGTGCGAGTGGTTTTCCATCGCCGCAAGACTCCATTAGCCACGAGGTAATCTCGGAGAAGAAGGGGGAGGAGCCAAATCACGGGCGTTGCCCACCCATCGTCATCAAAAGGGTGGAGCCAGCGAGCCCTGACCAGCCAACCAGGGCTGGGGAAATACCATCACGGGCGTGGCGCGGGTTGAACTGAAAGCGCGTTATAAAAGCGCCCGCGGCAGCATTTTGAGAGGTACGGCAGATGAGTCCAGATGCGTAAAAGAGAAACGGAGAGCAGAGAGAGAGAGTTCTGAGGGAGGTGCGCTGGGCGAGAGGCAGATTCTGTGGAGTAGAAAGCGAACTTCGGAGGCGGAAGACGGATAAAGGAAGCTGCCGGTGTGAAACCGAATACGTGGAGCTGCCGGCTCCTCTGTCCCAGCCCGACGCAGAGCTGTTTTTGCCGGGTTTTCACCTCGACCCCAAAAGCGCGGATCGGAGCGCGCGCTCGGAGCTGGACCTCGATGCCTACCATCTGCCTGGACCCTTCTCTGCCATCCCAAACCATTCCTGCCATTCCTGTCATCATCCCCCGTGTAAGTGTGCTTGTAGTCTGTCTTTTGTCTTGTCCTGGGGTATAAGTTAAGCCTGTTTAGTTAAGCTAGAGTTTCACTGTGTCCTTCTGGTCCGTCCCTCTTTCTACATTATTTTATTATCCTTCCTTCTTCCTTGGTTTCTTTTGATGATTTGTAAATAGTAGTAATAAATCATATTCGTATTTCCTACCTTTTGTCTTCTTCTTCTTCTTCTTCACAACCTTCGTCTTTGCGGTTTCCACATTGACAACCTGTGGCCCGATTTGGCCAATGTTTCAGGATCGGGTCTAGTCATTGTTAATAGTTCGTGCCGCGGTTGCTTAAAACCCCTCGGCAATTAACATCTGTCCGCGGTACGAACGAGGCTGTGCCACCAGCCTTTCCGGAGGTCGCTGTACAGCGCCAGGGACCACGTCGGTCAGTTGTAGAAGAGGGGATTAATCCCCCCTCTAAGGGGATCCGAGGCCGGCGTTGGGTTCCGCAACAATATATTTGCTGCATAGAATTGAGAATAAACATTTTACTTTGAATCAGTTTTCATGTGAAAGTATTATCGTGATTAGTGAAGCAATCGCACCCGCTGACTCGGATCAGACGTCGAACCAGCACACGTCATGACGTCGATGTCATGTTACGGATCTCAATGTCGGCCTTTTTTCCCCTTAAGAAGGGGGGATTAATCCCCTTGTCTGTGACTGACCGACGTTAGTCCTGAAGCTGCTCGGCTCCCTCCAGGGAGGCAGGTGAGCAACCTCGTTCGCGACCGCGGACAACATGTTAATTGCCGAGCGGATTAGCAGCCGCGGCACGAACCATTAGCAAGTAACTAGACCCGATTCTTAACGTTGGCCAAATCGTGCCACAGGTATCCAATGGGGAAATCACTAAAACGAAACGGATGTAAAGGAAAGAAGGCAAGGTAGGAAGAACAGGATTTATTACAAACTATTATGTACAAGACCAAAAGTAACCAAGGAGAAGGAAAGATACGAAAATAAAGACAGAAAGATGGAAGGATCAGAAGACACAGTGCAATACTAACTTACCTATGCAGTCTTACTTAAACCCCAGGACAACATAAAAGACGGACGACAGTCAGACTTACACGGGGAATGATGATAGGAACGAATGGCTGGAAGGGGAGGAAGGTTCAGTTGGAGCTTGCTCCCGCACGGGACGTCGGGCTCGACCTCGACGGCCACCGATGCCACTGATCCCACAGCAATTGGTTCCTGCGTAGCAGCGGGTCGAAGCTACGTGTCACAGGGGGGCTGGACTACGGAGGTCTCAAAGCTGCGGTTTGTTCACTCAACTTTCGCAGTGCTCACTCCTCCACTGAACTCGACTTTGTTGCTCCTCCTCCACTGAACTCTCAACAACAACCACCAGTGGACTGTGGTGGGAGGCTCCGGGTGACGGGTTTTATAGCGCCACACCCTGGAACGTTCGCGAAACTGCCCGATCGTTCTCTCTCCGCCCTCTCAAGCCAAACCCCTCGTGCTTGGTTGGTTGATCGGCAAGGGCTCACTCCTCCTTCCAATGACGAGGTGGAGACACGCCTTTCTTCTCCGAGTTAGAGCACATGGCAATGGCGGCGATGCAGTTGGCAATAGAGGCACGATGGTGATGCCAATAACCCCATCCAAAGTTACTGGCATTTTGAAGGTGCCATGGGGGCGTCGGAGGGATCCTATCTTATGTCATCTCATGCAATGCAGAGTCAACTAATGGGAAACAGAGCCTTAAACTACATAGAATAAGTAATAACTATTTAGAAGGGTATATGGTGGCCTACGTGCATGTATATGGACTAACTAAGAGGACGACCTTTGACCTTTACACTACGGAGGTATTTACAAGGAATCATTACACTTACAGAGGGTGATATTTACAACAATTCTCAAATCCGCAACACTGCACCCTCATCCTCCAAGGCACGGCCCGGGCCTATAAAACTTACTTCGTGTGACACGTAGGTGTAATTCCCTCTACAATTAACCTGACCCTGAGTGCGACAGTTTTAAAACACAAATAAGTATGTCCCTCTGCTGCATTGCACCCTCCCTAACAGATTCACGCCCACAGGATAACTGAATTGCGGAATGGTTTTCAAACTAAACATGAACGGTGGGGAGCATTATTTACAAGTGACGCTGATTGTATTTACAAAACGCAACCTAGGAACCTGTGATTGTTCTTTGGGGGGGGGGGCCTGCCCCTTACCCCCGGATGTACAAAAATATCTACACATTGCACTCCAATTTACAATTCGTCTCCACCGTCATGTCTTCCCCATATCTCCCCTATACCAAATTCATCACAATCCCATTAATCCAAAATTTGCCATCCCCAATTCATCATCAATCCTCATAAGGAGGGAGAGATGGAACATCAACACAATGTCACACTCACGTCATGATGCGTCTCACATTCCAAACATTTGCACAGAAATACCCAAAAACCTGGCATGGTGTGCAGCTCGGTCACCTCAGTTGAGTGGATGTAGATGGTGCAAGGAGATTTCAATCCTAACTATCCTCTAAATGACTTTAATACACTTTACACTACCCGGAGTCTTTCCCTGCCAATCCATTGGCCATCTTCCACTCTATGCGGTTTTAAGAACCAAATTCCCATTGACCAAACTGTGGTGCTTCCTCAATTTGGGGTCTCACTCCCCCGATTCAACTCCCTGTGCCTTTGCACAATTTCAGGACTGGGTCGTGTGGTTCTCCCAGCAGGTCTACCCACCTGCACACCTCCACCACTGCAGTTGCCTCCGAGCTTACCTGCTCCTTACCTAACCTTTCTAACTGGCGAAGGCCCTCCTTGGCGCTTACCCCACTCGGTGCCCTCTCTGGCACTGGGCTACCCGGGTCCGTCCTCCGGATCCTCGGGCCCCATCCACAACAACTCTACCGGCTCCCAGAGCCCACCTGCGGCCTCACCTGGCCGACATCCTAACAGTGGCGGAGTGCCCATTTAACTACACACACTAACAGGCCACACGCCCAGCCATTTCCACGTCACGAATGCACCCTTTCAAACACCATTCTTCCACACGCACCACAGATGCCAATATCCAACCACAATTTACCTACTTCCTCTACCTAACTCTTAAACTACCCTCCCCGGGTATTCGTGATAGGGGTCCATCCTCCCCATACACACCTTCGCACCATCCATTCCACTCCACAGTTTCCACCATACTCACTCCACGACCATCCATTCCATACTCCATATATTCCATACTCCATGTATTTCAGACCATTTATTCTATTCAACCATGCTCACCTGTATTGCACACCTGTGCCATCACTCCTACACCTGGTGCTTCCTGCACCCTCCTTCCTCCAGGACCTCCAACCATTCAATACAATGCACAACCACAATTGTTCCTCATGCACTGCTCCATACACTTCCACGCTCAATACAATCCACAATCACAATTATTCCTCATACGCTGCTTCATACACTTCCATGCTCAATACAACTCACAACCACCTCACTCTTTTCACAATACACTTCCGAATACACTTTCAATTCTCAAACACACGGCATCATCTGATCTACCTGGTGCCCTGCTAACATGGTGCTCCCCGTCTTCCCTTTAAACTAAGCACGTACCACATCGTTATCATCCATTCTAACCTCTCTATGTCCCCGACTACCTGTCCAATGTCGCTACTTACCTGTACAGTTACCTATGGTCATTCTTCTCTAGATCCCTATACATTATCCTCACCCTCCCGGGCTAGTTTTCACTGCCAAACCCCATAAACCTATAGCTCATGTGCCCCCTTTGTGTGTGAGGGATGGTGGATTTGTCATTCCACCACATCGGGCATCTTTCACTACCAATTTTGCCATCCAATTCCAACCAATCAAAATTTGCCAATCATTCTACCAATCATCAATCTGCCAATCAAATTTTGCCAATCACAAATTCCCTAACCCTACCAAATGTCCTTTAACTTGAGCCTCGGTGCGTCTCTACATTTTCAAAGCCCGGCTTCGCGGAGCCGAGCAATGAATGCGGGTGGTTTGTTGCCGGCGGTTGGATCCGTCCGGCATTCGGTGCAGGGAAGGAGGTTTGCTCAGGCCGAGATTCCACGCACCATCTCGGCACGGAGCCGTCCGATGGCCCGATCTCGCCCTGCCGGAACGCCTCAACCACAAGGGGTCGCCATGCCGACCCTTCCTTCCGGGCCGCCCGCTCCGCTTAGCGGAGCACGGACGCGACCGTTTCGAGCGAAGCCCGGCGTGGATCCCGCACGGCAGTTCTTTCGAAACCGCCGTGGTTACGATCCCCGCTGGTTCCCGCTGCACACAAAGCCTGGCACGAACCGAGGGCTCGCTTCGGCTAAAAGTCAATCTAACCGCTATCCCGTTTAGCGTCGATGCTTCACTTGCATGCTCACACCCCGCGTTCCATCCCTTATTCCCACATCCAAGTGTCTCCATACACTCCGTCATTGCACCTTCTCTTACACACACCCCAGGTACACTCATTACGCTCACAGCCTTCGTCACACACCTGACCACCGCACACCTTGGCACACACTCGTCATTCACACACCTCATCAACACACCTCTTCGTGCCCACTCCTCGGTCACATCCTCTGTGACAACCACGGGTGTGCACTCATCGGCACACCCAATCACGTGCTTCACTACCAACTCAAGTGTGCATTCCCACACGCGCTCGACCATTCCAGGTGTGCATCCTTTCATTCCAGGTGTTCATTATCTCTCACCTGCCACAACCAACTCGTGCTCCGTGTCACTCTCACTACTCTCACCACCACACTCGGTCGCACATTCACCATTACTCTCGCCAGCACACTTTGTAATCATGCACTCCTCTGTTACACACCTTTCTCGCGTATCCTCTTGCGCACACTCTCCCGTTACGTCCTCCGTAACACTCACCATAGGTGTGCACTCTTCCGCTACATCCCCTGTAACACTCCCCATCACGCGCTTCCATGTGCCCCCCCGCACCTGCGCCATGACCAACTCACTCTCGACAGCACACTCACTCCTCGGCGCGCACTTTTTCCTCACACACCCCATAGTCGGACATCCTCGCACACCTCCTCCTTCACACTCTGTACCTGTCGCACACTTTACCAGCGGCCTCTCACGAACACCCGGGTCTAAACCAACACCCAAGCTGACTGAATCTCCCCTCACACCATATACATTTCCGAGTATATCGCCACTCACCTCGGCACCTCGTTTTCGCTCCTCCTCCGCCACCTGCAAACTCTTTATTTGGTTAGTAAGCACATCATCACGATTTGAGCACAGACCTTGTACATATTCCATCACCTCCTCCTTTATCTCTCTCTTAGTTTCCCTCCATCTCTTCTTAATTTCACTCACCCCCTCTTCCACATCCTCTAATTTTTGCTTCACCTCTTTCATTTCCCGGTGCGCCCCCTCAATTTCGTCCTCTAAGGCCACCTTGATCGTTTCTATGTGCGTCCTCACCTCCCGTTCTTTCGTCTCCATTGCCTCTGTCACCTCGTCCAACCTTTTTGTCAACCCCTCATGTACCATCTGACATTCCCTCTTCGTCGCTACCAGTTCCTTTTTTATTTCTTTCTGCGTCGCCTTTAACCCCCCGATTATCGCAGTGTTCTTTTCCACTTGCTCCACTAATTCCTTCTGTCCCACCATCAGCTGCTCTACTCCCCTCGTCAGATCCTCTATGCCCCCCTTTAACCTAGCCGTACTATTTCTCACCTCTTTCTCCATACGCTCCTCACCTCGCTTTACCTCCTCGCGTACCCCCGTGACCTCCTCGCCCACACCTCGTCTGATCTCCTCCCCAATTTCTCCCATCTCTTTGGTAGCTGCTGCCCTCATCTGTTCCAAATCATTTCTCTGGGCATCCAATTTGGTTTCTAACCCGATTTTCACCTCCTCTCTCTGATCTCCCATCTGTTTAATTTCTCGGGCGGATTGCTCCCCTATTTCCCTCAATTTGCCTTCCATAGTGTTTTCTAACGCCGTTAACCCATTCTTCACCCCTTCCATCTGGTTCTCCTGGGCAGCCATTCTATTTTCCAACCCCGTTAACCCCTCCTTCATTTCCCAAATTTGATTACCCATGTCCTCTAGTTGACCCCCCAATTTACCTTCTCGCCTTTTGATTTGATTTCCCATATCATTCCTCAATTCCCCTATTTGATTTTCTAATCCCCCAAATTTACTGTCCAACTTCCCAATTTGGGCGCTGGTACCCCGCGCTTTGTCCCTCATTTGGCCCCCCAATTGCTGCCCCATTCCCCTGAAATTATCGTCTGTCTTTACCATAAAGGCTATCATCTGCTTCATAAACAGGTCCAAATTCATTGGTGCTGCGGGCGTGGCTGCCCCAACCACGTGCGAGCCACCATTTTGTGCCTCTGCAACCACGTGCGCGAGGGCGCCATCTTGCGCACCTGATACCCCCGCAACCACATCCTCATTTCTCTCCTCCTCGATTATTACTCCCACCTCCTTCCTGGGGTCCTGGGTTGATTCTAACCCCTCTTCTAACTCACCCACCAGCATCCGATCGCCTTGAGCATCCATGGCACGATTTTAAATTTGGATGTTAAAATGAAATTTTGGGCCACTCGTAATTTGAGTGCGCTAAGCGCACTTCAGGTCCGAATCTCGCTCCAGACACCAATTGTTACGGATCTCAACGTCGGCCTTTTTTCCCCTTAAGAAGGGGGGATTTTGTCTGTGACTGACCGACGTGAGTCCTGAAGCTGCTCGGCTCCCTCCAGGGAGGCAGGTGAGCAACCTCGTTCGGGACCGCGGACAACATGTTAATTGCCGAGCGGATTAGCAGCCGAGGCACGAACCATTAGCAAGTAACTAGACTTGATTCTTAACGTTGGCCAAATCGTGCCACAGGTATCCAATGGGGAAATCACTAAAACGAAACGGATGTAAAGGAAAGAAGGCAAGGTAGGAAGAACAGGATTTATTACTAACTATTATGTACAAGACCAAAAGTAACCAAGGAGAAGGAAAGATACGAAAATAAAGACAGAAAGATGGAAGGATCAGAAGACACAGTGCAATACTAACTTACCTATGCAGTCTTACTTAAACCCCAGGACAACATAAAAGACGGACGACAGTCAGACTTACATGGGGAATGATGATAGGAACGAATGGCTGGTAGGGGAGGAAGGTTCAGTTGGAGCTTGCTCCCGCACGGGACGTCGGGCTCGACCTCGACGGCCACCGATCCCACAGCAATTGGTTCCCGCGTAGCAGCGGGTCGAAGCTACGTGTCACAGGGGGGCTGGACTACGGTGGTCTCAAAGCTGCGGTTTGTTCACTCAACTTTCGCAGTGCTCACTCCTCCACTGAACTCGACTTTGTTGCTCCTCCTCCACTGAACTCTCAACAACAACCACCGGTGGACTGCGGTGGGAGGCTCCGGGCGACGGGTTTTATAGTGCCACACCCTGGAACGTTCGCAAAACTGCCCGATCGTTCTGTCTCCGTCCTCTCAAGCCAAGCCGCTCGTGCTTGGTTGGTTGATCGGCAAGGGCTCACTCCTTACTGACGAGGTGGAGACACGCCTTTCTTCTCCGAGTTAGAGCACGTGGCAATGGCGGCGATGCAGTTGGCAATAGAGGCGCGATGGTGATGCCAATACCCCCATCCAAAATTACTGGCATTTTGAAGGTGCCTTGGGGTGTCGGAGGGATCCTATCTTATGTCATCTGATGCAATGCAGAGTCAACTAATGGGAAACAGAGCCTTAAACTACATAGAATAAGAAATAACTATTTAGAAGGGTATATGGTGGCCTACGTGCATGTATATGGACTAACTAAGAGGACGATCTTTGACCTTTACACTACGGAGGTATTTACAAGGAATCATTACACTTACAGAGGGTGATATTTACAACAATTCTCAAATCCGCAACAATATATATATATAGTAAAGCGCGGCGTTACGCGCGCTGCTTGAGAGCAAGGAGGAAGCGGACAAGCGGTAACTTAAAAGAGTCTTTATTTGAGGAGCTCACTGTAACACTAGCGCGCTCCGGGCTGCGCACCCGTGTATATCCTCAGGCCACGCCTACCCCTCGGGCATGGCCGCCGCCCACTTGGTGCGCGGAATGATGTCACCACGCCAGTGGGTTTTCGTGTCCGCCACACGCGCCCCCCCAGAATTCCCGCGCACCTGGAGGGCCAGTTTGCGGGGCAAACGGATGACCCGGCCGAAGCGCCCCCTGGCGATCGGCGGCGTCCGGGGTGCAGGGATGCCAGGTGGGATGCCCCTGGCTGCCCCTGGGATGGGTGCAGGACCGGGGTCGGCGTGGTGGCGGGGCTGGGCGGTGCCGGGGGTCCGCCCGCAGGGGGGGCGGCCCCGACGCGGGGGTCGGGCCACTGGCGGTGGATGGTCCACGTCGTCAAATTACGAGTGGCCCAAAATTTCATTTTAACATCCAAATTAAAAATCGTGCCATGGATGCTCAAGGCGATCGGATGCTGGTGGGTGAGTTAGAAGAGGGGTTAGAATCAACCCAGGACCCCAGGAAGGAGGTGGGAGTAATAATCGAGGAGGAGAGAAATGAGGATGTGGTTGCGGGGGCATCAGGTGCGCAAGATGGTGCCCTCGCGCACGTGGTTGCAGAGGCACAAACCCTAACAACTCGGTCTCCAGCACGCGGAAAGGCCCGTCGTATGGGGGCCGCAGTGGTGTCCGGTGGGCATCGTGGCGGACGAAGACGTACTCCGCCGTGCGAAGCTCCGGGGCGACGTGCGTCGGTGGGTGCCCGTGGCATGCCGTTGGCACCGGGGCGAACCTCTGGGCGGTCTCTTGCAGAGCAGAGCGCTGCTGTACCGCGGACCATGGTGCCGTGGAGTCGGGGAGGAACTCGCCCGGCACCCGCAGCGGTTGCCCGAAGACCAACTCCGCCGCGGATGCGCGCAGGTCCTCCTTGGGCGCCGTCCGGAGGCCCACCAGGACCCAGGGGAGCCTGTCGACCCAGCCGCCATCGCGGAGGGTGGCCCGGAGCGCGGCCTTCAATGAGCGGTGAAATCGCTCACACAGGCCGTTAGCCTGGGGGTGGTAGGCCGTGGTTCGGTGCAGCCGGACCCCGAGCCCCTGCGCGACCGCCCCCCAGAGCTCCGAGGTGAACTGGGGGCCGCGGTCGGACGAGATGTCTGAGGGGGCGCCGAACCAGGCGACCCAGGTGGCGATGAAAGCCTGCACGACGTCCGCCGCCATCGTCGACGCCAAGGGCACGGCCTCCGGCCACCGGGTGGTACGGTCCACCATGGTGAGGACGTGGGTGAAACCCCGCGAGGGGGGCAGAGGTCCCACCAGGTCCACGTGAACGTGGTCAAACCGGCGTTCCGGCACCGTGAACGGGGCCAACGGGGCCTGGGTGTGCCGGTGCACCTTGGCGCGCTGGCACGCGAGGCACGTCCTGGCCCAGCCGCGGACGGCCTTCCGGAGGCCATGCCAGACGAACTTGTCGGCGATCAACCTTTGGGAGGCCCTCGCGCCCGGGTGGGACAGGCCGTGGATGGCGTCAAACACCTGGCGCTGCCAGCCCGCGGGCACGATGGGGCGAGGCCGCCCGAGGGAGACGTCACACAAGAGGGCCGTGCCCGCGCCGTCGAACGGCACCTCGGTGACGTGGAGGCCCGTGACGGCAGTCCGCAAGGCCTGGACGTCGGGGTCAGCGGCCTGGTCCTCTGCCATCCGGGCATAGTCGATGCCGAGGTGGACTGCATGGGCGACGGCCCGGGAAAGGCAATCCGCCACCGGGTTGTCCTTCCCCGCGACGTGCCGGATGTCCGTCGTGTAATCGGACACGGCCGAGAGGTGACGCTGCTGCCGGGCCGACCACGGCTCGGTGACCTTGCCCATCGCGAAGATCAGCGGCTTGTGGTCGACGAAGGCCGTGAACGCACGGCCCTCGAGCAGATGGCAGAAGCGCCTGACCGCCAAGTGAAGCCCGAGCAACTTGCGGTCGAAGGTACTGTAACGGCGTTTGGGCGGGCGAAGCTGCCGGCTAAAGAACGCCAGCGGTTGCCAAGCTCCACGCACCCATTGCTCGTGCACCGCGCCCACCGCGTAGTCCGAGGCGTCGGTGGTGAGGGCGATCGGTGCATCGGGCGCCGGGTGCGCGAGCATGGTGGCGTTAGCCAAGGCGAGCTTCGCGCCCGTGAATGCCGTGTCCATCTGCTCGGTCCAGGTAACGTCGCCTTTGCCCGGCTTACCTCGGAGACCTTCGTGCAGGGGGCGCAGGAGCTGGGCGATACGGGGCAGGAACCGATGGTAAAAGTTCACCATGCCCAGGAACTCCTGCAGCCCTCTGATCGTGCGGGGGCACGGAAACCCCTTCACCGCCTCCACCTTGGCCGGCAGGGGGACGGCTCCGTGCCTGGTGACACAGTGCCCCAGAAAATCGATTACGGCGACACCGAACCGGCACTTTGCGGGGTTCACAATCAGGCCATGCTGGCCCAGGCGTTCGAAGAGCGTGCGGAGGTGGCGTAGGTGCTCTTCGCGGGACGCGCTGGCGACGAGGATGTCGTCCAGGTAGACGTAGACAAAATCCAAGTCGCGCAGGACGCTGTCCATCAGTCGCTGGAACGCCTGAGCCGCATTCTTCAGACCGAAGGGCATCCGCAGGAACTTGAAGAGTCCGAATGGCGTGATGACCGCCGTCTTCGGGACGTCCTCCGGCCTGACGGGGACCTGATGGTAGCCGCGTATGAGGTCCACCTTCGAGAAGAAGGACATGCCCGCCAAACGGGCGGAAAAGTCCTGAATGTGGGGGACGGGGTAGCGGTCGGGAGTGGTGGCATCATTGAGACGGCGATAGTCCCCGCGCGGTCGCCATCCCCCGCCGGGCTTCGGCACGATGTGCAGCGGCGACGCCCAAGCACTCTCCGAGCGCCGAACGATGCCGAGTCGCTCCAGGGTAGCGAACCCCGCTTTTGCCACCACCAGCTTCGTCGGCTCGAGGCGGCGTGCCCGGGCGTAGACCGGTGGCCCGACGGTGGGGATGTGATGGGCCACCCCATGCTTGATGGCCCCCGCCGAGAAGGTGGGCCGCGTGAGGGCTGGGAAGCCGGCGAGGAGGCGGCTGAATTCGTCCGCTGCCGGAAGCGTACAGATCAACGTGGCCGGAACCGAACTGTTCGGCAAGCCGCTTGGCAAGCCGCTCGGCGAGCCGCTCGTTGAGCTGCTTGACGAGCTGGGCAGCGCACAAGCGAGCGAGCTGAACGTCTTGGCCTGGACAAGACGTCTGCGCTTTACGTCGACCAGGAGCCCATTAGCGCACAGGAAGTCCGCGCCAAGCAGTGCCATGGGCACGTCGGCGGTGACGAACGTCCATCGGAAAACCTGCCCTCCGAACCGCAGAGAGAGGCAGCGTTTTCCGTACGTACGGATGGGCGTCCCGTTCGCGGCAAGCAGCGCGGGGCCCCCGCCCGCGGCGTGCTTGTCTGACGTACCAGCAGGAACGACACTCACCTGCGCTCCTGTGTCGCACAGGTAACGGCGCCCAGATAAGGTGTCCGTTATGAACAGCAGGCTGTTCGAAAAGGCCGGCGCTCATCGCCACTATTAAGCGCCGGCCCGGGCGTTTCCCGTCCTGTTGAAGGAGAATGGCGGATGACACTGCCGAGCCTCATGGCCGAACTTGGCGTGGAACCAGCACCAGGTGGTGGAGCTGGAGGAGTGCGGCTGGCTCCGCCAGGCCGGTGGAGTTGGCGGTTTTCCCCACGGTGGCGGTTTTCGCCGCGGCGGTGGGCGGGGCGTGGCGGCGGTCACGAGGTGCGTATCAGCATGCTGCGTATGCTGTGTAAGCTGATGCTGTGGATCAGCATCTTCAGCAGCATCAGCCTCGAGGTCCGTGACGGCCGCACCGGCTCTCGCCCGCGTGTCCGAAGCAGCGAAGTACCTGTCCGCCTCGGCTGCCAATGCTCGGGGTTCCGTTAGCACAGTCCCGGCCAACGCGAGGCGAACCTGCGCTGGAAGTTGGCGATGGAAAAGCGCCCGGAATAGAGAACCGGGGGCTTCGTCGCCCAACAGTGACAGCATATGGTCCATTCGGACCGACGGGCGCGTGTCGCCGAGCTCGGGGAGATCCAGGAGGCGGTCGGCCCGTGCGTCGTCCGTGAGGCCGAACGTGGCTAGGAGTAGCCGCTTGAGTGCCTCGTACTTGTGGCCGTCCGGTGGGTGGCGAAGGACGGACACAACTTGAGCGGCCGTGCCGGGCCCGAGGGAGGCGACGACGTGGCAGTAGCACGTGTCGTCGCCGGTGAGGCGCCGAAGCTGAAATTGGGCTTCGGCTTGGACGAACCAGACTTCGGCCTGGGCCTCCCAAAATTCGGGAAGTTTAATCGACATTGCGTTGTTGGCCCTGGCAATGGCATCGTGTGTGGAAGGATCGCTCCGGCAGATCCAACGTCGAGGGTCACCAGTAAAGCGCGGCGCTACGCGCGCTGCTTGCGAGCAAGGAGGAAGCGGACAAGCGGTAACTTTTAAGCGTCTTTATTTGAGGAGCTCACTGTAACACTAGCGCGCTCCGGGCTGCGCGCCCCGTGTATATCCTCAGGCCACGCCTACCCCTCGGGCGTGGCCGCCGCCCACTTGGTGCGCGGAATGATGTCACCATGCCAGTGGGCTTTCGTGTCCGCCACACATGTGTGTATATATATATATTTGCTGCATAGAATTGAGAATAATAAACATTTTACTTTGAATCAGTTTTCTTGTAATAAATCCGTTCCGTGGAGACGTGGTATCCGATGACGCAGTGTTTACTCTTTGGGGTGTATAAACAAGCTACGATGGTAAATATTCCCTCTCGCCTCGTACATTCTTTTCCCGTAAACATCCTCAGGTAACATTTCACACCAACCTTTAGATTCATGTCTGTGTGATCGGATATATTGCATTAGTTTGAGAGGATCGATGAACTCCGGTCTCCGAAGGAGTATTTAACCCGGAAGTGTGAGTGAGTGAAGCCGTGAAGGGGAGGTTCAGGTTTATCGCGTGGTTTGCACAGCGCAGGTGGTGTCGTGGGACGGGGACGGCATGTCGTACTGCAGGCAGGAAGGTTTGTGTTTCGATTTATTCATCATTCATTCATTTATTCATTCCCTTTCTGTGGAGGCACCACCACCGCGGATCGTCTTTTCCCTCCAAACGTGATACATACATCACCTTTTCGTTTCGGTATACAAGGGCATGAGCACAGGACAAGGACATGAGCACAGGACAAGGGCATGAGCACAGGACAAGGGCATGAGCACAGGACAAGGGCATGAGCACAGGACAAGGGCATGAGCACAGGACAAGGGCATGAGCACAGGACAAGGGCATGAGCACAGGACAAGGGCATGAGCACAGGACAAGGGCATGAGCACAGGACAAGGGCATGAGCACAGGACAAGGGCATGAGTACAGGACAAGGACATGAGCACAGGACAAGGACATGAGCACAGGACAAGGGCATGAGCACAGGACAAGGGCATGAGCACAGGACAAGGGCATGAGCACAGGACAAGGGCATGAGTACAGGACCAGGGCATGAGTACAGGACAAGGGCATGAGTACAGGACAAGGGCATGAGTACAGGACAAGGGCATGAGTACAGGACAAGGGCATGAGTACAGGACAAGGGCATGAGTACAGGACAAGGGCATGAGTACAGGACAAGGGCATGAGTACAGGACAAGGGCATGAGTACAGGACAAGGGCATGAGTACAGGACAAGGGCATGAGTACAGGACAAGGGCATGAGTACAGGACAAGGGCATGAGTACAGGACAAGGGCATGAGTACAGGACAAGGGCATGAGTACAGGACAAGGACATGAGCACAGGACAAGGGCATGAGTACAGGACAAGGACATGAGTACAGGACAAGGGCATGAGTACAGGACAAGGGCATGAGTACAGGACAAGGACATGAGTACGCACTGTTGCGTTGGACCTTTCAAAATTACCAGGAAAGTAATAAATGAACACTCCACCTGTTTTTAAACACACCTCCCGTCTATGAACACACACCTCCTGTCTATGAACACCCTCCTGTCTATCAACACACACCTCCTGTCTATCAACACACACCTGTCTATCAACACACACCTCCTGTCTATGAACACACCTCCTGTCTATGAACACACACCTCCTGTCTATGAACACACACCTCCTGCCTATGAACACACACCTCCTGTCTATGAACACACCTGTCTATGAACACACACACCTCCTGTCTATGAACACACACACCTCCTGTCTATGAACACACACACCTCCTGTCTATGAACACACACACCTCCTGTCTATGAACACACACACCTCCTGTCTTTGAACACACACACCTCCTGTCTATGAACACACACACCTCCTGTCTATGAACACACACACCTCCTGTCTATGAACACACACACCTCCTGTCTTTGAACACACACACCTCCTGTCTATGAACACACACACCTCCTGTCTATGAACACACACACCTCCTGTCTATGAACACACACACCTCCTGTCTATGAACACACACACCTCCTGTCTATGAACACACACACCTCCTGTCTATGAACACACACACCTCCTGTCTATGAACACACACACCTCCTGTCTATGAACACACACACCTCCTGTCTATGAACACACACACCTCCTGTCTATGAACACACACACCTCCTGTCTATGAACACACACCTCCTGTCTATGAACACACACCTCCTGTCTATGAACACACACCTCCTGTCTATGAACACACACCTCCTGTCTATGACCACACACCTCCTGTCTATGACCACACACCTCCTGTCTATGACCACACACCTCCTGTCTATGACCACACACCTCCTGTCTATGACCACACACCTCCTGTCTATGAACACACACCTCCTGTCTATGAACACACACCTCCTGTCTAGGAACACACACCTCCTGTCTAGGAACACACACCTCATGTCTATGAACACACACCTCATGTCTATGAACACACACCTCATGTCTATGAACACACACCTCCTGTCTATGAACACACACCTCCTGTCTATGAACACACACCTCCTGTCTATGAACACACACCTCCTGTCTATGAACACACACCTCCTGTCTATGAACACACACCTCCTGTCTATGAACACACACCTCCTGTCTATGAACACACACCTCCTGTCTATGAACACACACCTCCTGTCTATGAACACACACCTCCTGTCTATGAACACACACCTCCTGTCTATGAACACACACCTCCTGTCTATGAACAGACACTTCCTGTCTATGAACACACACCTCCTGTCTATGAACACACACCTCCTGTCTATGAACACACACCTCCTGTCTATGAACACACACCTCCTGTCTATGAACACACACCTCCTGTCTATGAGCACACACCTCCTGTCTATGAGCACACACCTCCTGTCTATGACCACACACCTCCTGTCTATGAACACACACCTCCTGTCTATGAACACACACCTCATGTCTATGAACACACACGTCCTGTCCATGAACACACACCTGTCCATGAACGCACACCTCCTGTCTATGAACGCACACCTCCTGTCTATGAACGCACACCTCCTGTCTATGAACACACACCTCCTGTCTATGAACACACACCTCCTGTATATGAACGCACACCTCCTGTCTATGAACGCACACCTCATGTCTATGAACACACACCTCCTGTCTATTAACACACTTCCTGTCTATGAACACACACCTCCTGTCTATGAACACACACCTCATGTCTATGAACACACACCTCCTGTCCATGAACGCACACCTCCTGTCTATGAACGCACACCTCCTGTCTATGAACGCACACCTCCTGTCTATGAACACACTTCCTGTCTATGAACACACACCTCCTGTCTATGAACACACACCTCCTGTCTATGAACACACCACCTGTCTGAACACATCTCATGACCATGAACGCACTACTACCTGTCCACCTGGGATTTGAACCTGAATCCCAGCGTCAAACTCTGTGATTGGATGGAAACGTCGGACAAGCAGACCCAAGGTTGTGGCCGCAGTAGATATAAAATGCGCATACTGGGACAGGTCACATTCCCCACATCCCCCTTGCCCCCAAACCGAAACTGACTCAACCCAAAAACAGGAAGGGACTCACCACAAACCGGAAGTGGCCAAATAATTAATTATTTTTCAGATTTCACGAATTTCACGATTTTCATGATTTTCTAAAATTTCCAAATTCACTAAAATAATTATATAAATAAAAAAATTGAATTTTTTATTTAACAGGATGAGAATTATAATACAAATGAATAACTGAAATGAAAAAATAGATATTATTAACATTAATAAGGAAATAATTAATAAATTCAACACGGAATTTGATAAGATAAAAGATTTAATTTTAACTTGTAATGAAACATCAGTTGATATTAAAACAAATATTGTAAATATTGAACAAACATTACAGAATATTAATCAGAATAAAATGTTCTACATTGTAAGGACAGGATTATTGCTACATGAATATAAATCAATTTTATCTAAACCAATATGACCGATCAATACACATAATCCAATCTTTAAAAAGAAAGTATCTGACATAAATGAGTTTTTAGATATTGCTCGAGAAATAATAAGGTCAAAATTATGGATTATACCTATTTTATATGATATTAAACCTATCGCTAATATTACTTGTACATTTTGTAAAAAATTCAAACTTATCTGATTTTAAAATAAATATTAAAACGTGCTTGCGGTGTAATAACAAACAATTAATTTTTAACACTAATATGACATAATAATTATAAGAGAGTAAATATAAAAGGAAAATATATTTACAATAGAGTTTCTCATTTTCAAAAACGTATTTCTCAATATCGAGGTGAACAATATTGTAAAATACCAGAAAAGTTTTATAACGATCTGAATGAAAAGTTTAAAGCGTATCGACTTTGTTAGATGATGAACAGGATGGTGTGAAGAAATATTCAAACATTACAAAATTTCATATTACTATATTTCTTAAAGAATTCAAATATACTAAACATTATGATAATATGTGTTATGTCTGGCGGGTCATGATATGTAGATCAGATAGAGCTGCGTAGGTAACATGCTTCGAGGTGTCGCGGTAAGGAAAACTACCCTGTAATAAGTTATTCATGTGTAGGCGTTTTGTCGGTTAATATGTATACTTGTGAATCTACCAGGAGGTTCGAGTGATAAGTAGTGTTGGGATTAAGGAGTAGTGCCCCTGTGTCCTCACCTGGTTAGCCAAACCTTTGTCCCTTTTGGCACTGCACACCACTTAGACATTAGTTACGACCTTTAGTACAACACTAAGTAACGCCCTCCCCTGACATGACTTGGGAAGAGACCAGGCCAGGACACAGCCGATAATGGCCGCCGCCATCTACACCTCCGAGCAGGCCTATCCACCTTGAGTGCCACGCCCAGGAGGGCTGTGCTCGTTTGACGCGAATGGACGCGGGAGGCGCGAAGCGGGTCGACAGAGGGCGGGAAGTTACGAGGCTCTGATTGGTTGGCAGCGCGCCAAAGCTGACGTCACCGGCCGGGGATATTAACGAGCGCCCAACGCCATTTCGGGCAGTTGTGAGTTGGACTTTTCGTTGGAGAGTTGAGTTGAGTTGAGAGTTGGATCCCGAGTCGGACTGGGAGTTGAGTGAGTCGGACTTTTCGTGCGCAGAGTTGGGTCACGAGCGCCGAACGCCATTCGGGCAGTTGGTTTTGATCCAGAGAGTTGAGTTCGCAGAGTCGAGGACTGTGGTTCGAGTGAGTGAGTGAGTGAGTTGTGCAGCATGAGTTGGGTTTTGAGAAGCGAGTTTTTTTTTTTTGTTTTTTTTTTGTTTGTTTTTTTTGTTTTGTATACAAGATCGAGGCTCGTGAAAGAGCAAACATTAATCACACAGAAAGACAAACAGACACATAAAACAAATAACATCGGGAGCGGTAGACAAGATGGGGAGAGAGGGGGAAGGACACAAACACAACATTTGAGAGCAGGGACCGAGAGACATGGAGACATCGAGAGATCTGTGGGAGGGAGAGGGCTTTGGGGGGGAGGCATGTGAAGGGGGGGAGGCATGTGAAGGGGGGGTGGGGGTGGGAGAGGTATAAACATATGGACACTGCCAGGATTTCCAGGAAAGAAGTTGGAATTTCAAACAAGGTGGATCTGGGGTGAATTAGTGGGGGTAGAAAAGTTCAAGGTTATGGATGGGGGAAGATAAGAGATGGTGGTGAACAGCTGTTTTAAAGACCTGGAGGGAGGAGAGGGATTGAAGGGAGTGTGGGAGTTTGTTCCACAGGCGGGAGAAAAGAGGAATGAAAGAGTGAAGGTGAGCAGAGAGCTGAGATTTCGGCAGTTTAACCATCAGAGGGTTGCTGGCAGATCTTGTGCGACCTGTAGGAATATTTGGGGGACAGAGCACAGAGAGAGCTGGGGGAGCAAGGCCGGAGAGGAGTCGGTAGAAGACAGAAAGGCCACCTACCTGCCTGCGGTGAGTGAGTGAAAGGCCCTCAGAGATAGCTTCATCGCGGGAGATTCCAATGAATGAGTTGGAAGGACAAGACGTGCAGTCACACCTGCGTTCTCTCTGTTTCTGTCTTTCCATGCTTCGTGTGGAGATCGACCTCGTGTGGAGCCTCTGGCCTGCGTTGGACCTGTGGCGCTTGGAGCGAGGCCTCTTGGTGTGCGGTCGGGGCCGAACGGAGCGGTGTTGAAGGGCAGCCCAGGCAGGACGACAAAGACGAGATAAGGCCGCATCGGCAAATACACTTTACATAACGGACGTGTTATTTTGGTATTCATATTCCCTCGTCTTGTCTCTGATATCTGTGTGTGTGGGATCCCAAATTAGGCATTAGGTTTATCGTCACATTTTCCTGTCCTTGCTTTTTCATTTAATAAACCCTTGCATTATTTTTGTGCATATACTTGAACGCAGTTTCCGGGTGATTGAATTATCGATAAGGCTGCAGGGCTCTCGCCGTTCCCCTCCATCCCGCGCGCTTGGGTAGCTTTGGTTCCGGAGTCCGCCATTGAGTTTCCGCCTCAGGGGCTGAGGCCTTCGTGATCGGCATCCGCGACCGCCTGATATTAATTTCGGCGGTTGCGCGACAATATTATTGGAAATTGGATGATATTTCTCATTTAGAACAAGTGTTCAATTACTGATTTGACAGTAATTTGACAGGGAAATTGACAGATTGTGTCAGTCCCAGTGAGTCGCAGAAATCCTTTGCTGAGGAGCCATGGCTGGTGAGAGAGGTACCCACACCCAGCCAACTGGCATGGTGACAATTGAAATCACCACATATGAGGAAGAGAGAGTTGGGATGGGTAGATAGAAGTTGGTCCATATTATCAGACAGTGAGATGTAGATGGAGTCATCGCTGTTTGGTGGACGGTACAACACACATATGAACAAAAGGTGGGAGCGAAGGGGAAGCCGTAGCCAAAGGTATTCCTGGGGGTGAGGTGGAGAGAGGGCAGTGCAGGGCGAGTGAGGAAGAGAGTTTTTTATAAAGATAGCAACCCCACCTCCAGGACGAGGCTCAGGTCTATCATACCGGAGGAGGGAGTAACCTGGGAAAGATACCAAGGAATCAGAGACATCATGAAGGAGGAAAGTTTCTGTTAAGCAGATCACGTCTGGTTTGTCAGAAGCAACCTGTATGGAGAGATCAGTTAAGTTTGAGCGAAGGCCCCGGATGTTTGAGGTCCATACTGTTAAGGAAGAGGAAGGGGGAGCATCGGATACAGAACAGGGGGGGGGGGGGGGAGCGGTAGGGTAAGATGTGGAAGAGGAGGAAGAGGTAGGGAGAGCTGTTGAAGGTGTGTCAGAGATTACAGAATAGCTTGGAGAAAGGGAAGAATGGGGCGGACAAAAGGTTTGATGGTGATTGGGTGAGGCGCAGTGAGGTGTTATTTGAGGAGGGGGAAGAGTGAGGCAGAAGGTTGAGGGAGAAGAAGGTGAAAGTTGGAAGGGGGAAGAAGCGGGGAGGACGCTTTGAGGACGAGGGGTGAGAGGGGAGTCTAGGAGGGGAGGAGTGAGGGAGAGTCTCGGAGGGGAGGTGTGTGGGGGGAGTTTTGGAGGGAAGGGGCAGGGGGGGAGATGTGACCTCTGAGCAGACCCAAGGTTGTGACCTCTGAGCAGACCCAAGGTTGTGACCTCTGAACAGACCCAAGGTTGTGACCTCTGAGCAGACCCAATGTTGTGACCTCTGAGCAGACCCAATGTTGTGACCTCTGAGCAGACCCAATGTTGTGACCTCTGGGCAGACCCAAGGCTGTGACCTCTGGGCAGACCCAATGTTGTGACAGCTGAGCAGACCCAAGGTTGTGACAGCTGAGCAGACCCAAGGTTGTGACCTCTGAGCAGACCAAAGGTTGTGACCTCTGAGCAGACCCAAGGTTGTGATCTCTGAGCAGACCCAAGGTTGTGACCTCTGAGCAGACTCAAGGTTGTCACAGCTGAGCAGACTCAAGGTTGTCACAGCTGAGCACACCCAAGTTTTTGACTGCTGAGCAGACCCAAGGTTGTGATCTCTGAGCAGACCCAAGGTTGTGATCTCTGAGCAGACCCAAGGTTGTGATCTCTGAGCAGACCCAAGGTTGTGATCTCTGAGCAGACCCAAGGTTGTGACCTCTGAGCAGACTCAAGGTTGTCACAGCTGAGCAGAGCTAAGGTTGTCACAGCTGAGCAGACCCAAGGTTGTGACCGCTGAGCAGACCCAAGGTTGTGACCGCTGAGCAGACCTAAGGTTGTGACCGCTGAGCAGACCCATGGTTGTGACCGCTGAGCAGACCCATGGTTGTGACCGCTGAGCAGACCCATGGTTGTGACCGCTGAGCAGACCCAAGGTTGTGACCGCTGAGCAGAGCCAAGGTTGTGACCTCTTGAGCAGACCCAAGGTTGTGACCTCTTGAGCAGACCAAAGGTTGTGACCTCTTGAGCAGACCCAAGGTTGTGACTTCTTGAGCAGACCCAAGGTTGTGACCTCTGAGAAGACCCCAAATGTTAACCGTTTAAAGGTTGACTTTGGTTTACTAGATGGTTGGTGAAAACGTTTTCTTGTCCTGCAATCTACTGCATGGTTGAAGTACTGACAACTACACATGTGAGAGTGAGTGAGTGTTTGTGTGTGATTGTGATTACACCAACCCACACTACAAATATACAACAACCACTAACATAGACATAGACATACAATTACACCAACCCACACTACAAATATACAACCACCACTAACATAGACATAGACATACAATTACACCAACCCACACTACAAATATACATCCACCACTAACATAGACATACACATACACCAACCCACACTATAAATATACAACCACCACTAACATAGACATAGACATACAATTACACCAACCCACACTACAAATATACAACCACCACTAACATAGACATAGACATACAATTACACCAACCCACACCACAAATATACAACCACCACTAACATAGACATACAATTACACCAACCCACACTACAAATATACAACCACCACTAACATAGACATAGACATACAATTACACCAACCCGCACTACAAATATACAACTACCTCTAACATAAACATACAATTACACCAACCCACACTACAAATATACAACCATCACTAACATAGACATACAATTACACCAACCCACACTACAAATATACAACCACCACTAACATAAACATACAATTACACCAACCCACTCTACAAATATACAACTACCTCTAACATAAACATACAATTACACCAACCCACACTACAAATATACAACTACCTCTAACATAAACATACAATTACACCAACCCACACTACAAATATACAACCATCACTAACATAGACATAGACATACAATTACACCAGCCCACACTACAAATATACAACCATCACAAACATAGACATACAATTACACCAACCCACACTACAAATATACAACTACCACTAACATAGACATACAATTACACCAACCCACACTACAAATATACAACCATCACAAACATAAACATACAATTACACCAACCCACACTACAAATATACAACCATCACTAACATAGACATACAATTACACCAACCCACACTACAAATATACAACCACCACTAACATAAACATACAATTACACCAACCCACACTACAAATATACAACCACCTCTAACATAGACATACAATTACACCAACCCACACTACAAATATACAACCACCACTAACATAAACATACAATTACACCAACCCACACTACAAATATACAACCACCACTAACATAAACATACAATTACACCAACCCACACTACAAATATACAACCACCACTAACATAAACATACAATTACACCAACCCACACTACAAATATACAACCACCACTAACATAAACATACAATTACACCAACCCACACTACAAATATACAACCACCACTAACATAAACATACAATTACACCAACCCACACTACAAATATACAACTACCTCTAACATAAACATACAATTACACCAACCCACACTACAAATATACAACCACCACGAACATAAACATACAATTACACCAACCCACACTACAAATATACAACCATCACTAACATAAACATACAATTACACCAACCCACACTACAAATATACAACCATCACTAACATAGACATACAATTACACCAACCCACACTACAAATATACAACCATCACTAACATAGACATACAATTACACCAACCCACACTACAAATATACAACCATCACTAACATAGACATACAATTACACCAACCCACACTACAAATATACAACCATCACTAACATAGACATACAATTACACCAACCCACACTACAAATATACAACCACCACTAACATAGACATACAATTACAGCAACCCACATTACAAATATACAACTACCACTAACATAAACATACAATTACACCAACCCACACTACAAATATACAACCATCACTAACATAAACATACAATTACACCAACCCACACTACAAATATACAACCACCACTAACATAAACATACAATTACACCAACCCACACTACAAATATACAACCATCACTAACATAGACATACAATTACACCAACCCACACTACAAATATACAACTACCACTAACATAAACATACAATTACAGCAACCCACACTACAAATATACAACCACCACTAACATAGACATACAATTACACCAACCCACACTACAAATATACAACTACCACTAACATAAACATACAATTACACCAACCCACACTACAAATATACAACTACCACTAACATAAACATACAATTACAGCAACCCACACTACAAATATACAACGACCTCTAACATAAACATACAATTACACCAACCCACACTACAAATATACAACTACCACTAACATAAACATACAATTACACCAACCCACACTACAAATATACAACTACCACGAACATAAACATACAATTACACCAACCCACACTACAAATATACAACTACCACGAACATAAACATACAATTACACCAACCCACACTACAAATATACAACTACCACGAACATAAACATACAATTACACCAACCCACACTACAAATATACAACTACCACTAACATAAACATACAATTACACCAACCCACACTACAAATATACAACTACCACGAACATAAACATACAATTACACCAACCCACACTACAAATATACAACTACCACGAACATAAACATACAATTACACCAACCCACACTACAAATATACAACTACCACTAACATAAACATACAATTACACCAACCCACACTACAAATATACAACTACCACGAACATAAACATACAATTACAGCAACCCACACTACAAATATACAACTACCACTAACATAAACATACAATTACACCAACCCACACTACAAATATACAACTACCACTAACATAAACATACAATTACAGCAACCCACACTACAAATATACAACCATCACTAACATAGACATACAATTACACCAACCCACACTACAAATATACAACTACCACTAACATAAACATACAATTACACCAACCCACACTACAAATATACAACCACCACTAACATAGACATACAATTACAGCAACCCACACTACAAATATACAACTACCACTAACATAAACATACAATTACAGCAACCCACACTACAAATATACAACCATCACTAACATAAACATACAATTACACCAACCCACACTACAAATATACAACCATCACTAACATAAACATACAATTACACCAACCCACACTACAAATATACAACTACCACTAACATAAACATACAATTACACCAACCCACACTACAAATATACAACTACCACTAACATAAACATACAATTACACCAACCCACACTACAAATATACAACCATCACTAACATAAACATACAATTACACCAACCCACACTACAAATATACAACTACCACTAACATAAACATACAATTACACCAACCCACACTACAAATATACAACTACCTCTAACATAAACATACAATTACACCAACCCACACTACAAATATACAACTACCACTAACATAAACATACAATTACACCAACCCACACTACAAATATACAACCATCACTAACATAAACATACAATTACACCAACCCACACTACAAATATACAACTACCACTAACATAAACATACAATTACACCAACCCACACTACAAATATACAACTACCTCTAACATAAACATACAATTACACCAACCCACACTACAAATATACAACCACCTCTAACATAAACATACAATTACACCAACCCACACTACAAATATACAACTACCACTAACATAAACATACAATTACACCAACCCACACTACAAATATACAACTACCTCTAACATAAACATACAATTACACCAACCCACACTACAAATATACAACTACCACTAACATAAACATACAATTACACCAACCCACACTACAAATATACAACTACCACTAACATAAACATACAATTACACCAACCCACACTACAAATATACAACCACCTCTAACATAAACATACAATTACACCAACCCACACTACAAATATACAACCATCACTAACATAAACATACAATTACACCAACGCACACTACAAATATACAACTACCACTAACATAAACATACAATTACACCAACCCACACTACAAATATACAACTACCACTAACATAAACATACAATTACACCAACCCACACTACAAATATACAACCACCTCTAACATAGACATACAATTACACCAACCCACACTACAAATATACAACTACCACTAACATAAACATACAATTACACCAACCCACACTACAAATATACAACCACCACTAACATAAACATACAATTACACCAACCCACACTACAAATATACAACCATCACGAACATAAACATACAATTACACCAACCCACACTACAAATATACAACCACCACTAACATAAACATACAATTACAGCAACCCACACTACAAATATACAACCACCTCTAACATAGACATACAATTACACCAACCCACACTACAAATATACAACTACCTCTAACATAGACATACAATTACACCAACCCACACTACAAATATACAACCATCACTAACATAAACATACAATTACACCAACCCACACTACAAATATACAACCACCACTAACATAAACATACAATTACACCAACCCACACTACAAATATACAACTACCTCTAACATAGACATACAATTACACCAACCCACACTACAAATATACAACTACCTCTAACATAGACATACAATTACACCAACCCACACTACAAATATACAACCACCTCTAACATAGACATAGACATACAATTACACCAACCCACACTACAAATATACAACCATCACTAACATAAACATACAATTACACCAACCCACACTACAAATATACAACCACCTCTAACATAAACATACAATTACACCAACCCACACTACAAATATACAACTACCTCTAACATAAACATACAATTACACCAACCCACACTACAAATATACAACCACCTCTAACATAAACATACAATTACACCAACCCACACTACAAATATACAACTACCACTAACATAAACATACAATTACACCAACCCACACTACAAATATACAACTACCACTAACATAAACATACAATTACACCAACCCACACTACAAATATACAACTACCACTAACATAAACATACAATTACACCAACCCACACTACAAATATACAACCATCACTAACATAAACATACAATTACACCAACCCACACTACAAATATACAACCACCACTAACATAAACATACAATTACACCAACCCACACTACAAATATACAACCACCACTAACATAAACATACAATTACACCAACCCACACTACAAATATACAACTACCACTAACATAAACATACAATTACACCAACCCACACTACAAATATACAACCACCACAAACATAAACATACAATTACACCAACCCACACTACAAATATACAACCACCTCTAACATAGACATACAATTACACCAACCCACACTACAAATATACAACCACCACTAACATAAACATACAATTACACCAACCCACACTACAAATATACAACTACCACTAACATAAACATACAATTACACCAACCCACACTACAAATATACAACCATCACTAACATAAACATACAATTACACCAACCCACACTACAAATATACAACTACCACTAACATAAACATACAATTACACCAACCCACACTACAAATATACAACCATCACTAACATAGACATACAATTACACCAACGCACACTACAAATATACAACCATCACTAACATAAACATACAATTACACCAACCCACACTACAAATATACAACCATCACTAACATAAACATACAATTACACCAACCCACACTACAAATATACATCCACCTCTAAAATAAACATACAATTACACCAACCCACACTACAAATATACAACCACCACTAACATAAACATACAATTACACCAACCCACACAACAAATATACAACCACCTCTAACATAAACATACAATTACACCAACCCACACTACAAATATACAACCATCACTAACATAAACATACAATTACACCAACCCACACTACAAATATACAACCACCACTAACATAAACATACAATTACACCAACCCACACTACAAATATACAACCATCACTAACATAGACATACAATTACACCAACCCACACTACAAATATACAACCACCACTAACATAGACATACAATTACACCAACCCACACTACAAATATACAACTACCACTAACATAGACATACAATTACACCAACCCACACTACAAATATACAACTACCACTAACATAGACATACAATTACACCAACCCACACTACAAATATACAACTACCACTAACATAAACATACAATTACACCAACCCACACTACAAATATACAACTACCACTAACATAAACATACAATTACACCAACCCACACTACAAATATACAACTACCACTAACATAAACATACAATTACACCAACCCACACTACAAATATACAACTACCACTAACATAAACATACAATTACACCAACCCACACTACAAATATACAACTACCACGAACATAAACATACAATTACACCAACCCACACTACAAATATACAACCATCACTAACATAAAATACAATTACACCAACCCACACTACAAATATACAACTACCACTAACATAAACATACAATTACACCAACCCACACTACAAATATACAACTACCTCTAACATAAACATACAATTACACCAACCCACACTACAAATATACAACCACCACTAACATAAACATACAATTACACCAACCCACACTACAAATATACAACCACCACTAACATAAACATACAATTACACCAACCCACACTACAAATATACAACCATCACTAACATAGACATACAATTACACCAACCCACACTACAAATATACAACCACCACTAACATAGACATACAATTACACCAACCCACACTACAAATATACAACTACCACTAACATAGACATACAATTACACCAACCCACACTACAAATATACAACTACCACTAACATAGACATACAATTACACCAACCCACACTACAAATATACAACTACCACTAACATAGACATACAATTACACCAACCCACACTACAAATATACAACCATCACTAACATAAACATACAATTACACCAACCCACACTACAAATATACAACCATCACTAACATAAACATACAATTACACCAACCCACACTACAAATATACAACTACCACTAACATAAACATACAATTACACCAACCCACACTACAAATATACAACCATCACTAACATAAACATACAATTACACCAACCCACACTACAAATATACAACCATCACTAACATAAACATACAATTACACCAACCCACACTACAAATATACAACCACCACGAACATAAACATACAATTACACCAACCCACACTGCAAATATACAACTACCTCTAACATAAACATACAATTACACCAACCCACACTACAAATATACAACCATCACTAACATAGACATACAATTACACCAACCCACACTACAAATATACAACTACCACTAACATAAACATACAATTACAGCAACCCACACTACAAATATACAACCACCACTAACATAGACATACAATTACACCAACCCACACTACAAATATACAACTACCACTAACATAAACATACAATTACACCAACCCACACTACAAATATACAACTACCACTAACATAAACATACAATTACAGCAACCCACACTACAAATATACAACGACCTCTAACATAAACATACAATTACACCAACCCACACTACAAATATACAACTACCACTAACATAAACATACAATTACACCAACCCACACTACAAATATACAACTACCACGAACATAAACATACAATTACACCAACCCACACTACAAATATACAACTACCACGAACATAAACATACAATTACACCAACCCACACTACAAATATACAACTACCACGAACATAAACATACAATTACACCAACCCACACTACAAATATACAACTACCACTAACATAAACATACAATTACACCAACCCACACTACAAATATACAACTACCACGAACATAAACATACAATTACACCAACCCACACTACAAATATACAACTACCACGAACATAAACATACAATTACACCAACCCACACTACAAATATACAACTACCACGAACATAAACATACAATTACAGCAACCCACACTACAAATATACAACTACCACTAACATAAACATACAATTACACCAACCCACACTACAAATATACAACTACCACTAACATAAACATACAATTACAGCAACCCACACTACAAATATACAACCATCACTAACATAGACATACAATTACACCAACCCACACTACAAATATACAACTACCACTAACATAAACATACAATTACACCAACCCACACTACAAATATACAACCACCACTAACATAGACATACAATTACAGCAACCCACACTACAAATATACAACTACCACTAACATAAACATACAATTACAGCAACCCACACTACAAATATACAACCATCACTAACATAAACATACAATTACACCAACCCACACTACAAATATACAACCATCACTAACATAAACATACAATTACACCAACCCACACTACAAATATACAACTACCACTAACATAAACATACAATTACACCAACCCACACTACAAATATACAACTACCACTAACATAAACATACAATTACACCAACCCACACTACAAATATACAACCATCACTAACATAAACATACAATTACACCAACCCACACTACAAATATACAACTACCACTAACATAAACATACAATTACACCAACCCACACTACAAATATACAACTACCTCTAACATAAACATACAATTACACCAACCCACACTACAAATATACAACTACCACTAACATAAACATACAATTACACCAACCCACACTACAAATATACAACCATCACTAACATAAACATACAATTACACCAACCCACACTACAAATATACAACTACCACTAACATAAACATACAATTACACCAACCCACACTACAAATATACAACTACCTCTAACATAAACATACAATTACACCAACCCACACTACAAATATACAACCACCTCTAACATAAACATACAATTACACCAACCCACACTACAAATATACAACTACCACTAACATAAACATACAATTACACCAACCCACACTACAAATATACAACTACCTCTAACATAAACATACAATTACACCAACCCACACTACAAATATACAACTACCACTAACATAAACATACAATTACACCAACCCACACTACAAATATACAACTACCACTAACATAAACATACAATTACACCAACCCACACTACAAATATACAACCACCTCTAACATAAACATACAATTACACCAACCCACACTACAAATATACAACCATCACTAACATAAACATACAATTACACCAACGCACACTACAAATATACAACTACCACTAACATAAACATACAATTACACCAACCCACACTACAAATATACAACTACCACTAACATAAACATACAATTACACCAACCCACACTACAAATATACAACCACCTCTAACATAAACATACAATTACACCAACCCACACTACAAATATACAACCACCTCTAACATAAACATACAATTACACCAACCCACACTACAAATATACAACCACCTCTAACATAGACATACAATTACACCAACCCACACTACAAATATACAACCACCTCTAACATAGACATACAATTACACCAACCCACACTACAAATATACAACTACCTCTAACATAAACATACAATTACACCAACCCACACTACAAATATACAACCACCTCTAACATAGACATACAATTACACCAACCCACACTACAAATATACAACTACCACTAACATAAACATACAATTACACCAACCCACACTACAAATATACAACCACCTCTAACATAGACATACAATTACACCAACCCACACTACAAATATACAACCATCACGAACATAAACATACAATTACACCAACCCACACTACAAATATACAACCACCTCTAACATAGACATACAATTACACCAACCCACACTACAAATATACAACTACCACTAACATAAACATACAATTACACCAACCCACACTACAAATATACAACCACCTCTAACATAGACATACAATTACACCAACCCACACTACAAATATACAACCACCTCTAACATAAACATACAATTACACCAACCCACACTACAAATATACAACCACCTCTAACATAGACATACAATTACACCAACCCACACTACAAATATACAACTACCACTAACATAAACATACAATTACACCAACCCACACTACAAATATACAACCACCACTAACATAAACATACAATTACACCAACCCACACTACAAATATACAACCATCACGAACATAAACATACAATTACACCAACCCACACTACAAATATACAACCACCACTAACATAAACATACAATTACAGCAACCCACACTACAAATATACAACCACCTCTAACATAGACATACAATTACACCAACCCACACTACAAATATACAACTACCTCTAACATAGACATACAATTACACCAACCCACACTACAAATATACAACCATCACTAACATAAACATACAATTACACCAACCCACACTACAAATATACAACCACCACTAACATAAACATACAATTACACCAACCCACACTACAAATATACAACTACCTCTAACATAGACATACAATTACACCAACCCACACTACAAATATACAACTACCTCTAACATAGACATACAATTACACCAACCCACACTACAAATATACAACCACCTCTAACATAGACATAGACATACAATTACACCAACCCACACTACAAATATACAACCATCACTAACATAAACATACAATTACACCAACCCACACTACAAATATACAACCACCTCTAACATAAACATACAATTACACCAACCCACACTACAAATATACAACTACCTCTAACATAAACATACAATTACACCAACCCACACTACAAATATACAACCACCTCTAACATAAACATACAATTACACCAACCCACACTACAAATATACAACTACCACTAACATAAACATACAATTACACCAACCCACACTACAAATATACAACTACCACTAACATAAACATACAATTACACCAACCCACACTACAAATATACAACTACCACTAACATAAACATACAATTACACCAACCCACACTACAAATATACAACCATCACTAACATAAACATACAATTACACCAACCCACACTACAAATATACAACCACCACTAACATAAACATACAATTACACCAACCCACACTACAAATATACAACCACCACTAACATAAACATACAATTACACCAACCCACACTACAAATATACAACTACCACTAACATAAACATACAATTACACCAACCCACACTACAAATATACAACCACCACTAACATAAACATACAATTACACCAACCCACACTACAAATATACAACCACCTCTAACATAGACATACAATTACACCAACCCACACTACAAATATACAACCACCACTAACATAAACATACAATTACACCAACCCACACTACAAATATACAACTACCACTAACATAAACATACAATTACACCAACCCACACTACAAATATACAACCATCACTAACATAAACATACAATTACACCAACCCACACTACAAATATACAACTACCACTAACATAAACATACAATTACACCAACCCACACTACAAATATACAACCATCACTAACATAGACATACAATTACACCAACGCACACTACAAATATACAACCATCACTAACATAAACATACAATTACACCAACCCACACTACAAATATACAACCACCTCTAAAATAAACATACAATTACACCAACCCACACTACAAATATACAACCACCACTAACATAAACATACAATTACACCAACCCACACAACAAATATACAACCACCTCTAACATAAACATACAATTACACCAACCCACACTACAAATATACAACTACCACTAACATAAACATACAATTACACCAACCCACACTACAAATATACAACTACCACGAACATAAACATACAATTACACCAACCCACACTACAAATATACAACCATCACTAACATAAAATACAATTACACCAACCCACACTACAAATATACAACTACCTCTAACATAAACATACAATTACACCAACCCACACTACAAATATACAACCACCACTAACATAAACATACAATTACACCAACCCACACTACAAATATACAACTACCACTAACATAAACATACAATTACACCAACCCACACTACAAATATACAACTACCACTAACATAGACATACAATTACACCAACCCACACTACAAATATACAACTACCACTAACATAGACATACAATTACACCAACCCACACTACAAATATACAACTACCACTAACATAAACATACAATTACACCAACCCACACTACAAATATACAACCATCACTAACATAGACATACAATTACACCAACCCACACTACAAATATACAACCACCACTAACATAGACATACAATTACACCAACCCACACTACAAATATACAACTACCACTAACATAGACATACAATTACACCAACCCACACTACAAATATACAACTACCACTAACATAGACATACAATTACACCAACCCACACTACAAATATACAACTACCACTAACATAGACATACAATTACACCAACCCACACTACAAATATACAACCATCACTAACATAAACATACAATTACACCAACCCACACTACAAATATACAACCATCACTAACATAAACATACAATTACACCAACCCACACTACAAATATACAACTACCACTAACATAAACATACAATTACACCAACCCACACTACAAATATACAACCATCACTAACATAAACATACAATTACACCAACCCACACTACAAATATACAACCATCACTAACATAAACATACAATTACACCAACCCACACTACAAATATACAACCACCACGAACATAAACATACAATTACACCAACCCACACTGCAAATATACAACTACCTCTAACATAAACATACAATTACACCAACCCACACTACAAATATACAACTACCACGAACATAAACATACAATTACACCAACCCACACTACAAATATACAACCACCACTAACATAAACATACAATTACACCAACCCACACTACAAATATACAACCACCACTAACATAAACATACAATTACACCAACCCACACTACAAATATACAACCACCACGAACATAAACATACAATTACACCAACCCACACTGCAAATATACAACTACCTCTAACATAAACATACAATTACACCAACCCACACTACAAATATACAACTACCACGAACATAAACATACAATTACACCAACCCACACCCACACCAACCCACACTACAAATATACAACTACCACGAACATAAACATACAATTACACCAACCCACACTACAAATATACAACCACCACTAACATAAACACACAATTACACCAACCCACACTACAAATATACAACCACCACTAACATAAACATACAATTACACCAACCCACACTACAAATATACAACCACCACTAACATAAACATACAATTACACCAACCCACACTACAAATATACAACCACCACTAACATAAACATACAATTACACCAACCCACACTACAAATATACAACCACCACTAACATAAACATACAATTACACCAACCCACACTACAAATATACAACTACCACGAACATAAACATACAATTACACCAACCCACACTACAAATATACAACCACCACTAACATAAACATACAATTACACCAACCCACACTACAAATATACAACCACCACTAACATAAACATACAATTACACCAACCCACACTACAAATATACAACCACCACGAACATAAACATACAATTACACCAACCCACACTGCAAATATACAACTACCTCTAACATAAACATACAATTACACCAAC
The DNA here is from genome assembly GCF_964187855.1 of Myxine glutinosa. Lineage (NCBI taxonomy): Eukaryota > Metazoa > Chordata > Myxini > Myxiniformes > Myxinidae > Myxine > Myxine glutinosa. The sequence goes on along the minus strand of NC_136261.1, from coordinate 448,477,063 downwards.
CCACACTACAAATATACAACTACCACGAACATAAACATACAATTACACCAACCCACACTACAAATATACAACTACCACTAACATAAACATACAATTACACCAACCCACACTACAAATATACAACTACCACTAACGTAAACATACAATTACACCAACCCACACTACAAATATACAACCACCACTAACATAAACATACAATTACACCAACCCACACTACAAATATACAACTACCACTAACATAAACATACAATTACACCAACCCACACTACAAATATACAACTACCACTAACATAAACATACAATTACACCAACCCACACTACAAATATACAACCACCACTAACAACATAAACATACAATTACACCAACCCACACTACAAATATACAACCACCTCTAACATAAACATACAATTACACCAACCCACACTACAAATATACAACCACCACTAACATAAACATACAATTACACCAACCCACACTACAAATATACAACTACCACTAACATAAACATACAATTACACCAACCCACACTACAAATATACAACCACCACTAACATAAACATACAATTACACCAACCCACACTACAAATATACAACCACCACTAACATAAACATACAATTACACCAACCCACACTACAAATATACAACTACCACTAACATAAACATACAATTACACCAACCCACACTACAAATATACAACTACCACTAACATAAACATACAATTACACCAACCCACACTACAAATATACAACTACCACTAACATAAACATACAATTACACCAACCCACACTACAAATATACAACTACCACTAACAACATAAACATACAATTACACCAACCCACACTACAAATATACAACCACCTCTAACATAAACATACAATTACACCAACCCACACTACAAATATACAACTACCACTAACATAAACATACAATTACACCAACCCACACTACAAATATACAACTACCACTAACATAAACATACAATTACACCAACCCACACTACAAATATACAACTACCACTAACATAAACATACAATTACACCAACCCACACTACAAATATACAACTACCACGAACATAAACATACAATTACACCAACCCACACTACAAATATACAACCACCACTAACATAAACATACAATTACACCAACCCACACTACAAATATACAACTACCTCTCACATAAACATACAATTACACCAACCCACACTACAAATATACAACTACCTCTAACATAAACATACAATTACACCAACCCACACTACAAATATACAACTACCACGAACATAAACATACAATTACACCAACCCACACTACAAATATACAACTACCACGAACATAAACATACAATTACACCAACCCACACTACAAATATACAACTACCTCTAACATAAACATACAATTACACCAACCCACACTACAAATATACAACTACCTCTAACATAAACATACAATTACACCAACCCACACTACAAATATACAACTACCACTAACATAAACATACAATTACACCAACCCACACTACAAATATACAACCACCACTAACATAAACATACAATTACACCAACCCACACTACAAATATACAACCACCACTAACATAAACATACAATTACACCAACCCACACTACAAATATACAACTACCACTAACATAAACATACAATTACACCAACCCACACTACAAATATACAACCATCACTAACATAAACATACAATTACACCAACCCACACTACAAATATACAACCATCACTAACATAAACATACAATTACACCAACCCACACTACAAATATACAACCACCTCTAACATAAACATACAATTACACCAACCCACACTACAAATATACAACCACCACTAACATAAACATACAATTACACCAACCCACACTACAAATATACAACTACCACTAATATAAACATACAATTACACCAACCCACACTACAAATATACAACCACCTCTAACATAAACATACAATTACACCAACCCACACTACAAATATACAACCACCTCTAACATAAACATACAATTACACCAACCCACACTACAAATATACAACCACCACTAACATAAACATACAATTACACCAACCCACACTACAAATATACAACCATCACTAACATAAACATACAATTACACCAACCCACACTACAAATATACAACCATCACGAACATAAACATACAATTACACCAACCCACACTACAAATATACAACCACCACGAACATAAACATACAATTACACCAACCCACACTACAAATATACAACTACCACTAACATAAACATACAATTACACCAACCCACACTACAAATATACAACCACCTCTAACATAAACATACAATTACACCAACCCACACTACAAATATACAACTACCACTGACATAAACATACAATTACACCAACCCACACTACAAATATACAACCACCACTAACATAAACATACAATTACACCAACCCACACTACAAATATACAACCACCACTAACATAAACATACAATTACACCAACCCACACTACAAATATACAACCATCACTAACATAAACATACAATTACACCAACCCACACTACAAATATACAACCATCACGAACATAAACATACAATTACACCAACCCACACTACAAATATACAACCACCACGAACATAAACATACAATTACACCAACCCACACTACAAATATACAACTACCACTAACATAAACATACAATTACACCAACCCACACTACAAATATACAACCACCTCTAACATAAACATACAATTACACCAACCCACACTACAAATATACAACTACCACTGACATAAACATACAATTACACCAACCCACACTACAAATATACAACCACCACTAACATAAACATACAATTACACCAACCCACACTACAAATATACAACCACCACTAACATAAACATACAATTACACCAACCCACACTACAAATATACAACCACCACTAACATAAACATACAATTACACCAACCCACACTACAAATATACAACTACCTCTCACATAAACATACAATTACACCAACCCACACTACAAATATACAACCACCACGAACATAAACATACAATTACACCAACCCACACTACAAATATACAACCACCACGAACATAAACATACAATTACACCAACCCACACTACAAATATACAACTACCTCTCACATAAACATACAATTACACCAACCCACACTACAAATATACAACCACCACGAACATAAACATACAATTACACCAACCCACACTACAAATATACAACCACCTCTAACATAAACATACAATTACACCAACCCACACTACAAATATACAACCACCACGAACATAAATATACAATTACACCAACCCACACTACAAATATACAACCACCACTAACATAAACATACAATTACACCAACCCACACTACAAATATACAACCATCACTAACATAAACATACAATTACACCAACCCACACTACAAATATACAACCACCTCTAACATAAACATACAATTACACCAACCCACACTACAAATATACAACTACCACTGACATAAACATACAATTACACCAACCCACACTACAAATATACAACCACCACTAACATAAACATACAATTACACCAACCCACACTACAAATATACAACCATCACTAACATAAACATACAATTACACCAACCCACACTACAAATATACAACCACCTCTAACATAAACATACAATTACACCAACCCACACTACAAATATACAACTACCACTGACATAAACATACAATTACACCAACCCACACTACAAATATACAACCACCACTAACATAAACATACAATTACACCAACCCACACTACAAATATACAACCACCACTAACATAAACATACAATTACACCAACCCACACTACAAATATACAACCACCACTAACATAAACATACAATTACACCAACCCACACTACAAATATACAACTACCTCTCACATAAACATACAATTACACCAACCCACACTACAAATATACAACCACCACGAACATAAACATACAATTACACCAACCCACACTACAAATATACAACCACCACGAACATAAACATACAATTACACCAACCCACACTACAAATATACAACTACCTCTCACATAAACATACAATTACACCAACCCACACTACAAATATACAACCACCACGAACATAAACATACAATTACACCAACCCACACTACAAATATACAACCACCTCTAACATAAACATACAATTACACCAACCCACACTACAAATATACAACCACCACGAACATAAACATACAATTACACCAACCCACACTACAAATATACAACCACCACTAACATAAACATACAATTACACCAACCCACACTACAAATATACAACCATCACTAACATAAACATACAATTACACCAACCCACACTACAAATATACAACCACCACGAACATAAACATACAATTACACCAACCCACACTACAAATATACAACCACCACGAACATAAACATACAATTACACCAACCCACACTACAAATATACAACCACCACTAACATAAACATACAATTACACCAACCCACACTACAAATATACAACTACCTCTCACATAAACATACAATTACACCAACCCACACTACAAATATACAACCACCACGAACATAAACATACAATTACACCAACCCACACTACAAATATACAACCATCACTAACATAAACATACAATTACACCAACCCACACTACAAATATACAACCATCACTAACATAAACATACAATTACACCAACCCACACTACAAATATACAACTACCACTGACATAAACATACAATTACACCAACCCACACTACAAATATACAACCACCACGAACATAAACATACAATTACACCAACCCACACTACAAATATACAACCACCTCTAACATAAACATACAATTACACCAACCCACACTACAAATATACAACCACCACTAACATAAACATACAATTACACCAACCCACACTACAAATATACAACCATCACTAACATAAACATACAATTACACCAACCCACACTACAAATATACAACCATCACTAACATAAACATACAATTACACCAACCCACACTACAAATATACAACCACCACTGACATAAACATACAATTACACCAACCCACACTACAAATATACAACCACCACGAACATAAACATACAATTACACCAACCCACACTACAAATATACAACCACCACTAACATAAACATACAATTACACCAACCCACACTACAAATATACAACTACCATGAACATAAACATACAATTACACCAACCCACACTACAAATATACAACTACCACGAACATAAACATACAATTACACCAACCCACACTACAAATATACAACCACCACTAACATAAACATACAATTACACCAACCCACACTACAAATATACAACCATCACTAACATAAACATACAATTACACCAACCCACACTACAAATATACAACTACCACTGACATAAACATACAATTACACCAACCCACACTACAAATATACAACTACCTCTAACATAAACATACAATTACACCAACCCACACTACAAATATACAACCACCACTAACATAGACATACAATTACACCAACCCACACTACAAATATACAACCACCACGAACATAAACATACAATTACACCAACCCACACTACAAATATACAACTACCATGAACAGAAACATACAATTACACCAACCCACACTACAAATATACAACTACCACGAACATAAACATACAATTACACCAGCCCACACTACAAATATACAACTACCACGAACATAAACATACAATTACACCAACCCACACTACAAATATACAACTACCACGAACATAAACATACAATTACACCAACCCACACTACAAATATACAACTACCTCTCACATAAACATACAATTACACCAACCCACACTACAAATATACAACCATCACTAACATAAACATACAATTACACCAACCCACACTACAAATATACAACTACCACTGACATAAACATACAATTACACCAACCCACACTACAAATATACAACTACCTCTAACATAAACATACAATTACACCAACCCACACTACAAATATACAACCACCACTAACATAGACATACAATTACACCAACCCACACTACAAATATACAACCACCACGAACATAAACATACAATTACACCAACCCACACTACAAATATACAACTACCATGAACAGAAACATACAATTACACCAACCCACACTACAAATATACAACTACCACGAACATAAACATACAATTACACCAGCCCACACTACAAATATACAACTACCACGAACATAAACATACAATTACACCAACCCACACTACAAATATACAACTACCACGAACATAAACATACAATTACACCAACCCACACTACAAATATACAACTACCTCTCACATAAACATACAATTACACCAACCCACACTACAAATATACAACCATCACTAACATAAACATACAATTACACCAACCCACACTACAAATATACAACTACCACTGACATAAACATACAATTACACCAACCCACACTACAAATATACAACTACCACTGACATAAACATACAATTACACCAACCCACACTACAAATATACAACTACCACTGACATAAACATACAATTACACCAACCCACACTACAAATATACAACTACCTCTAACATAAACATACAATTACACCAACCCACACTACAAATATACAACCACCACTAACATAGACATACAATTACACCAACCCACACTACAAATATACAACCACCACGAACATAAACATACAATTACACCAACCCACACTACAAATATACAACTACCATGAACAGAAACATACAATTACACCAACCCACACTACAAATATACAACTACCACGAACATAAACATACAATTACACCAGCCCACACTACAAATATACAACTACCACGAACATAAACATACAATTACACCAACCCACACTACAAATATACAACTACCACGAACATAAACATACAATTACACCAACCCACACTACAAATATACAACCACCACTAACATAAACATACAATTACACCAACCCACACTACAAATATACAACTACCACTAACATAAACATACAATTACACCAACCCACACTACAAATATACAACTACCACTAACATAAACATACAATTACACCAACCCACACTACAAATATACAACTACCTCTAACATAAACATACAATTACACCAACCCACACTACAAATATACAACCATCACTAACATAAACATACAATTACACCAACCCACACTACAAATATACAACTACCACTAACATAAACATACAATTACACCAACCCACACTACAAATATACAACTACCTCTAACATAAACATACAATTACACCAACCCACACTACAAATATACAACTACCACTAACATAAACATACAATTACACCAACCCACACTACAAATATACAACCACCACTAACATAAACATACAATTACACCAACCCACACTACAAATATACAACTACCACTAACATAAACATACAATTACACCAACCCACACTACAAATATACAACTACCTCTAACATAAACATACAATTACACCAACCCACACTACAAATATACAACCATCACTAACATATAAACATACAATTACACCAACCCACACTACAAATATACAACCACCTCTAACATAAACATACAATTACACCAACCCACACTACAAATATACAACCATCACTAACATAAACAGACAATTACACCAACCCACACTACAAATATACAACTACCACTAACATAAACATACAATTACACCAACCCACACTACAAATATACAACTACCACTAACATAAACATACAATTACACCAACCCACACTACAAATATACAACTACCACTAACATAAACATACAATTACACCAACCCACACTACAAATATACAACCATCACTAACATAAACAGACAATTACACCAACCCACACTACAAATATACAACTACCACTAACATAAACATACAATTACACCAACCCACACTACAAATATACAACCACCACTAACATAAACATACAATTACACCAACCCACACTAAAAATATACAACCACCTCTAACATAGACATACAATTACACCAACCCACACTACAAATATACAACTACCACTAACATAAACATACAATTACACCAACCCACACTAAAAATATACAACCATCACTAACATAAACATACAATTACACCAACCCACACTACAAATATACAACTACCACTAACATAAACATACAATTACACCAACCCACACTAAAAATATACAACCATCACTAACATAAACATACAATTACACCAACCCACACTACAAATATACAACTACCACTAACATAAACATACAATTACACCAACCCACACTACAAATATACAACTACCACTAACATAAACATACAATTACACCAACCCACACTACAAATATACAACTACCACTAACATAAACATACAATTACACCAACCCACACAACAAATATACAACCATCACTAACATAAACATACAATTACACCAACCCACACTACAAATATACAACTACCACTGACATAAACATACAATTACACCAACCCACACTACAAATATACAACTACCTCTAACATAAACATACAATTACACCAACCCACACTACAAATATACAACCACCACTAACATAGACATACAATTACACCAACCCACACTACAAATATACAACCACCACGAACATAAACATACAATTACACCAACCCACACTACAAATATACAACTACCATGAACAGAAACATACAATTACACCAACCCACACTACAAATATACAACTACCACGAACATAAACATACAATTACACCAGCCCACACTACAAATATACAACTACCACGAACATAAACATACAATTACACCAACCCACACTACAAATATACAACTACCACGAACATAAACATACAATTACACCAACCCACACTACAAATATACAACCACCACTAACATAAACATACAATTACACCAACCCACACTACAAATATACAACCATCACTAACATAAACATACAATTACACCAACCCACACTACAAATATACAACTACCACGAACATAAACATACAATTACACCAACCCACACTACAAATATACAACTACCTCTAACATAAACATACAATTACACCAACCCACACTACAAATATACAACCACCACTAACATAGACATACAATTACACCAACCCACACTACAAATATACAACCACCACGAACATAAACATACAATTACACCAACCCACACTACAAATATACAACTACCATGAACAGAAACATACAATTACACCAACCCACACTACAAATATACAACTACCACGAACATAAACATACAATTACACCAGCCCACACTACAAATATACAACTACCACGAACATAAACATACAATTACACCAACCCACACTACAAATATACAACTACCACGAACATAAACATACAATTACACCAACCCACACTACAAATATACAACTACCTCTAACATAAACATACAATTACACCAACCCACACTACAAATATACAACCACCACGAACATAAACATACAATTACACCAACCCACACTACAAATATACAACTACCATGAACAGAAACATACAATTACACCAACCCACACTACAAATATACAACTACCACGAACATAAACATACAATTACACCAGCCCACACTACAAATATACAACTACCACGAACATAAACATACAATTACACCAACCCACACTACAAATATACAACTACCACGAACATAAACATACAATTACACCAACCCACACTACAAATATACAACCACCACTAACATAAACATACAATTACACCAACCCACACTACAAATATACAACCATCACTAACATAAACATACAATTACACCAACCCACACTACAAATATACAACTACCACGAACATAAACATACAATTACACCAACCCACACTACAAATATACAACTACCACGAACATAAACATACAATTACACCAACCCACACTACAAATATACAACCACCACTAACATAAACATACAATTACACCAACCCACACTACAAATATACAACTACCACTAACATAAACATACAATTACACCAACCCACACTACAAATATACAACTACCTCTAACATAAACATACAATTACACCAACCCACACTACAAATATACAACCATCACTAACATATAAACATACAATTACACCAACCCACACTACAAATATACAACCACCTCTAACATAAACATACAATTACACCAACCCACACTACAAATATACAACCACCTCTAACATAAACATACAATTACACCAACCCACACTACAAATATACAACTACCACTAACATAAACATACAATTACACCAACCCACACTACAAATATACAACCATCACTAACATAAACATACAATTACACCAACCCACACTACAAATATACAACCACCTCTAACATAAACATACAATTACACCAACCCACACTACAAATATACAACCACCACTAACATAAACATACAATTACACCAACCCACACTACAAATATACAACCACCACTAACATAAACATACAATTACACCAACCCACACTACAAATATACAACCACCACTAACATAAACATACAATTACACCAACCCACACTACAAATATACAACCACCTCTAACATAAACATACAATTACACCAACCCACACTACAAATATACAACCACCACTAACATAAACATACAATTACACCAACCCACACTACAAATATACAACCACCACTAACATAAACATACAATTTCACCAACCCACACTACAAATATACAACTACCTCTAACATAGACATACAATTACACCAACCCACACTACAAATATACAACTACCACTAACATAGACATACAATTACACCAACCCACACTACAAATATACAACCACCTCTAACATAGACATACAATTACACCAACCCACACTACAAATATACAACTACCACTAACATAGACATACAATTACACCAACCCACACTACAAATATACAACCACCTCTAACATAAACATACAATTACACCAACCCACACTACAAATATACAACCACCACGAACATAAACATACAATTACACCAACCCACACTACAAATATACAACCACCACTAACATAAACATACAATTACACCAACCCACACTACAAATATACAACCATCACTAACATAAACATACAATTACACCAACCCACACTACAAATATACAACCACCACGAACATAAACATACAATTACACCAACCCACACTACAAATATACAACCACCACGAACATAAACATACAATTACACCAACCCACACTACAAATATACAACCACCACTAACATAAACATACAATTACACCAACCCACACTACAAATATACAACTACCTCTCACATAAACATACAATTACACCAACCCACACTACAAATATACAACCACCACGAACATAAACATACAATTACACCAACCCACACTACAAATATACAACCATCACTAACATAAACATACAATTACACCAACCCACACTACAAATATACAACCATCACTAACATAAACATACAATTACACCAACCCACACTACAAATATACAACTACCACTGACATAAACATACAATTACACCAACCCACACTACAAATATACAACCACCACGAACATAAACATACAATTACACCAACCCACACTACAAATATACAACCACCTCTAACATAAACATACAATTACACCAACCCACACTACAAATATACAACCACCACTAACATAAACATACAATTACACCAACCCACACTACAAATATACAACCATCACTAACATAAACATACAATTACACCAACCCACACTACAAATATACAACCATCACTAACATAAACATACAATTACACCAACCCACACTACAAATATACAACCACCACTGACATAAACATACAATTACACCAACCCACACTACAAATATACAACCACCACGAACATAAACATACAATTACACCAACCCACACTACAAATATACAACCACCACTAACATAAACATACAATTACACCAACCCACACTACAAATATACAACTACCATGAACATAAACATACAATTACACCAACCCACACTACAAATATACAACTACCACGAACATAAACATACAATTACACCAACCCACACTACAAATATACAACCACCACTAACATAAACATACAATTACACCAACCCACACTACAAATATACAACCATCACTAACATAAACATACAATTACACCAACCCACACTACAAATATACAACTACCACTGACATAAACATACAATTACACCAACCCACACTACAAATATACAACTACCTCTAACATAAACATACAATTACACCAACCCACACTACAAATATACAACCACCACTAACATAGACATACAATTACACCAACCCACACTACAAATATACAACCACCACGAACATAAACATACAATTACACCAACCCACACTACAAATATACAACTACCATGAACAGAAACATACAATTACACCAACCCACACTACAAATATACAACTACCACGAACATAAACATACAATTACACCAGCCCACACTACAAATATACAACTACCACGAACATAAACATACAATTACACCAACCCACACTACAAATATACAACTACCACGAACATAAACATACAATTACACCAACCCACACTACAAATATACAACTACCTCTCACATAAACATACAATTACACCAACCCACACTACAAATATACAACCATCACTAACATAAACATACAATTACACCAACCCACACTACAAATATACAACTACCACTGACATAAACATACAATTACACCAACCCACACTACAAATATACAACTACCTCTAACATAAACATACAATTACACCAACCCACACTACAAATATACAACCACCACTAACATAGACATACAATTACACCAACCCACACTACAAATATACAACCACCACGAACATAAACATACAATTACACCAACCCACACTACAAATATACAACTACCATGAACAGAAACATACAATTACACCAACCCACACTACAAATATACAACTACCACGAACATAAACATACAATTACACCAGCCCACACTACAAATATACAACTACCACGAACATAAACATACAATTACACCAACCCACACTACAAATATACAACTACCACGAACATAAACATACAATTACACCAACCCACACTACAAATATACAACTACCTCTCACATAAACATACAATTACACCAACCCACACTACAAATATACAACCATCACTAACATAAACATACAATTACACCAACCCACACTACAAATATACAACTACCACTGACATAAACATACAATTACACCAACCCACACTACAAATATACAACTACCACTGACATAAACATACAATTACACCAACCCACACTACAAATATACAACTACCACTGACATAAACATACAATTACACCAACCCACACTACAAATATACAACTACCTCTAACATAAACATACAATTACACCAACCCACACTACAAATATACAACCACCACTAACATAGACATACAATTACACCAACCCACACTACAAATATACAACCACCACGAACATAAACATACAATTACACCAACCCACACTACAAATATACAACTACCATGAACAGAAACATACAATTACACCAACCCACACTACAAATATACAACTACCACGAACATAAACATACAATTACACCAGCCCACACTACAAATATACAACTACCACGAACATAAACATACAATTACACCAACCCACACTACAAATATACAACTACCACGAACATAAACATACAATTACACCAACCCACACTACAAATATACAACCACCACTAACATAAACATACAATTACACCAACCCACACTACAAATATACAACTACCACTAACATAAACATACAATTACACCAACCCACACTACAAATATACAACTACCACTAACATAAACATACAATTACACCAACCCACACTACAAATATACAACTACCTCTAACATAAACATACAATTACACCAACCCACACTACAAATATACAACCATCACTAACATAAACATACAATTACACCAACCCACACTACAAATATACAACTACCACTAACATAAACATACAATTACACCAACCCACACTACAAATATACAACTACCTCTAACATAAACATACAATTACACCAACCCACACTACAAATATACAACTACCACTAACATAAACATACAATTACACCAACCCACACTACAAATATACAACCACCACTAACATAAACATACAATTACACCAACCCACACTACAAATATACAACTACCACTAACATAAACATACAATTACACCAACCCACACTACAAATATACAACTACCTCTAACATAAACATACAATTACACCAACCCACACTACAAATATACAACCATCACTAACATATAAACATACAATTACACCAACCCACACTACAAATATACAACCACCTCTAACATAAACATACAATTACACCAACCCACACTACAAATATACAACCATCACTAACATAAACAGACAATTACACCAACCCACACTACAAATATACAACTACCACTAACATAAACATACAATTACACCAACCCACACTACAAATATACAACTACCACTAACATAAACATACAATTACACCAACCCACACTACAAATATACAACTACCACTAACATAAACATACAATTACACCAACCCACACTACAAATATACAACCATCACTAACATAAACAGACAATTACACCAACCCACACTACAAATATACAACTACCACTAACATAAACATACAATTACACCAACCCACACTACAAATATACAACCACCACTAACATAAACATACAATTACACCAACCCACACTAAAAATATACAACCACCTCTAACATAGACATACAATTACACCAACCCACACTACAAATATACAACTACCACTAACATAAACATACAATTACACCAACCCACACTAAAAATATACAACCATCACTAACATAAACATACAATTACACCAACCCACACTACAAATATACAACTACCACTAACATAAACATACAATTACACCAACCCACACTAAAAATATACAACCATCACTAACATAAACATACAATTACACCAACCCACACTACAAATATACAACTACCACTAACATAAACATACAATTACACCAACCCACACTACAAATATACAACTACCACTAACATAAACATACAATTACACCAACCCACACTACAAATATACAACTACCACTAACATAAACATACAATTACACCAACCCACACAACAAATATACAACCATCACTAACATAAACATACAATTACACCAACCCACACTACAAATATACAACTACCACTGACATAAACATACAATTACACCAACCCACACTACAAATATACAACTACCTCTAACATAAACATACAATTACACCAACCCACACTACAAATATACAACCACCACTAACATAGACATACAATTACACCAACCCACACTACAAATATACAACCACCACGAACATAAACATACAATTACACCAACCCACACTACAAATATACAACTACCATGAACAGAAACATACAATTACACCAACCCACACTACAAATATACAACTACCACGAACATAAACATACAATTACACCAGCCCACACTACAAATATACAACTACCACGAACATAAACATACAATTACACCAACCCACACTACAAATATACAACTACCACGAACATAAACATACAATTACACCAACCCACACTACAAATATACAACCACCACTAACATAAACATACAATTACACCAACCCACACTACAAATATACAACCATCACTAACATAAACATACAATTACACCAACCCACACTACAAATATACAACTACCACGAACATAAACATACAATTACACCAACCCACACTACAAATATACAACTACCTCTAACATAAACATACAATTACACCAACCCACACTACAAATATACAACCACCACTAACATAGACATACAATTACACCAACCCACACTACAAATATACAACCACCACGAACATAAACATACAATTACACCAACCCACACTACAAATATACAACTACCATGAACAGAAACATACAATTACACCAACCCACACTACAAATATACAACTACCACGAACATAAACATACAATTACACCAGCCCACACTACAAATATACAACTACCACGAACATAAACATACAATTACACCAACCCACACTACAAATATACAACTACCACGAACATAAACATACAATTACACCAACCCACACTACAAATATACAACTACCTCTAACATAAACATACAATTACACCAACCCACACTACAAATATACAACCACCACGAACATAAACATACAATTACACCAACCCACACTACAAATATACAACTACCATGAACAGAAACATACAATTACACCAACCCACACTACAAATATACAACTACCACGAACATAAACATACAATTACACCAGCCCACACTACAAATATACAACTACCACGAACATAAACATACAATTACACCAACCCACACTACAAATATACAACTACCACGAACATAAACATACAATTACACCAACCCACACTACAAATATACAACCACCACTAACATAAACATACAATTACACCAACCCACACTACAAATATACAACCATCACTAACATAAACATACAATTACACCAACCCACACTACAAATATACAACTACCACGAACATAAACATACAATTACACCAACCCACACTACAAATATACAACTACCACGAACATAAACATACAATTACACCAACCCACACTACAAATATACAACCACCACTAACATAAACATACAATTACACCAACCCACACTACAAATATACAACTACCACTAACATAAACATACAATTACACCAACCCACACTACAAATATACAACTACCTCTAACATAAACATACAATTACACCAACCCACACTACAAATATACAACCATCACTAACATATAAACATACAATTACACCAACCCACACTACAAATATACAACCACCTCTAACATAAACATACAATTACACCAACCCACACTACAAATATACAACCACCTCTAACATAAACATACAATTACACCAACCCACACTACAAATATACAACTACCACTAACATAAACATACAATTACACCAACCCACACTACAAATATACAACCATCACTAACATAAACATACAATTACACCAACCCACACTACAAATATACAACCACCTCTAACATAAACATACAATTACACCAACCCACACTACAAATATACAACCACCACTAACATAAACATACAATTACACCAACCCACACTACAAATATACAACCACCACTAACATAAACATACAATTACACCAACCCACACTACAAATATACAACCACCACTAACATAAACATACAATTACACCAACCCACACTACAAATATACAACCACCTCTAACATAAACATACAATTACACCAACCCACACTACAAATATACAACCACCACTAACATAAACATACAATTACACCAACCCACACTACAAATATACAACCACCACTAACATAAACATACAATTTCACCAACCCACACTACAAATATACAACTACCTCTAACATAGACATACAATTACACCAACCCACACTACAAATATACAACTACCACTAACATAGACATACAATTACACCAACCCACACTACAAATATACAACCACCTCTAACATAGACATACAATTACACCAACCCACACTACAAATATACAACTACCACTAACATAGACATACAATTACACCAACCCACACTACAAATATACAACCACCTCTAACATAGACATACAATTACACCAACCCACACTACAAATATACAACCACCTCTAACATAGACATACAATTACACCAACCCACACTACAAATATACAACCACCTCTAACATAAACATACAATTACACCAACCCACACTACAAATATACAACCACCTCTAACATAGACATACAATTACACCAACCCACACTACAAATATACAACCACCTCTAACATAGACATACAATTACACCAACCCACACTACAAATATACAACCACCTCTAACATAGACATACAATTACACCAACCCACACTACAAATATACAACCACCTCTAACATAGACATACAATTACACCAACCCACACTACAAATATACAACCACCTCTAACATAAACATACAATTACACCAACCCACACTACAAATATACAACCACCACTAACATAAACATACAATTACACCAACCCACACTACAAATATACAACTACCATGAACATAAACATACAATTACACCAACCCACACTACAAATATACAACCACCACTAACATAAACATACAATTACACCAACCCACACTACAAATATACAACCACCTCTAACATAGACATACAATTACACCAACCCACACTACAAATATACAACCACCTCTAACATAGACATACAATTACACCAACCCACACTACAAATATACAACCACCTCTAACATAAACATACAATTACACCAACCCGCACTACAAATATACAACCACCACTAACATAAACATACAATTACACCAACCCACACTACAAATATACAACCACCTCTAACATAAACATACAATTACACCAACCCACACTACAAATATACAACCACCACTAACATAAACATACAATTACACCAACCCACACTACAAATATACAACTACCATGACCATAAACATACAATTACACCAACCCACACTACAAATATACAACCACCACTAACATAAACATACAATTACACCAACCCACACTACAAATATACAACCACCTCTAACATAGACATACAATTACACCAACCCACACTACAAATATACAACCACCTCTAACATAGACATACAATTACACCAACCCACACTACAAATATACAACCACCTCTAACATAAACATACAATTACACCAACCCACACTACAAATATACAACCACCACTAACATAAACATACAATTACACCAACCCACACTACAAATATACAACTACCATGACCATAAACATACAATTACACCAACCCACACTACAAATATACAACCACCACTAACATAAACATACAATTACACCAACCCACACTACAAATATACAACCACCACTAACATAGACATACAATTACACCAACCCACACTACAAATATACAACCACCTCTAACATAGACATACAATTACACCAACCCACACTACAAATATACAACCACCTCTAACATAGACATACAATTACACCAACCCACACTACAAATATACAACCACCTCTAACATAGACATACAATTACACCAACCCACACTACAAATATACAACCACCTCTAACATAGACATACAATTACACCAACCCACACTACAAATATACAACTACCACTAACATAAACATACAATTACACCAACCCACACTACAAATATACAACCACCACTAACATAAACATACAATTACACCAACCCACACTACAAATATACAACTACCACTAACATAAACATACAATTACACCAACCCACACTACAAATATACAACCATCACTAACATAAACATACAATTACACCAACCCACACTACAAATATACAACTACCACTAACATAAACATACAATTACACCAACCCACACTACAAATATACAACCACCACTAACATAAACATACAATTACACCAACCCACACTACAAATATACAACCACCACTAACATAAACATACAATTACACCAACCCACACTACAAATATACAACTACCATGAACAGAAACATACAATTACACCAACCCACACTACAAATATACAACTACCTCTAACATAAACATACAATTACACCAACCCACACTACAAATATACAACCATCACTAACATAAACATACAATTACACCAACCCACACTACAAATATACAACCACCACGAACATAAACATACAATTACACCAACCCACACTACAAATATACAACTACCTCTAACATAAACATACAATTACACCAACCCACACTACAAATATACAACCACCACGAACATAAACATACAATTACACCAACCCACACTACAAATATACAACCACCACTAACATAAACATACAATTACACCAACCCACACTACAAATATACAACCATCACTAACATAAACATACAATTACACCAACCCACACTACAAATATACAACTACCACGAACATAAACATACAATTACACCAACCCACACTACAAATATACAACCACCACTAACATAAACATAAAATTACACCAACCCACACTACAAATATACAACTACCTCTAACATAAACATACAATTACACCAACCCACACTACAAATATACAACCACCACTAACATAAACATACAATTACACCAACCCACACTACAAATATACAACTACCACTAACATAAACATACAATTACACCAACCCACACTACAAATATACAACTACCTCTAACATAAACATACAATTACACCAACCCACACTACAAATATACAACCACCTCTAACATAAACATACAATTACACCAACCCACACTACAAATATACAACCACCACTAACATAAACATACAATTACACCAACCCACACTACAAATATACAACCACCACTAACATAAACATACAATTACACCAACCCACACTACAAATATACAACTACCACTAACATAAACATACAATTACACCAACCCACACTACAAATATACAACTACCACTAACATAAACATACAATTACACCAACCCACACTACAAATACACAACTACCACGAACATAAACATACAATTACACCAACCCACACTACAAATATACAACTACCACTAACATAAACATACAATTACACCAACCCACACTACAAATATACAACTACCACTAACATAAACATACAATTACACCAACCCACACTACAAATATACAACTACCACTAACATAAACATACAATTACACCAACCCACACTACAAATATACAACTACCTCTAACATAAACATAGAATTACACCAACCCACACTACAAATATACAACCACCACTAACATAAACATACAATTACACCAACCCACACTACAAATATACAACCACCACTAACATAGACATACAATTACACCAACCCACACTACAAATATACAACTACCTCTAACATAAACATACAATTACACCAACCCACACTATAAATATACAACCACCACTAACATAAACATACAATTACACCAACCCACACTACAAATATACAACCACCACTAACATAGACATACAATTACACCAACCCACACTACAAATATACAACCACCTCTAACATAGACATACAATTACACCAACCCACACTACAAATATACAACTACCACTAACATAGACATACAATTACACCAACCCACACTACAAATATACAACTACCACTGACATAAACATACAATTACACCAACCCACACTACAAATATACAACTACCACTAACATAAACATACAATTACACCAACCCACACTACAAATATACAACCACCTCTAACATAGACATACAATTACACCAACCCACACTACAAATATACAACTACCACGAACATAAACATACAATTACACCAACCCACACTACAAATATACAACCATCACTAACATAAACATACAATTACACCAACCCACACTACAAATATACAACCATCACTAACATAGACATACAATTACACCAACCCACACTACAAATATACAACCACCACTAACATAAACATACAATTACACCAACCCACACTACAAATATACAACCATCACTAACATAAACATACAATTACACCAACCCACACTACAAATATACAACCATCACTAACATAGACATACAATTACACCAACCCACACTACAAATATACAACCACCTCTAACATAAACATACAATTACACCAACCCACACTACAAATATACAACCACCACTAACATAAACATACAATTACACCAACCCACACTACAAATATACAACTACCACTAACATAAACATACAATTACACCAACCCACACTACAAATATACAACTACCACGAACATAAACATACAATTACACCAACCCACACTACAAATATACAACTACCACTAACATAAACATACAATTACACCAACCCACACTACAAATATACAACCACCACTAACATAAACATACAATTACACCAACCCACACTACAAATATACAACTACCACTAACATAAACATACAATTACACCAACCCACACTACAAATATACAACGACCTCTAACATAAACATACAATTACACCAACCCACACTACAAATATACAACTACCACTAACATAAACATACAATTACACCAACCCACACTACAAATATACAACTACCACGAACATAAACATACAATTACACCAACCCACACTACAAATATACAACCATCACTAACATAGACATACAATTACACCAACCCACACTACAAATATACAACTACCTCTAACATAAACATACAATTACACCAACCCACACTACAAATATACAACTACCACTAACATAAACATACAATTACACCAACCCACACTACAAATATACAACCATCACTAACATAAACATACAATTACACCAACCCACACTACAAATATACAACCATCACTAACATAAACATACAATTACACCAACCCACACTACAAATATACAACCATCACTAACATAGACATACAATTACACCAACCCACACTACAAATATACAACTACCACTAACGTAAACATACAATTACACCAACCCACACTACAAATATACAACCATCACTAACATAAACATACAATTACACCAACCCACACTACAAATATACAACCACCACTAACGTAAACATACAATTACACCAACCCACACTACAAATATACAACCACCACTAACATAAACATACAATTACACCAACCCACACTACAAATATACAACTACCTCTAACATAAACATACAATTACACCAACCCACACTACAAATATACAACTACCACTAACATAAACATACAATTACACCAACCCACACTACAAATACACAACTACCACTAACATAAACATACAATTACACCAACCCACACTACAAATATACAACCACCACTAACATAAACATACAATTACACCAACCCACACTACAAATATACAACCACCACTAACATAGACATACAATTACACCAACCCACACTACAAATATACAACCATCACTAACATAAACAATTAAACATACAATTACACCAACCCACACTACAAATATACAACTACCACTAATATAAACATACAATTACACCAACCCACACTACAAATATACAACCACCACTAACATAGACATACAATTACACCAACCCACACTACAAATATACAACCATCACTAACATAAACAATTAAACATACAATTACACCAACCCACACTACAAATATACAACCACCTCTAACATAGACATACAATTACACCAACCCACACTACAAATATACAACTACCACTAACATAAACATACAATTACACCAACCCACACTACAAATATACAACCACCACTAACATAAACATACAATTACACCAACCCACACTACAAATATACAACCACCACTAACATAAACATACAATTACACCAACCCACACTACAAATATACAACCACCACTAACATAAACATACAATTACACCAACCCACACTACAAATATACAACTACCACTAACATAAACATACAATTACACCAACCCACACTACAAATATACAACCACCACTAACATAAACATACAATTACACCAACCCACACTACAAATATACAACTACCACTAACATAAACATACAATTACACCAACCCACACTACAAATATACAACCATCACTAACATAGACATACAATTACACCAACCCACACTACAAATATACAACCATCACTAACATAGACACACAATTACACCAACCCACACTACAAATATACAACCATCACTAACATAGACATACAATTACACCAACCCACACTACAAAATAATATACAACCACCACTAACATAAACATACAATTACACCAACCCACACTACAAATATACAACTACCTCTAACATAGACATACAATTACACCAACCCACACTACAAATATACAACTACCACTAACATAAACATACAATTACACCAACCCACACTACAAAGCTACAACTACCACTAACATAGACATACAATTACACCAACCCACACTACAAATATACAACTACCTCTAACATAGACATACAATTACACCAACCCACACTACAAAGCTACAACTACCACTAACATAGACATACAATTACACCAACCCACACTACAAATATACAACTACCACTAACATAAACATACAATTACACCAACCCACACTACAAAGCTACAACTACCTCTAACATAAACATACAATTTCACCAACCCACACTACAAATATACAACTACCACTAACATAAACATACAATTACACCAACCCACACTACAAAGCTACAACTACCTCTAACATAAACATACAATATCACCAACCCACACTACAAATATACAACTACCATGAACATAAACATAAACATACAATTACACCAACCTACACTACAAAGCTACAACTACCTCTAACATAAACATACAATTTCACCAACCCACACTACAAATATACAACTACCATGAACATAAACATACAATTACACCAACCCACACTACAAATATACAACTACCATGAACATAAACATACAATTTCACCAACCCACACTACAAATATACAACTACCATGAACATAAACATACAATTTCACCAACCCACACTACAAATATACAACTACCATGAACATAAACATACAATTTCACCAACCCACACTACAAAGCTACAACAAGATGGTATTCATGGCATACTTACCCTGCGCAGTCAACTTGGTGCGAGTGAAGTCTTTTGTTTTTGAAGGGTTTTTTATATTTGATACCTAACCGAGTTGGTATCAACTCGGTTAGGTATTTGGTGTGTGGGTGTATCTGAATGAAATGAATGAATGATCGTTTTCAGGCCATTTTCCCCGCTGGAGCAGGGGTTAGCCTTGCGGGCCCCATGACAATCATGGTTCCCTGTTTGAGGCAATGTTTTTTTTATGGCCGGATGCCCTTCCTGGCGCCAACCCTTAGTCGCCTCTTACGATGCGCAGGGATACGGTGTACCTATTCTAAACCGGGGTACACACCGGGAGGTCTACGCATCCTACGTCTACGCATATCTACGCATCCAATATGGCTGCCAGACCACGTGACATAAATTTATATTCTCTAATATAATTGTTGCGTAGATCACGCTCAATAAATTTCAAAATGATCAGTCTAAGTGTTGTCTCTGTCAATTTATGACGTCATAATGAAGGCACCAATGACGTCATCATTAATATATCTTATTCTTCATGGGGAGTACTTGACAATGAGCCATGTTTCAATTTTTCCATTGAGTGGTTTGGGAGATAGACTATAGAGGTGTAACGTTTTTCGTTTATTGCAAGATGGCGCCTGTACCGCTGAACTATGATGTCATAATAATAATCATTGAAATATTCTGCAGGAGGTAGCGCTCCTATGGTGAAAATTTCCTGTCAATCGGTCCAGGAATTGCAGAGAAAAAAAATTCATACTAATCGAATCGTGTTGTACAATTTGCTGAATTATGACGTCATTATTATGGTACTGATGACATCATCATTAACATATTTTATTCCCCAAGGGGAGTGCTTGACATTGAGCCATATTCCAATTTTTCCCATGGGGTGGTTTCGGAGATATGGAGGTGCAACTTTTTTCGATTTTCCAAGATGGCACCTGTACCATGTGACCAATTATGTCATAATTATCATTAGAACAATTCTACAGGAGTAGCCGCCCATATTCTGAAAATTTTGTGTTCATCGGACCAACAGTTGCAGACGAATTTTTTATTTTCATGCTGATCAGATCAAGCGTGGAACTTGTTGAATTATGACATCATAATGGAGGCACCTATGACATCATCATTAACATATCTTATTCCCCATGGGGCGTACTTGACAATGAGCCATGTTTCATTGTTTTCCATTAAGCGGTTTGGGAGATGGAGGTGTAACGTTTTTCCAAGATGGCGTCCGTACCATGTGACCTATGACGTCAAAATTATCAGCAAAATAATTTACAGGCACAGGCGCTCCTACGGTAACATTTCATGTCAATCGGTCCAACGGTTGCGGAGAAAATGAATTTTAAAAATGCAGACACGGCACACGTACGCAGAGAGATTGCTTAACCCCATTTTCGCTTCGCGAGTGCAGGGTAACTTTCTCTCTTTCTTTCTGTCTTTCTCTCTTTCCCTCTGTCGTTCTCTCTCTTTCTCTCTTTCTCTCTGTGGTGTTGTGTTCAAGCTCTTCCACGAGCCTTGACTCTGTACATGAACCACCTTGAGAGGCCATTTTCCTCGCAGAGCAGGGGTTGGCCTTTTTCGGGCACCGTGGTCCTCTTTTTGTCCCCCGTCGCACCGCGGAGCGAAAGGGGGACGATGGTTTTCCCGTCCGTCCGTCCGTCCGTATGTGCGTGTGTGCGTGCATAAGCGAAGGACCGCATTCGAATTTGGTGTGTGCGTGCACCCCACGTCAAAATCCAAGATGGCCGCCGCCATGCATGTCTGATGCCATGTATGTCTGAACCTTGTGAGCGGAATATCTTGAAAAATAAGCGAAGTACCAGTTTCTAATCTGGTGTGTGGGTGTATCTAGGCATAAGGAAGAACCCCATTGAAAATTGGGTCGCCACGTCAAAATCCAAGATGGCCGCCACCATATATATGTCTGAACCTTGTGAGCGAAATATCTTGAAAAAAAGAAAAGAATTACTAACTTCTAATCTGGTGTGTGGGTGTATCTACGCATAAGGAAGAACGCTATTGAAAATTGGGTCGCCACGTCAAAATCCAAGATGGCCGCCTCCATGTATGTCTGAACCTTGTGAGCGAAATATAATATCATAGCATGTTTTCTGCGTCTTCCACTCTGTCAACTCACATCACTTCCCCGACGGGGGACCGAGGCATAACGCTTGTTGAAGCAATGTTTTATGGCCGGATGCCCTTCCTGCCGCCAACCCTGTTAGTCGCCTCTTGCAACACGCAGGGAATTACCAGTGAACTGGTACTCAATTGGTGGACCTAGGAAGGATGACAGGCTGAGTCAACCCTCCTGGTGTTATTTCAGAGATCGACCGGCATTCAAACACAGGATCCTAGGATCCCAAGCCGGCACCCTAACCTCTAAGCCAACACCAGGTTCTTGACTTGACTGTATGTACAAAATTAAAAACAACCAAACAATTGCTTGCAAGTTAAGGTTATTTTTGGTATTTCATTATTTTATATTCCATGCCATCCTTGTTCCTGCCATTAGCGCTTATCTATCCGATGACCTTGGTGACTGAAGCTCATGTTCTTGCACTATCCATAAGTAAAGTGACGAGCGAGTAGTGGACAAGCAGTAGTTTTATCTGGGTTTCTCATGCTGCTCCTGTGTGCATTCATTCTTACTTTACATCTCCGCAATGTTTCACCAGCACATTGCATCATCGCACATTTGCTACAAGTCAATAAGTAAACGATGTTTGAGCTTTTGAATGTATTTAATTATTTTAACTTGTAAGATCTGGCCGTTACTGTACAACTAATCAACAAATATACAATTAGCAGTGCAATGGATTTTTCCCCACAACATGAAGACGAATGAGCAGGACAATCTTCATGAAAACAACTGAAATTGTCATCACAACGCACTCATTCTTGTAGGATTGTAGTACGATTGTAAATGTTTGGTTGATTTTCCTGGGTTGGTTGTGCAGGAAAGGACCGGATCATGTTTGTAACCAAGGATGACCACGCTTCACCGAGCCTGGCAGAGATAAAACCCGATGACCCGGATGATCCTTATGAAGAGCATGGTAACACCTTCACACCACCGGTCAACATATTG
Source organism: Myxine glutinosa (assembly GCF_964187855.1). Taxonomy (NCBI): domain Eukaryota; kingdom Metazoa; phylum Chordata; class Myxini; order Myxiniformes; family Myxinidae; genus Myxine; species Myxine glutinosa. The sequence goes on along the minus strand of NC_136261.1, from coordinate 448,449,285 downwards.
CTCTAAGCTAATCTCGTGTCTCACCAGATTGTTTACGTTGTTATATACCTGTAATGTACTGCACTGATTGTGATAAATGTCCAAAAGCCCTTCTAGCCGAGATCTCATTTCAGAAAAGACTCCATTTTAAGAACATAAGAGGCATTTTTGAGTAGCAATTGCTAACAAGCTTATCGAACGGAATTGAGGGTCGCTCAGTCAAAAAATCGATTTTGCCAAACTAAATTTTGAGGATAAAGAGGTCAAAACAAAAGGGCCACCAAAAATGAAATGAAGACAAGAAGTCGGGGCAATTCCCCTGGGCGCTCACCTGGTTGACTCAGGGCAGCAGGTTGAATCATACTAACGTAATCATAACACTTTAAACAAACAAACAAAACACCTATTTTGGGGGGCACCGCTCCCCGCCAGACCTCAATTTTTTTGTTTAATGTCGTGAACAAACTCTGGTACATCACGGGTGATGACGGTCGTGGTCGAGTTTCATCAAAATTGTGTGTGTAGTTTCGGAGGAGAGAGCAAATACATATTTTGTGGGGCAACCCCCCGCCCCCTAAAGACCTCGGTTTTTTTTTAATGTTGTGAACAAACTTGAGTTGCAACATACCAAATATCATTTGTGCCGAGTTTGGTCACAATCCAATCAGCAGTTTCGGAGAAGAAGTTGCAAGTGTTTGCGGACTGACGAACGGATGACGCGCCATCGCATAAGCTCCTCGGAACGATGCTCCAGGTGGGCTGACTAGATTTTGGCATTATGGCCACTTTGGAATGTAACATAAACAGAAACGCATCCTATTTGCATGTGCAATATCACAATGGCCGCACTCTACAGAATCGTAGGCGTTGTACCAGCACAACTCTGCCTCCTCATTGTTAATGGCCGAGAATTCACCACGACAGCAAATCGAGACAATGTGGCAGTCACATATTCCTAATGTTCACATACAATGGGTCTCACTATCTGCCATGATCTTTCCTGGGAAAACCACATTTCAAATCTGGCCTCCAAAGCCAGTCGCCGACTGGGCATCCTCCGTCGTGCGAAGTCCTTCCTTGGCACACCTGAGCTCCTCACCACATACAAGGCTTTCATCCGCAGCTCAATGGAATACTGCTCTCCCCTCTGGGCTGGTGCTCCTGCCTCACACCTAGCTCGTCTTCACGCTGTTGAAACCAAAGCGTTCAGAATCATTGGAATCTCCCGCGATGAAGCTAACTCCGAGGGCCTTTCACTCACTCACCGCAGGCAGGTTGGTGGTCTTTCCGTCTTCTACCGACTCCTCTCCGGCCTTGCTCCTCCAGCTCTCTCTGGGCTCTGTCCCCCAAATATTCCTACAGGTCGCACAAGATCTGCCTGCAACCCTCTTATGGTTAAACTGCCAAAATCTAGGCTCGCTGCTCACCTTCACTCTTTCATTCCCCTTTTCTCCCGCCTCTGGAACAAACTCCCTCACTCTCTTCAATCTCACTCCTCCCTCCAGGTCTTTAAAACAGCTGTTCACCACCATCTCTTATCTTCCCGCATCCAAAACCTTGATCTTTTCTACCCCCGCTAATTTCACCCCAAATGCTCTTTTTTTAAATACCAACTTCTTTCCTGGAAGTCCTTGGTGTCCTTGTGTTTATACTTCTCCCACCTCCCCCCCACCCCCTTCCCACACCGCCTTCCCCCAATCCCTCTCCCTCCCATACATTCCCGATGTCCCTGCTCTCAAATGTTGTGTTTATGTGCTTCCCCTTCTCTCCCCATCTTGTCTACCGCTCCCCTTTTTATATACTTTGTTTGTTTGTCTCTTTGATTTGTTTTTGTGATAAATGTTATCTTTCACAAGCCTCGATTCTGTATCCAAAAAAAAATAAAAATGTTGAATCGGATCATTCTCATCAGCCTGTTGTCTACATGCACATGCAGATGTACATGGCAGCTTTACTCTTCGACGTTTGCAGCGGAGCGTTCCACATCGTGAGCCACAGGCAATTTTCATGATGCAATCCAAAGGAGCTTGTGGAATGGGATCAGAGGTCATAATTGGATGTGTCCCTGTCTCATCCCGTGTGCAGATTCAAGACGCACACACCATCACGCTGGGCTCTTGTAAACATGAGCAGTACTGACACCATATCCACGTATCCCACCAGAACGGACCATATCCACGTATCCCACCAGAACGGACCATGTCCACGTATCCCACCAGAACGGACCATGTCCATGTATCCCACCAGAACGGACCATGTCCATGTATCCCACCAGAACGGACCATGTCCATGTATCCCACCAGAACGGACCATGTCCATGTATCCCACCAGAACGGACCATGTCCATGTATCCCACCAGAACGGACCATGTCCATGTACCCCACCAGAACGGACCATGTCCATGTATCCCACCAGAACGGACCATGTCCATGTATCCCACCAGAACGGACCATGTCCATGTATCCCACCTGAACGGATAATGTCGATGTATCCCACCAGAACGGACCATGTCCATGTATCCCACCAGAACGGACCATGTCCATGTATCCCACCAGAACGGACCATATCCATGTATCCCACAAGAACGGACCATATCCATGTATCCCACAAGAACGGACCATATCCATGTATCCCACCAGAACGGACCATGTCCATGTATCCCACCAGAACGGACCATGTCCATGTATCCCACCAGAACGGACCATGTCCATGTATCCCACCAGAACGGACCATGTCCAATGTCCATGTATCCCACCAGAACGGACCGTGTCCATGTATCCCACCAGAACGGACCGTGTCCTTGTCCCACCAGAACGGACCGTGTCCATGTGTCCCACCAGAACGGACCGTGTCCATGTGTCCCACCAGAACGGACCGTGTCCATGTGTCCCACCAGAACGGACCGTGTCCATGTGTCCCACCAGAACGGACCGTGTCCATGTGTCCCACCAGAACGGACCGTGTCCATGTGTCCCACCAGAACGGACCGTGTCCATGTGTCCCACCAGAACGGACCGTGTCCATGTGTCCCACCAGAACGGACCGTGTCCATGTGTCCCACCAGAACGGACCGTGTCCATGTGTCCCACCAGAACGGACCGTGTCCATGTGTCCCACCAGAACGGACCGTGTCCATGTGTCCCACCAGAACGGACCGTGTCCATGTGTCCCACCAGAACGGACCGTGTCCATGTGTCCCACCAGAACGGACCGTGTCCATGTGTCCCACCAGAACGGACCGTGTCCATGTGTCCCACCAGAACGGACCGTGTCCATGTGTCCCACCAGAACGGACCGTGTCCATGTGTCCCACCAGAACGGACCGTGTCCATGTGTCCCACCAGAACGGACCGTGTCCATGTGTCCCACCAGAACGGACCGTGTCCATGTGTCCCACCAGAACGGACCGTGTCCATGTGTCCCACCAGAACGGACCGTGTCCATGTGTCCCACCAGAACGGACCGTGTCCATGTGTCCCACCAGAACGGACCGTGTCCATGTGTCCCACCAGAACGGACCGTGTCCATGTGTCCCACCAGAACGGACCGTGTCCATGTGTCCCACCAGAATGGACAGAACAGAACATGTGTCCAACCAGAATGGACAGAACAGAACATGTGTCCAACCAGAACATGTCCCATTCTCATATGATGGAAAAGAAGAGCAGAACATGCAAACAGAACCAAACAAAGGCAGAACAGCTGCAGAAAAGCAGAAAAAGCTGAGGGTAAGTAGCGTTTTTGCTTTTTCGCATTTCGATTTACCATCGGCCATAATCGCCACCACTTTAGCAATCAATCTTATCAGTAACTTTCTACATTACGTATCAGACATACGTGCAGGTACAGCCTTATCAGACATACGTGCAGGTACAGCCTTATCAGACATACGTGCAGGTACAGCCTTATCAGACATACGTGCAGGTTCAGCCTTATCAGACATACGTGCAGGTACAGCCTTATCAGACATACGTGCAGGTACAGCCTTATCAGACATACGTGCAGGTACAGCCTTATCAGACATACGTGCAGGTACAGCCTTATCAGACATACGTGCAGGTGCAGCCTTATCAGACATACGTGCAGGTGCAGCCTTATCAGACAGCAGGGCTAGTAGTCATATACTGTAGGTTTCATGTGCCAAGCAGATAGATAATCTACAGAAACAGAGAAAATGATGAAATGATGGTTAATCTCCATGACCATGGTGCATAATTTGTGTTATTTATGGACGCCATCTCCCCCCCTCCCCCTCCCACCCCCTTCAATGCCAAGTCCTCACCTTCCCCTCCCAACCCTAAGGCATTGATTTCCTCCCTGTACTCAAGCCTCCACACCTCCCATGTCCTTCCCCCCCCCCCTCAACCCCAAGTCCTCACCTTCCCCTCACAACCCTAAGGCATTGATCTCCTCCCCACAGTCAAGCCTCCACACCCCCCATGTCCTCCACCCCCCTTTAACCTCAAGTCCTCACCTTCCCCTCCCAACCCTAAGGCATTGATCTCCTCCCTGTACTGAAGCCTCCACACCCCCCATGTCCTCCTCCCCCCTTTAACCTCAAGTCCTCACCTTCCCCTCCCAACCCTAAGGCATTGATCTCCTCCCTGCACTCAAGCCTCCACACCCCCCATGTCCTCCTCCCCCCTTCAACCCCAAGTCCTCACCTTCTGCAACACAAGATGCAGCACACCTGCTCAAATCTACTGTCGAGTGCAGTCAGACAAACATCAATAACCCTGTAGAAAAATTCTACTTTGAACTTTGTCTGTGGGTCTGAACCTGGTTCATCTACAGACTCGGAAGAAAAGTGCCTGGATTCGTAAGAAAAGTGAGCATGACACCTGGATTTGGTCTAATGCAACTTCCAACTGCACGTCCTTTGACTGCAATACCTTGCTGACTCAGTTGATCTGGACAAGCAGATCGTACCAGATGACGAGACATATGAGAAATCTGAAAGTCCCCACTTCCTTCACTCGGCCCATTGCCTCGCTGTAACATTTAGCATCCTTTCTTTTCGCAGTGTCAGCTAAATTCAGTAGAGCAGCAAAGCTTATGTGAGCCTAATGCCGAGTGAACAACCTTTAGAGGCCATTTTTCCCTGCAGAGCGGTGGTTGGCCTTTTTCGGGCACCGTGGTCCCCTCTTTGAAGCAATGTTTCATGGCCGGATGCCCTTCCTGCCGCCAACCCTGTTAGTCGCCTCTTGCGACACACAGGGAATTACTAGTGAACTGGTACTCAATTTGCCGACCTCTGAAGGATGACAGGCTGAGTCAACCACCCTGGTGTTAATTCAACGATCGACCGGGATTCGAACCCAGGATCCGAGGATCCCAAGCCGGCACCCTAACCGCTGAGCCAACACCAGGCTTAGCCTAATGCCAAGTATGTCAAGATAAAGAAAATAACGCTGACTCGCATCCTCAAGGTACTTCTGCAAGATGGAGGAAATGACGTAAAATCGAGTAAATAATTCATAGTCAATTTCATTCTATTTACTTTGAGGTCGTTGGAAAGTTATTCAACAAGTAATAAAAAGTTTTTTTTTTCAATGAAAAAGGATGTCGGGATGCTACTGGAAAACGTATGGAAACAAGAAGAAATGACCGATTAAACAACGAGAACAACAGGCATTTTAAGGCCATTTTCCCTGCCAGAGCTGGGGTTAGCCTTGCGGTCCCCATGACAATCTTCTCCATCTTCCCCTATTTTCTGCATCTCTCCTTGTTAACCCTAACCCCCTTGCCCACATTTCTTCTTCCACCATCTTTAGCCAAGTCTTTCTCGGTCTTCCTCATCCTCTACTTCCTTCTACATTCATTTCCATCACTCTTCTCAACCAGTCAATTTCATCCTTCCTCAACACATGACCAAACCATCTCAACCTTTCTCTTCACAGCATCAATCACAGGCTCGATTCCCAGAAAATGATCGATTATACTTGGGGAAAAAAAAAATCGATGTCTGTTTAAACATGAAGATACAGGGTTCTATTTTGAAAGTCCGTCTATCTTTCTGAATTGGATTAAGAAAATGTTTAATGTATGGCAGCAGGAACCATTTAAGATTTTAGAATAAAAAGTGACGGCGTTCGGGAAAAAAGCACATAAACAACAACGACTCTACCACGAAAAGTTCAGTTTTCGCGTGTTTCACTATTTTTCATCCTCATTGAGATTTACAGATAGGTATACCATGTGGTTATGAAGTGCAACATGATGTCTTTGATTAAACCCATCAGTGAAGCGATTGGCAGCCGGTAGGCATGCAGGATAGTTGTTGGAAACGTCTACGTTGCACAACTGGACTTTAAAGAAAGCTGATGTGGGAGGCCCCTATTTGTCGGAGGCCCCTGTTTGTCGGAGGCCCCTGTTTGTCGGAGGCCCCTGTTTGTCGGAGGCCCCTGTTTGTCGGAGGCCCCTGTTTGTCGGAGGCCCCTGTTTGTCGGAGGCCCCTGTTTGTCGGAGGCCCCTGTTTGTCGGAGGCCCCTGTTTGTCGGAGGCCCCTGTTTGTCGGAGGCCCCTGTTTGTCGGAGGCCCCTGTTTGTCGGAGGCCCCTGTTTGTCGGAGGCCCCTGTTTGTCGGAGGCCCCTGTTTGTCGGAGGCCCCTGTTTGGCGGAGGCCCCTGTTTGGCGGAGGCCCCTGTTTGTCGGAGGCCCCTGTTTGTCGGAGGCCCCTGTTTGTCGGAGGCCCCTGTTTGTCGGAGGCCCCTGTTTGTCGGAGGCCCCTGTTTGTCGGAGGCCCCTGTTTGTCGGAGGCCCCTGTTTGTCGGAGGCCCCTGTTTGTCGGAGGCCCCTGTTTGTCGGAGGCCCCTGTTTGTCGGAGGCCCCTGTTTGTCGGAGGCCCCTGTTTGTCGGAGGCCCCTGTTTGTCGGAGGCCCCTGTTTGTCGGAGGCCCCTGTTTGTCGGAGGCCCCTGTTTGTCGGAGGCCCCTGTTTGTCGGAGGCCCCTGTTTGTCGGAGGCCCCTGTTTTGCCGGAGGCCCCTGTTTTGCCGGAGGCCCCTGTTTTGCCGGAGGCCCCTGTTTTGCCGGAGGCCCCTGTTTTGCCGGAGGCCCCTGTTTTGCCGGAGGCCCCTGTTTTGCCGGAGGCCCCTGTTTTGCCGGAGGCCCCTGTTTTGCCGGAGGCCCCTGTTTTGCCGGAGGCCCCTGTTTTGCCGGAGGCCCCTGTTTTGCCGGAGGCCCCTGTTTTGCCGGAGGCCCCTGTTTTGCCGGAGGCCCCTGTTTTGCCGGAGGCCCCTGTTTTGCCGGAGGCCCCTGTTTTGCCGGAGGCCCCTGTTTTGCCGGAGGCCCCTGTTTTGCCGGAGGCCCCTGTTTTGCCGGAGGCCCCTGTTTTGCCGGAGGCCCCTGTTTTGCCGGAGGCCCCTGTTTTGCCGGAGGCCCCTGTTTTGCCGGAGGCCCCTGTTTTGCCGGAGGCCCCTGTTTTGCCGGAGGCCCCTGTTTTGCCGGAGGCCCCTGTTTTGCCGGAGGCCCCTGTTTTGCCGGAGGCCCCTGTTTTGTCGGAGGCCCCTGTTTGTCGGATGCTCCCAGCGGCTGCGGGCTCTGCTGGCTCCTAACGGAGGCTCTGGTTGTGAACGGCAGGTATTTCATGCAAGATGCCACCTCGGTTTCACACGATACATGTATGGTCTGACAGCACATTGTACATCATGATTTTGAGCATAGTCATAATCAGAAGATTCTTGATCAGAAAAATCTTTGCCAAAATCACTTTCCGTTATGAATGCAGCCGTTAGTTATGTTGTGCCGCCATTATCCCTTGCATGCTGAGACGACCCTTCCCTAGATTACATCACCCAATATTGAGTGAGTGAGCAGTAAGCTCAATACGTGCCCCATCAAAGTTTCAAAACAAACGGTACCGTCCTCGTCACCAGTGCAGTCATTCAGCAAAGTTTCAAATTTCTACCTCAAATCGTGGAGGAGTTACAGGTTAGAAAGTCATAGCAACTTCTACTAAAAACAATCCCTTAAACTATCTTTTTCTGCAATATGACCGAGTCTCTTTGTTCCAATGATGTAACGCTCATTGTGGAGCTTGTCCATGTCCCACACTACGGACAAATACATTAAAGACATCAAGCAAAGCTCGCACTCTCACCACGTCTATCAGAAAGAATCGCCAAGTTAACCAACCGATCCATTTGCAGTTAACCATTGGAACGAGGTTCATTCTGTCGAACTTCTGGGAGTCACCATCAGCGACGACCTCCTGGGAAGGCCTATCTCAAAGCTGTATTCCAAATTCAGCTCCAGATTAAGCATCCTCCTTTGTGCTCAGTCCTTCCTTGGTAAATCTGACCTCGTTATATGAAGCCCATCCGCACCTCAATGGAGTCTGTTTTCAATCATTCTATGGATATTCCCTTGTTTGCTGTGTCCACCTGATGCCCCACTGTCAGCATGATGCCCTTTTGCCCTCTTTTTTGAGCCGATATTTTGTGAACACTACTGTTCCTTGTGCCTCTGGACTGGTTCTTCTGTGTCACACTTCTCGATCCTGGATAGTGTGGAATCTCCATCTCTTAAAATCAAAGACTACTCCCACGAATAGCACAAGGCCTGCCCTTTTCTGACCGCAAACAGGTTGGTGGACTCTGCTTTCTACCACCTCCTCAGGTCGTGCATCCTCTGCTTTCTTTTATCCTTTCTCGGTCCCTTCAGGTCATGTGCATTATTTTAGCAACCTCCATCCAGGCGTACCACTCCCAAATTCCAGGTGTGCTACTCATCTCCACTCCTTTGCTTTTTTAATTCCTTATGGAACCAGCATCTTCAATCTGTTTAACCCCATTGTCCCTTTAAGGGCTTCGCTATAGCTTCGCTGTGTGAGGGTGCACTACCATCTCAGGTGATCCTCCATCCCTGCCTTACCCATCTTCTCGACACTTATTAATCCTTCCCATCTCTTTGTAAGCTGGTGTTTCCTTCCCTCTTTCTCTTGCCCACGTGTCCATTCATTGTGTCTGATGGTTGTCCTACTTCCTCAGTCTGTCTTCTTTGAACTTGATTTCAAACAAATACACATGAATGCACTTTTTTACCTCACGTGAGCGAAGTCAAAGGTGGGGTAAAGCAATTGGTTCACTTCTGTCTGTCTACAAACGTCAGTTTACGATTGAGGAACGACTTTGGTAGTACACAGGGCAACTGTTTGCCCCCCCCCCCCCCCCTTCCCAGCGTTCCCTCCCAATGCTTTCGAAGGGAGCGGGTGTTTCCAGTCAATCAAAATTGAAAATCATTCCAAACAGGAAACTTGATTTTTAAGGATGTCATTAAAGGACACAAACACCAGGCACGAAAATGAATGTAAAGCGTTAACTAAGGTGGTGTCTAAGAAGCCACATCAACAGCACGAAACTTCTGGATTTTCTTTCTAGAACGTTTAAATTTTTCATTTTATTTCAATTGAATTATATATTTGAACGCTGTCGAACACCAATCGCATTTTTACACTTTCAAACCCTTTTTGTTTAGCAGTACTTGGACAAAATATCACGACCAATCAAATTTGCCGCTCATAGACTCCGCCCATGTCCTTGTTTCTGAACACAGCGCAGGATAAGGTGATATGGAGATCGGAATTGCTGGATTTTAACTGTTTTGCGTCCAGATTGCTCATTTATTTTAAACAAGTCTTCCCTTTCTGACTAAAAATGATACACGAAGCCGTATTCCAGGTAATTTCATACGAAAGGTCATTTGATAGGTTTTGCGTATGTCGAGTTGCTTATTTTCTTACATCTGAAGAAGGATGCCTAATCATCTCTTGTGCTGAATGAACTTGCAGGCCTGATCCTGCCTAATGGTGAAATCAACTGGAACTGCCCGTGCTTGGGCGGCATGGCGAGCGGTCCGTGCAGTGAACCGTTCAAGGCGGCTTTCTCCTGCTTTCACAAGAGCCAGGAGGAGATGCGTGGCTCGGACTGCCTCGACCAGTTTCGTGACATGCAGGACTGCATGCAGCGCTACCCGGAACTGTATCCTCAGGACGACGACCCGCTGGAAGTAAGCCCTGAACGACTGGAGAGCGATGACGTCGGTGAAGCGGCGCCGGCCGAGTCGACGCCGCCGCCAATCGACCAGGTGGTGGCAGCAGATACGTCCAGCTAGTTTTGTGTGGATTTCGACTGGAAAAAGTGGATTTTATTTTCCCAATGGAACCAACGTGGTGACCTGTGGGGGATTTTTTTTTCATGCACCCTCATGATCGCACTCTCTCGTGTGGTCCTATTGGGCCTAAAACGTGAAAAGCAACACTGTTATAAACCGTTTTCACCACGACGACAACTGTGTGATTCAAATTGTCAGCGTCAACACTGTTCAGAAATTTCATTTCGTGCATTTTTCACTTTGGTCTCAGTTTTAATTCATTCTTATTTTTTTTAAATCCCTTCGTTTTGGAAGATCCTAACATGTGATGTGAACATATTTGTGTAACTTGCAGCCGCTACAGAAGGAACAAGGCGAATGAAATTTCTTCAGTGTCCAATTTGCGGACTTCAATGTGGAGTAAACCACGCAGCCATGTTTATAGAACCTTGTTTCCATGTTTTCTTTTGTTGTTATCTGTTTAACCACACAAGTCATTACCACTATTTGCAGAAATGTCCTGAAACATCCATTCCTGAAATGCCCATTCACCTGTTTCAAATGGTCTCAAAACCTCCAACTTTGTCTGCAAGGTGACTGAAGGATGCCTCTTCTTTAGCACCGCATCACTTCCTTCACTGGATGACTGATTTCACTCATGTGAGCTTCGAGTCTAAACGGTAAATAAGGTGCACCACAGTACGATATGCACGTTGAGCAACAAACATGGCGAGGTGAGGGACTGGATAGCGGGAAGGAACCATGCCATTCCCACCTCAGTGATGCTCCACCATATAAAGTAGTTCCATGCAACTCAAAACGTGTTTATTGCGAAACAAGCCAAATTTTCGCGATGTGTAATCGCACAAAAGGGAGTAATTTAGCAACGACGTTTATCTGAAATAACATACAGCGGAATGACATACAGCAGGAACTCGCTTCAATATAGATTTCTATAATGTTTAATGAAGGCAGGATGTGTGATCATCACGCCTTAAATAACTACCACAGTTTGCAAAATTATTGCATATTGCAGTTTTATGAAGGTTGATAGTTTCTCGTTTTGTTCAAAGAAACCTGCATGAGGCCAAGGAGTTCATAGAGGAAGAATGTGTGGAAAGAAGTGTTACAAACCATGCCTTTAAGAGGTGCATTTATGTTTATTATTATATATTTTTATGCATAAAATTCCATGAACTGATAAAATTGAGGATTTATGCCAAGGCCGCCCGTGCTCATTCTGCTGTGACCACACAAGTCAATTTTGGTAAAACCACGCATGCCCATTCTGCCGCGACTGTGCATGCTCATTCCGCTGTGACCACACATGCCAACTTCGGTAAAACCACGCATGCCCATTGGGGTACAACCGTGCATGCCCATTCTGCCGCAACCACGCATGCCCATCCACCGCCACTGCTCATTCCCATTCCGTTGTGACTGCGCATGCCCATTCTGCCGTGACCGCGCATGCCCATTCCCCCGTGACCGCGCATGCCCATTCCCCCGTGACCGCGCATGCCGATTCCGCCACGACCATGCATGCCCATTCCCCCGCGACCGCGCATGCCCATTCCGCCGTGACTGCGCATGCCCATTCCCCCGCGACCGTGCATGCCCATTCCCCCACGACCATGCATGCCCATTCCCCCGCGACTGTGCATGCCCATTCTGCCACGACCGCGCATGCCCATTCCCCCGCGACTGCGCATGTCAATTCCCCCGCGACCGCGCATGCCCATTCCCCCGCAACCGCGCATGCCCATTCCCCCGCGACCACGCATGCCCATTCCCCCGCGACCGTGCATGCCCATTCTGCCACGACCGCGCATGCCCATTCCGCCGTGACTGCGCATGCCCATTCCCCCGCGACTGCGCATGCCCATTCCCCCGCGACCGTGCATGCCCATTCTGCCACGACCGCGCATGCCTATTCCGCCGCGACCACGCCTGCCCGTTCTGCTGCGACCACGCATGCCCATTCCGCCGTGACCGTGCATGCCCATTCCGCCGCGACCATGCATGCCCATTCCGCCACGACCGCGCATGCCCATTCCGCCGTGACCGCGCATGCCCATTCCGCCGCGACCACGCATGTCCATTCCGCCACGACCACGCATGCCCATTCCACCGTGACCACGCATGCACACACACGCACTGCACACACACACACACCTCTTCCATTTATAGTAGATTCAATTCCCGTGGATTCCTTGTTCAGGCTGTTTCATACGACGGAGCTCTTTCACGAGCCTCGATTCAGTGTACAAAAAAAAAAAAAATCAGTGATGCGCCGACGTAACGAATCTGGCGCCGAGAAACCGTGACTCACGATGGTTTTTTGATCACAGGGTTTGCTTTTGCCTTGCTCCGTGACTGGAGTGTTTGTGATCACGTGTCCCGTGTGCGGTGTGTAGCACTGGTACCTCACTATTATTTTATTTTCATAAATGTAACAATGAAAAACAAGGCATTTCCCGAGACATGATATTTCTGCTGAGATTATTTGATCCCATATAACATTATCACGCATAACGCCGACACGGAGGCGAATGTGTCTAGCGGCTCCGCCCCCATCAAGCTGATTGACAGTCATAGCCACGCCTAGCCCAATCCCATTGTTTTACATAGGAATGTAGTTTTACGTAATTTTCGTGGAATCCTTTCAAGCTATCACAATTATAATACCAAAGCATGTTTCAGGAAGTAAAACTCTATCAATGGCAATGATTCTGCTACCATTCGACAGAGGCAGCTCGGAAATATGCCGTCTGAAGAAGATTATTATTATGAACAAGAAGATGAATTCCTGGGTTTGACCGATCTCATTTTTTTGCTTTTTTTTGCTTTTACCTTGGTCTGGAGAACTGAAAAGTGATCCCTACCTCGACAATCAGCGAACAAACCAGGTTGGCTCTCATATGTCGCCAAACCGAGTTTTTAAAGATACTCCAACTTTAGCTTTGTATGTAGCAGATGGGACCGACGTTTCCCTACATAGAGTGTACAAGCGTACTCTCTGATTATACAAGGTATTTATGAGCATATCGTTCTCCTCTGTTGTGGTTGTTTTTCCAAGGTCACAGCCTCTTTCAAGGTCACAGAAATAAGCAAACAAAAGATGACTTTGGCAGATTTCTTCACACGAGTACACCCGCTCGCGACGGGAGCGGGAGGAAGGGTCATTCCTCTTTGGGATGTATACATTAGTCAATCTATGGTCGGGTATCAAGAACATTGGGTGTGTGTTCATTTACCAAGTTTCTTGTGGAGAGATCGCCAAGTGGTTTATGCATTCGAGCAAGCACTCCATTCAAAATTGTTCAGGAACGGCTGGCTTGGCAAGCGCTAGCTAGCTGCTTGGTAAATGAGCACAATCCAGGCTTCCTCCCTTTCAGTTTCGTGTTAAACAGCAGGAGCGAGTTTCAAAAGGCCACCACGAAAAACGCCATGTTAGCACCAGGAAGTGTCATGGTATTAACCCAACCATTGTGGAGTATTTTGAGCACAGTAGATCTTCGCTCAGTTCTGCAAGTAAACCTTACTTCACGGATGTCGGGATTCCTCCAAATTTCTTAATTTAGTGTTATAAAAAGCATTCGCAACTGTTTAAAAAGCTAAGCATACGTGCTGGTGGTTTGTAATATTTTTACTTCCTGTAGAAGCTGTTGCTCCCACAGAAACGCCATTAATAACTACGAGCTATTTATACACGTTATCAACAACAATAACAACATGCATTTTAAGGCCATTTTCCCTGCTAGAGCGGGGGTTAGCCTTGCGGTCCCCATGACAATCTTCTCCATTTTGCCCTATTTTCTGCATCTCTCCTTGTTAACCCCCTTGCCCGCATTTCTTCTTCCACCATCTTTAGCCAAGTCTTTCTCGGTCTTCCCCGTCCTCTACTTCCTTCTACATTCATTTCCATCACTCTTCTCAACCAGTCACTTTCATCCTTCCTCAACACATGACCAAACCATCTCAACCTGTTCCTCTTTGCAGCATCAATCACAGGCTCTATTTCCATCATCTTTCGCAATTCATCATTTATCTTCCTCTCTCTCAACGATACTCCGCACATCCATCGAACCATTCGCATTTCCACCCTTTCCAACCTTCGTTGCTGCTCTACGTTCATTACCCATGTCTCGCTCCCATAAATCAGAACACTTCTCACACATGCAGCATACACCTTTCCCTTCAGCTTCAACGACACTCCCCTCCTCATCAGCACGCCACTCAGTTCCTGAAACTTCTTCCATGCACATCTCACTCTTGCAACCGTTGCCGAGTCTGATCCACCTTCTCCATTCAGCATGTCGCCGATTCATTCAGCAGGTAGCAAAATGTTTTCACACCTTCCAGCTTCACGCCATCTCCAAGATCCAACTCAACATCTCCTCCATCTGCAGCTCCCTCTGTGCACACCTTACATTTGAATGTAGCTGCCACACTGGTTAATTACCCTCTCAGACCACTACATTTTTGATGAACCCACTCAGCACACATTGTACATTGAATGGAGTTCACTCCGACACCCTTCCTGCACACAGCACATGGCCACTACCCAGTTCTTTCCACCTCACCACATGCTTTACCACTTGCCATCAACTTCGTCTTTCCTATATTCACCTTCAGACCTTTTGTCTCCATACATTCCTTCCACTTGTTCATCTTTTCCTTCAGTCCATCCATACTTTCCGCAATCAACACCAGATCATCTGCATACAACTCCCACGGTAAACCCTCCTTAACGTTCCGAGCCAGCACCTCCATCACAGCTACAAATAGTAGTGGACTTAGTACCGACCCCTGATGCACTCCCACCTTCACCTCAAACTCACCACTGTTCCCGTCCTTCGTCCTTACAGCTGTGTGCGCTCTTTTGTACATTGCCATCACTACTCTGATCAACCATTCCTCCACTCCTAGCTTCCTCGATGCCCATGTCACTACTTCACGTGGAACCCTATTGAATACTTTCTCCAGATCAACAAACCCAAGAAACAACTTCTTCCTCTTCTCCATGTACTTCTCCTGCAACTGCTTCACAATAAAGAGCGCGTCTGTCGTTCCTCTTCCTGGCATAAATCCAAACTGCATTTCGTCGGTCTTCACCTTCTTCCTTATCCTCCTCTCCAACACCCTTTCCAATACCTTCATTCCATGCTCCAATAACTTTATCGCTCGGTACGAGCCACACTCCAGAGGGTCACCTTTCCCCTTGTATAGAGGGACGAGGGTACTCAGTTCCCAATCCATTGGAATGCGGCCTTCTTTCACCACCAGATTACAGATCTCTGTCATTCTCTTCACACCCCAACTTCCTGCTGCCTTCAACATATCTCCCACAACTCCCGTCGGCCCTCCCGCTTTTCTACTCTTCATTGCTTTTATCGCTTCCTCAACTTCCTTCTCAGTTATCTTCTCTGCCGGTCCTAAAACTGGGCTACTCTCTATGTTGCCATCCCATTCATTCTCTGTATTCAACAGCATTTCCATATATCTTTTCCATCTTCCTTTAATTCCATCTGGGTCCACAACGATTTGTCCCACTTCATGCTTCAAGCAACTCACCCCCATCACATCACACCTCTCTTTCGCTATCTGCTTTGCAATCCTGAATACCGCTCTCTGACCCTCTTCCGAATCCAAGCTTTCTCCGAACATTTTCCTACATGCCTCCTGCGCCTTTGCTACCTCTTTCTTTGCAGCCTTCTTGGCTGCCTTATAACTTTCATGCTCTGCTTTTTCTGCTCCCATACCCTTCGCCTTCTGCCACTCCTTGAACTTCTTCCTCTTCTCGTCAATCCTCTTTCCAACTTCCTCATCCCACCACCATTTTTCCGAGTGCCTCGGTGGTCCTTTTGTCCACCCACATACCTCACCAATGGCTCCTAACAGACTATCTTTCATTGACATCCAACCACTTTCAAGCTCAACCACATCATCCTCGACCCAACTCAGCCTCTCTTTTAATGCCTCCCTTACTGTCACGTCTTTCAACCTCCACACCTTAATTCTCAGTTGGTACTTCACCCGCCGAGCTCTCCTCGCACCTTTCACCCTTATGTCGCAGACAACCAAGTGGTGCTGTGAAACAGCCTCCTCCCCCGGGATCACCTTTGTGTCCCGGAGGTGCCCCCTATCTCACCTACGCACCATCAGGTAGTCAACGGTTGTCGTCGACCCACCTGACGTGTATGTAACAAGCTTATTATCCTCTTTCTGGAACTGAGTATTACAAATCAGCTCCATCAGCAAACTCCAAAATCCTTTCACCTTCTCCATTTCTCACACCATATCCGTAACCCCCATGAACTCCTCAAAACCGTACATACTCCTTCCCACATGTCCATTTAGGTCTCCTCCTACCACAACAACTTCCTCATCTTTCACGTTTTCCATCAGCTTCTCTATCGCACACCAGAACTTGTCCTTCTCTTCATCGCTTCGACCAACCTGCGGAGCATATCCCGAGATGACGTTCAAGAGCTTTCCAATCATCATTTTCACCATCAACCTATCACTCACTCTAGTCACACTCACCACACTGTCTACAAACTCCTCAGAAAACAGGACACCAACACCATTCACGCCCTCCGGGCACCCTTGCCACACAAACTTGTATTTCTGTGCCTGCCTACCCTTCACCATTCTCACACAACTTCCCTTCCATCTCGTCTCCTGCACACAACATATGTCCACTCTTCTTCTGACCAATACTTCCACCACTTCTCCTGATCTCCCTGTCATTGTCCCTACATTCCATGTCCCAAACCTCAGAAACCGATCTCCACTTCGGGCTGTACCCTGCCCATATGTAGTTGTAATTGTCATGGTTCTCCCCTTGAGGCAATGTTTTCATGGCCGGATGCCCTTCCTGACGCCAACCCTCTTAGTCGCCTCTTACGACACGCAGGGATACGGTGTACCTATTCTAACCAGGGTACACACCGGGTTTATACACGTTATCACTGCAGGAAAAACGCCTTGGGTAAGTTGGACATTATTAGTATTACTATTGTTTTGTAATAACATTAATAATATGCGATTATCATTAATTTTGTTTTTAAAAGCGTCTTTGTAAAAACGCCACAGTAAAGCTAATTTAACATTGATATACACCTCAACACGCAACGCCATTGACGGCAACGACGGGGAAAACCCGCTTGGGGGAGAAACCCCCTTGGGGAGGGGGGGTGGGCAAATGAATGCGCTGCATCCTTCATTGTGTAACCCTTGGTCATCCTGTCAAGTTTGGTTGAGATGGGATAAGTAACGACGGAATGTATTGTCATCAAAAATTCATCAGACAGGCGGACAGACAGACATGAAATGGTGTATTTTAGTATGATTATGATCACCGTATTTGGTCCATTTATAATGATGGTTTATGGTTGGAATTGTTATCTTTAATCACCCCCCAAGCACAGAACCTCCAGTTTGAATATCCCCACAAGCATGGCACATTACCTGGTTCGATGCTCCCCTTCCTTCCCCTTAAGGAATAGTGTAATCTGAGAGACGCCTCAGTTAAGGTTTAATTGAATCAAACATTTAATTCACAAACTCTGAAATGGATATCTTTAATCTGTCATTTTATATCCACACCCTTAGGGAAAAATGAAATATCTGCAGAGAAAGAGTAGAATATAAAGGGGTGGGGGGGGGGGGGGGGAGGCGTGATCTCAGTACATCGAATAAAGGGGGTCAGGAGGTGCTTTCTACATGGAGAAAAGAAAAGGGGGGAAAGAAGGGGTTAAGTATTGGTATGGAGAGAGAATAAAAATAGGGGTGGAGTGGTGGGAGCAGGGGGGGTATGGCAGCAAGCAACCAGGATTATCGGATACTGATATTGCTGCTTTGTGCATGGTGTTTGCGCATCCTATTGAACAGTTCCATGTACTGGATCATGGTATCGGACGGGTTGTAAGGGGGGGCTCCGTCATGTCGCGAAGCACATGTAGGCGGCACGAGTGGGCCATTGGACCCCATAAAGCTTTGGGTGAACTCCTGCAGCAGTCCCCAGCAGTCGGCCGGAACCATGCTCGGACAGTATTCTACCTGTGGAAATCACGTGGTGAGCGGGGGTAAATGGAGGAAGGAGAGCAGTGCAACTATGGGACCAGTTAACCACGCAATTTCAAACTTACCAATTTCAGACTTGTTTTTATGCCTCCACAGTCAAAAAAAAGTCCTCAGGAGACATTACGTTATCGGAATGTCTGTGCATCCATCTTCGGTTCTTTGTTACGACGATAACTTTTGAACCGTTGAAGGAATTTCAACCAAACTTGGCACAACTATAGATTGTGATACAAAGATTAACCGTTTCCATTTTGGGTTAAACAGGTCAAAGGACATGCACCCTTTGAAAATCACAAGATAGAATCATCTAATGTCTCTTTTACTCATCTTTCTCTCTCCTGCGACCTGAATATTTCATGTGACCTTGAAGAACATCTCTTGGTGGACATGGACTGTGGCTGGAGGCAAATCATATCTATCGACGCATTCTCCTCCAATTCCATTTCCTAGTTCTACTCTTTAATATGTTGGTTTCGTTTTCAGTTTACGTATATGAACATTTATTTTGTACATGTCCAACGTGACACACATACAAGCTCCTTTTGTACATGTGCAATGTGACACACATACAAGCTCCTTTTGTACATGTGCAATGTGACACACATACAAGCTCTAATTGTACATGTACAATGTGACACACATACAAGCTCTTTTGTACATGTACAATGTGACACACATACAAGCTATTTTGTACATGTACAATGTGACACACATACAAGCTATTTTGTACATGTACAATGTGACACACATACAAGCTATTTTGTACATGTACAATGTGACACACATCCAAGTTCTAATTGTACATGTACAATACAACAACAACAACATGCATTTTAAAAGGCCATTTTCCCTGCTAGAGCGGGGGTTAGCCCTGCGGTCCCCATGACAATCTTCTCCATTTTGCCCTATTTTCTGCATCTCTCCTTGTTAACCCCCTTGCCCGCATTTCTTCTTCCACCATCTTTAGCCAAGTCTTTCTCGGGCTTCCCCATCCTCTGCTTCCTTATACATTCATTTCCATCACTCTTCTCTTGACCAGTCACTTTCATCCTTCCTTAACACATGACCAAACCATCTCAACCTGTTCCTCTTCACAGCATCAATCACAGGCTCTATTCCCATCATCTTTCGCAATTCATCATTTGTCTTCCTCTCTCTCAACGATACTCCGCACATCCGTTGAACCATTCGCATTTCCACCCTTTCCAACCTTCGTTGCTGCTCTACGTTCATTACCCATGTCTCGCTCCCATAAATCATAACACTTCTCACACATGCAGCATAAACCTTTCCCTTCAGCTTCAACGACACTCCCCTCATCATCAGCACGCCACTCAGTTCCCGAAACTTCTTCCATGCACATCTCACTCGAGCAACCGTTGCCGAGTCTGATCCACCTTCTCCATTCAGCATGTCTCCGAGGTAGCAAAATGTTTTCACACCTTCCAGCTTCACGCCGTCTCCAAGATCCAACTCAACATCTCCTCCATCTGCAGCTCCCTCTGTGCACACCTTACTCTTGAATGTAGCTGCCACACTGGTTAATGACCCTCTCAGACCACTACATTTTTGATGAACCCACTCAGCGCACATTGTACATTGAATGGAGTTCACTCCGACACCCTTCCTACACACAGCACAGGGCCACTTCCCAGTTCTTTCCACCTCACCACATGCTTTACCACTTGCCATCACCTTTGTCTTTCCGATATTCACCTTCAGACCTTTTGTCTCCATACATTCATTCCACTTGTTCATCTTTTCCTTCAGTCCATCCATACTTTCCGCAATCAACACCAGATCATCTGCATACAACAACTCCCACGGTAAACCCTCCTTTACGTTCTGAGCCAGCACCTCCATCACAGCTACAAATAGTAGTGGACTTAGTACCGACCCCTGATGCACTCCCACCTTCACCTCAAACTCACCACTGTTCCCGTCCTTCGTCCTTACAGCTGTGCAGGCTCTTTTGTACATTGCCATCACTACTCTGATCAACCATTCCTCCACTCCTAACTTCCTCAATGCCCATGTCAATACTTTGCGTGGTACCCGATCGAATGCTTTCTCCAGATCAACAAACCCAAGAAACAACTTCTTCCTCTTCTCCATGTACTTCTCCTGCAACTGCCTCACAATGAAAAGCGCGTCTGTCGTTCCTCTTCCTGGCATGAATCCAAACTGCATTTCGTCGATCTTCACTTT
This sequence comes from Myxine glutinosa, assembly GCF_964187855.1. NCBI lineage: Eukaryota > Metazoa > Chordata > Myxini > Myxiniformes > Myxinidae > Myxine > Myxine glutinosa. Next base: position 448,428,919 of record NC_136261.1, on the reverse strand, counting down.
CTTCCTTATCCTCCTCTCCAACACCCTTTCCAAGACTTTCATTCCATGCTCCAATAACTTTATCGCTCGGTACGAGCCACACTCCAGAGGGTCACCTTTCCCCTTGTATAGAGGGACGAGGGTACTCAGTTCCCAATCCACTGGAATGCGGCCTTCTCTCACCACCAGATTACAGATCTGTCATTCTCTTCACACCCCAACTTCCTGCCGCCTTCAACATATCTCCCAAAACTCCCGTTGGCCCTCCCGCTTTTCTACTCTTCATTGCTTTTATCGCTTCCTCAACTTCCTTCTCAGTTATCTTCTCTGCCGGTCCTAAAACTGGGTTACTCTCTATGTTGCCATCCCATTCATTCTCTGTATTCAACAGCATTTCCATATATCTTTTCCATCTTCCTTTAATTCCATCTGGGTCGACAACGATTGGTCCCACTTCATCCTTCAAGCAACTCACCCCCATCACATCACACCTCTCTTTCGCTATCTGCTTTGCAATCCTGAATACCGCTCTCTGACCCTCTTCTGAATCCAAGCGTTCTCCGAACATTTTCCTACATGCCTCCTGCACCTTTGCTACCTCTTTCTTTGCAGCCTTCCTGGCTGCCTTATAACTTTCATGCTCTGCTGTTTCTGCTCCCGTACCCTTCGCCTTCTGCCACTCCTTGAACTTCTTCCTCTTCACGTCAATCCTCTTTCCAACTTCATCATCCCACCACCATGTTTCCGAGTGCCTCGGTGGTCCTTTTGTCCATCCACATACCTCACCAACGGCTCCCAACAGACTAGCTTTCATTGACATCCAACCACTTTCAAGCTCAACCACATCATCCTCGACCCTACTCAGCCTCTCTTTTAATGCCTCCCTTACTGTCACCTCGTTCAACCTCCACACCTTCATTCTCGGTTGGTACTTCACCCGCCGAGCTCTCCTCGCACCTTTCACCCTTACGTCGCAGACAACCAAGTGGTGCTGTGAAACAGCCTCCTCCCCTGGGATCACCTTTGTGTCCCGGAGGTGCCCCCTATCTCGCCTACGCACCATCAGGTAGTCAACGGTTGTCGTCGACCCACCTGACGTGTATGTAACAAGCTTATTATCCTCTTTCTGGAACTGAGTATTACAAATCAACAAATCAGCTCCATCAGCAAACTCCAAAATCCTTTCACCTTCTCCATTTCTCACACCATATCCGTAACCCCCATGAACTCCTCAAAACCGTCCATACTCCTTCCCACATGTCCATTTAGGTCTCCTCCTACCACAACAACTTCCTCATCTTTCACGTTTTCCATCAGCTTCTCTATCGCACACCAGAACTTGTCCTTCTCTTCATCGCTTCGACCAACCTGCGGAGCATATCCCGAGATGACGTTCACCAAGAGCTTTCCAATCATCATTTTCACCATCATCAACCTATCACTCACTCTAGTCATACTCACCACACTGTCTACAAACTCCTCAGAAAACAGGACACCAACACCATTCACGCCCTCCAGGCACCCTTGCCACACAAACTTGTATTTCTGTCCCTGCCTACCCTTCACCATTCTCACACCACTTCCCTTCCATCTCGTCTCTTGCACACAACATATTGTTGCCGATATGGGACTTGGCCTCCATATCCGCTTGTAAATATTCCCCTATTTCCCCAACACTCCCCAACTATCCCCAATCCCCCATTCCCTAGTCCCATTGCCTGTAAATAACACTCTGTAGAACCGACCTTCCCCTTTTTCCCCCATTAAATGTCGTGCCCAGGTCCACCGCATCTCACGTAGACAACTTTCGGACATCTTGCTAGTTATTCTTAGTCTATGTCAGTTAAGGACTCGTTTCCATTAATTCTGACTCTTCGTTGCACCAGAATGTGATTGTATGGCACCAGTAGTGAGTTTAGGACCTCCCCATACCTCCTCCCATCTTCCTCATGAAACAATAACAACAACAACAACTACAACAACAGCGCGCGGGGAGTGCACGTCCTCACTCCGGCTTGGTTAGCCGCCATTGACCATGCGCTCCGACGGGGTTACCACGAAGGGGCTCACTGTCAGCTCCTCGTCAAGGGCGGAGCCCGGTAACCCCCCCGCACCCAATAAGAAGGGCGGACCGATTCCATCTGGGGCGGAGCTAACTAGCCGAGGGCATGTCACTCCCCGCCGGATATACGCAGCGACTTACCGGACGTGACGTCAGATGCGCCTCAGCCACGAAAGAGAACCAGTCGCAACCTCCGAGCGCCAAGAGACCTCCCGCATCTCTGGACCGGACCGGGTCGATTCTGTCCCTGAGCCAAGAGTACACCTTGAGCCATCGACCACCCGCCTTTCCTTGCCATCAATCCCCGTGTGAGTCAGTCTTGTCCCGTTTATCTGTCGTCTGTCGGGGCTAAGATAAGACCGTGTTTAAGTGCCCACCTTTCTATGCTGTCTCTCTTGTCTTTGTAATCTAACCTTCCGCAATATTATAACCTCCTCCGGAGGTCTTGAGAACTGTACCCCTTGTGTCGTTGCCTTAATCCCAGCCGTTGTGTCCTTTTCCTTCATTGATTTAGCGTAGCGCGACTCGGCCAAGGTTCGAGTATAATCGGGTAACTTGTGCGAACACGGCGGCCATTCCGCTCGGCCCAGCATAACATCAAAGTCGTGTCCATAACAATTGGTGTCAGGAGTGGGACCAGGTAAAGAAGAACACAGCGGTAATAGAGGGTTTAAAATCGACACAGAAGGAGATGAAAAAGGACGTAGGGGTAATTAAAAAAGAGTGTCAGACGGTACATGAGGACTTGACGAGAAAAATGAACAAGGTGGTAGAGGTGATGGAGGTTAAAGAGCGGGAGGTGCGGGAGCACATAGAAAAAAATAAAGTGGAGTTAGAGGAAGAACTTAAAGGGGCGCACGAGGAGATGAAGGAGGTGAAACAGAAATTAGAAGAAGTGGAAGAAGGGGTGAGCGAAATTAAGAAGCGACGGAGAGAGGATAAGAAAGAGATAAAAGAGGAGGTAAAAGAATTGGTCCAAAGTCTGTGTTTGGATCGTGATGATGTGCTCATTAACCGGATGAGGGATTCGCATGTGATGGAGGAGAAGCGAAGAGAAAGAGGACCCGGTGTAAGTGGTGACCAATATGGTCGTGCGTATGATGCGCCAGGTGATTTAATAAGCTTGGGGGTCGAGATAGACCCGGGTGTTCGTGAGAGGCCGTTGGTGAAGTGTGCGACAGGTCTGGTGTGCGAAAAAGGAGGTGTGCAAGAAAGTCCGACTCTGGGGTGTGTGAGGAAAAAGTGCGTGCCAAGGAGTGAGGGTGCTGGCGAGAGTGAGTCGGTCGTAGCGCGTGTGCGAGGGAGCACATGGAAGCGCGGTGTGGTAAGTGTTACAGAGGGTGTGACGGGAGAGTGTGCGCAGGAGTGTGCGTGAGAAAGGTGTGTGACGGACAGGTGCATGAGGAAAGAGTGCGCTGTCAAGAGTAAGGGTGAGTGCGCTGTCAAGAATGGAGGTGAGAGTAGTGAGAGTGACAAGGAGAGTGAGTTGGTTGTGACAGGTGAGCGAGGATGTACACCTGGGAAGAAAGGAAGCACACCTGGAATGGTAGAGCGTGAGTGGGAATGCACGCTGGAATTGGTCGTGAGGCACGTGGTTGGGTGTGCGAATGAGAGCACACCTGTGATTGTCACAGAGGAGGGGGCGCGAAGAGGTGTGTTGGTGAGGTGTGCGACCAACGAATGTGTGCCAAAGTGTTCGGTGGTCAGGTGTGTGACCAAGGCTGTGAGTGGAATGGGTGTACCTGGGTGTGTAAGGAAAGGTACGAGGAGCATGGAAACGGCTGGATGTGTGAGCAAGGAACGGGCTGCGGGGTGTAAGCGTCCAGGTGAAGCATCGACGGTAACCGGTTTAGAGGTTAGAGCGACTTTTAGCCGAATCGGGCCCTCGGTGCGTGCTGGGCCTAGCTTTGAACGGCCGCGTCCGTGCTCCACTAGGCGGAGCGGGCGGCTGGATAGGAAGGGTCGTCATGGCGACCACGTTTTGTTAAGACGTGCCAGCAGGTCGAGATCGAGCCATGGGATGGCTCCGTGCCGAGGTGGTGCGTGGGATCTCGGCCCGGGTAAGCCCCCGTCCCTGCACCGAATGCCGGACGCATCCAGCCGCTGGCACCAAACAACCCGCATTCATGGCTTGGCTTTACGAAGCCGGGCTTTGGACAGGAATTGGCGCACCGAGAGGCATTAGTGAGTAGACTGGGTGATGAGGTTAGTGTTTTGGACCCAAAATTAGAGAAAAACAAAATTTGATGATTGGCAAGGGATTGGCAGTAGTGATTGGCAGATGATGGGTAGTGATTGGCAAATTTTTAATTTGTTGAAATTTGATGTGCAAAATTGGTAGTGAGCGATGGGCCCGGTGGGTAAGGCTGGCATCCCTGCCACCCTTCCCATATGTGGGGCAAAGGAGCAATAGCTTATGGGGTGTATGGCAGTGAAAACTAGCCCGGGTGGGTTAGGTTATATTGTGTGTAGGGATCTAGCGAAGATGACATTAGGTAACGTTAAGTTTAGTTAGTGACTGATACCTGTAGTGGGGACGCAGGTAGATTAGTATGGATGATAATGACGAGGGAGCGCAATAGTTTAAAGGGACGACTGGGAAGCGCAAGTTTCAGAAGGGAGTAGTTAGCTGAGATGATGCCGTGTGTGTGAGAATTGAACAGGTGTGATTGCACAGGTGTGTAACTGGACAGGTGTGTGGAGCAGTGTATGAGTAGTGAGTGTGTGGATCAGCGCGAATGCGCTTGGGGAGAGAAGGGTGCAGGCGGCACCAAGTATGAGAGCACAGGTGTGCAAGTACAGGTGTGTGGAATATATGGAGCAGAGAATGAGTGGTGTGGAGAGAGTTGGAGTAAGTGGTACGGAGTGGTGTGCATGGTGCGAAGGTGTGGAATGGGGGAAGAGTGGACCCCTTTCACGAGTACCCGGGGCGGGTAGTGTAAGTGTTAGGTAGAGGGTATAGGTAAATTGTGGTTGGATATTGGCATTTGTGGTGCGGTTGCAGAATGGTATTGTGGATGGGTGCATTAGTGTTGTGGAAATGGCTGGGCGTGTAGCCTGTTAGTGTGTGTAGTTGGTTGGGCACTCCACCACTGTGAGGATGTCGGCCAGGTGAGGCCGCAGGTGGGCTCTGGGAGCCGTTAGTGTCAGTGGGTGCCTGAGGATCCCGGGTGTGGATCGGGCAGCCCAGTGCCAGAGAGGGCACCGAGTGGGGAGAGCGCCAGAGGGCCTTCCCCAGGTAGTTAGGATAGGGTGAGGAGCAGGTAAGCTCGGAGGCAACTGCAGTGGTGGGGGTGTGCAGGTGGGTAGACCCGCTGGGAGAGGTACACGTCGCGGCCCAGAAATTGTGCGAGGGCACCGGGAGATGAATCGGGGGAGTGAGACCCCAAATTGAAAAGCACCACAGTTGGTCAATGGGAATTGGTTTTTAGAACCCATCGTGTAAGTTGGCCAATGGATTGGCAGGGAAAGACCCCGGGTAATGTAAAGTTGTTAAAGTCATTTAGGAAATAGTTAGGATTGATGAACCTGTCGCACCATACGCAGCCACTTACCTGTGGTGATGATGATGACTCCACACCTGTGTTTTCTTTGTTTTGTGTTGCAGGAAGTAAGAATTGCTGTGAGGATTTGTGAGACGCATCACGACGTGGATGAGACATTGGGGTGATTCCATCTCTCCCTCCTTAGGAGGGACTGATGATGAATTGGTGATGACAAATTATGATGTTGAGTTGGAAATGGCAAATTTTGATGAAAGTTGAAAATGGCAAATTTGATTGGTTAGGAGGGAGAGAAGACGAATTTGGTTTATGGGAGGAACGGGGAAGACAGTAGGGACGTTTGTTGATTTGTAAAGTAGATGTTTATGGGTAGTGTTGTGTTTTGTGGATACAGTAAGGGGTAAGGGAGGGGCCATGTAGGTTACCTGGTGGGGGGGGGGGCGTACGGTAGGAACGTACCTGTCTCACCTGGTTCCCATGTGCCCCCAGTGTGCATCATCTTATATTGCGTGCACTTTTGCGCCCTTACCACCTTACTCACTTGTCTTCTTCTTTTGTCTCCCACCTCCGAGGATCTGGCTTTGGGGCAGAGAGAGAGGAGAGAGAGGTGCTGGCTCCGCAGTTGTGGGCCTGCACTTTCGCTGCTTGCTGCCTGGATCGATACACCATATGGACCGCAATTTTGGTGGCCACCCACAATGGACCGCAGTTCTTTTGCGGCCAAGCACCACCCGTGGATGGACCTATGGGTCAACGTGGCACCTATGCCATACAGGTGAACCACTTATAGTTGGCCCCCTGACGGCCACAATAAAGAAATGGACGCGGTTGGCGCCTTTCTTTATTTTTGAAAGCAGTAAGAAGGGCAAGTGCACCACACGAAGGCAAGACCAGCGGCAGACCATCGGCCGGCTGCGACACCACACCGTGATTTATAGACACTTTATTGGTGCACCGGATGGTGCTGACTGTACATGATGGGGTGGTGCTTTTGGTGCTTGGATGGGGTGCTCTGCACATTATTAAAGGCCGTAAGGCCACAGAGCACTCGTGGGTTGGTGTATCGATGCTGGCATGCGGGCTCTCTCTATGCATAACATCTGCATGTGTTCCTCCAAAAACAGGTCCTGGATCGTAGTGTAAATAGCAGCGTAGTCTTGTAAATAATGCTCCCTACCGGCTGTATGTTTAGTTTGCGAATTCTTTCCGCGATTCGGTTGTCCTGTGGGTGTGTTTCTGAGAGGAGAAGGGTGCAACGTCGCAGGGGGACATATTTACTCATTTGTGAATATGTGTAAAACTGTCGCACTCAGGGTAGAGTTAATAGTAGAGGGAACTACATCTGAGTGCCACACTAAAATAGGTAAAAATTTATCGGGTCGGGACGCCCCGAGGGTAGAGAAGGGTGCAATGTTGCGGATATGGGACTTGGCCTCCATATCCGCTTGTAAATATTCCCCTATTTCCCCAACACTCCCCAACTATCCCCAATCCCCCATTCCCTAGTCCCATTGCCTGTAAATAACACTCTGTAGAACCGACCTTCCCCTTTTTCCCCCATTAAATGTCGTGCCCAGGTCCACCGCATCTCACGTAGACAACTTTCGGACATCTTGCTAGTTATTCTTAGTCTATGTCAGTTAAGGACTCGTTTCCATTAATTCTGACTCTTCGTTGCACCAGAATGTGATTGTATGGCACCAGTAGTGAGTTTAGGACCTCCCCATACCTCCTCCCATCTTCCTCATGAAACAATATCAACAACAACAACTACAACAACAGCGCGCGGGGAGTGCACGTCCTCACTCCGGCTTGGTTAGCCGCCATTGACCATGCGCTCCGACGGGGTTACCACGAAGGGGCTCACTGTCAGCTCCTCGTCAAGGGCGGAGCCCGGTAACCCCCCCGCACCCAATAAGAAGGGCGGACCGATTCCATCTGGGGCGGAGCTAACTAGCCGAGGGCGTGTCACTCCCCGCCGGATATACGCAGCGACTTACCGGACGTGACGTCAGATGCGCCTCAGCCACGAAAGAGAACCAGTCGCGACCTCCGAGCGCCAAGAGACCTCCCGCATCTCTGGACCGGACCGGGTCGATTCTGTCCCTGAGCCAAGAGTGCACCTTGAGCCATCGACCACCCGCCTTTCCTTGCCATCAATCCCCGTGTGAGTCAGTCTTGTCCCGTTTATCTGTCGTCTGTCGGGGCTAAGATAAGACCGTGTTTAAGTGCCCACCTTTCTATGCTGTCTCTCTTGTCTTTGTAATCTAACCTTCCGCAATATTATAACCTCCTCCGGAGGTCTTGAGAACTGTACCCCTTGTGTCGTTGCCTTAATCCCAGCCGTTGTGTCCTTTTCCTTCATTGATTTAGCGTAGCGCGACTCGGCCAAGGTTCGAGTATAATCGGGTAACTTGTGCGAACACGGCGGCCATTCCGCTCGGCCCAGCATAACATCAAAGTCGTGTCCGTAACAATATGTCCACTCTTCTTCTGACCAATACTTCCACCACTTCTCCTGATCTCCCTGTCATTGTCCCTACATTCCATGTCCCAAACCTCAGAAACCGATCTCCACTTCGGGCTGTACCCTGCCCATATGTAGTTGTAATTGTCATGGTTCCCTTTTTGAGGCAATGTTTTTATGGCCGGATGCCCTTCCTGACGCCAACCCTCTTAGTCGTCTTTTACGACACGCAGGGATACGGTGTACCTATTCTTATCCAGGGTACACACCGGGCCATTGTACAATGTGACACACATACAAGCTCCTTTTGTGCATGTGCAATGTGACACACATACAAGCTCTAATTGTACATGTACAATGTGACACACATACAAGCTCTTTTGTACATGTACAATGTTACACACATACAAGCTATTTTGTACATGTACAATGTGACACATATACAAGCTATTTTGTACATGTGCAATGTGACACACATAAAAGTTCTAATTGTACATGTACAACGTGACACACATACAAGCTATTTTGTACATGTACAATGGGACACACATACAAGTTCTAATTGTACATGTACAATGTGACACACATACAAGCTCTAATTGTACATGTACAATGAGATACATGTAGAGGTTTTAAAAATAAACAAACAAATTAAAACATCATTCATTTGAAGTATTTAACCTGCTGGTTGGTTCCACCATCCAATTACCGCTCGTGTCGTGTGAGTTATCCGTAAATACAACGATCTATCCATCGATTGTGCTCCATTCCGTACAAATTTGCTTCTTCTTCTTCCTCCTGTCACAGTTTCTTGAAGCCATGTAATTGGGAGTTTCAATGAGTGCGTTTAAATGGTTCTGCATGCACACGATAAATAAAGATGAAACGGCCGTCTGACGAGGCACGTGCTCACTCACCTCCACGGAGACCCCCTTGGTGTTGGGGCCGATGGTCACGGCCCCGAGGCGCACGTAGAAGTCCGCGTACCGGTAGCGTTGCCCGCGTGCCTCGACCTTGCTGCCCTTGGCGTTCTGAAACGCACCTTTGAGGCGCAACATGAGCGCCGTGAAGCTGGCGTCGGCCGTCATGCACGGACCTCCCTCGTACAGCGCGAAGCAGCTCAGCGGGAACTCTGTGCTGTGCATCACATAAAGAGTTTTCTGCTGCTGCCCTGCACTCGAAAGTACATGGAAATGTGCTTCTGTGATTACAGGTTAAAACTTTCATAAAGATATGATTTGTTGATATTCGTATTAACTTGTGCATCTCTGTGTGCTCTGTCCCTCTCATAGATACACATCTCGGGGTATTTTATCCCTCATAGATTATATATCTACATGTATTATATCCCTCATGTATTATATATCTACATGTATTATATCCCTCATGTATTATATATCTACATGTATTATATCCCTCATGTATTATATATCTACATGTATTATATCCCTCATGTATTATATATCTACATGTATTATATCCCTCATGTATTATATATCTACATGTATTATATCCCTCATGTATTATATATCTACATGTATTATATCCCTCATGTATTATATATCTACATGTATTTTATCCCTCATAGATTATATATCTACATGTATTATATCCCTCATGTATTATATATCTACATGTATTATATCCCTCATGTATTATATATCTACATGTATTATATCCCTCATGTATTATATATCTACATGTATTATATCCCTCATGTATTATATATCTACATGTATTATATCCCTCATGTATTATATATCTACATGTATTATATCCCTCATGTATTATATATCTACATGTATTATATCCCTCATGTATTATATATCTACATTTATTATATCCCTCATGTATTATATATCTACATGTATTATATCCCTCATGTATTATATATCTACATGTATTATATCCCTCATGTATTATATATCTACATGTATTATATCCCTCATGTATTATATATCTACATGTATTATATCCCTCATGTATTATATATCTACATGTATTATATCCCTCATGTATTATATATCTACATGTATTATATCCCTCATGTATTATATATCTACATGTATTATATCCCTCATGTATTATATATCTACATGTATTATATCCCTCATGTATTATATATCTACATGTATTATATCCCTCATGTATTATATATCTACATGTATTATATCCCTCATGTATTATATATCTACATGTATTATATCCCTCATGTATTATATATCTACATGTATTATATCCCTCATGTATTATATATCTACATGTATTATATCCCTCATGTATTATATATCTACATGTATTATATCCCTCATGTATTATATATCTACATGTATTATATCCCTCATGTATTATATATCTACATGTATTATATCCCTCATGTATTATATATCTACATTTATTATATCCCTCATGTATTATATATCTACATGTATTATATCCCTCATGTATTATATATCTACATGTATTATATCCCTCATGTATTATATATCTACATGTATTATATCCCTCATGTATTATATATCTACATGTATTTTATCCCTCATAGATTATATATCTACATGTATTATATCCCTCATGTATTATATATCTACATGTATTATATCCTCCCTGTTTATAGACATGACTGGTTGAGAAGAGTGATGGAAGTTAATGTAGAAGGAAGTAGAGGACGGGGAAGACCGAGAAAGACTTGGCTAAAGATGGTGGAAGAAGAAATGCGGGCAAGGGGGTTAACAAGGAGAGATGCAGAAAATAGGGCAAAATGGAGAAGATTGTCATGGGGACCGCAAGGCTAACCCCCGCTCTAGCAGGGAACATGGCCTTAAAATGCATGTTGTGTTGTGTTGTATGTATTATATCCCTCATGTATTATATATCTACATGTATTATATCCCTCATGTATTATATATCTACATGTATTATATCCCTCATGTATTATATATCTACATTTATTATATCCCTCATCTATATATACACAAAGAATTAAGTTAAGCACCCCTACACAACGAATTAAGGTAAGCACCCCCTAATATATATTCTTTGTGTATATGTATACATTGGCATATATTCTAAGGTATGTGAGATCAAATAATGATTGGTATGACATTAGCAATTATCCATTGATGAAAGTGAGTGATCAAAGTGAAAAAAAGTGATTGGTTGAGTCAGTGATCCGATCACGTGGGTCCTACACACGTTATTGACGCAAAGATCGCTAGAGGTCTTCTCAGAACAATGACTGTACGTTAGAAAACATAAACGTCATCCACACTGTCCGTGATGGACCTATAGCTCCATACTTAAATTGAGGTGAAAATATGCCTAAAATTCCCAAAAAATTTCACCTTAAATTATTCAGAATAAAATATTGAAAACGGCATGATTGTTATGTTTTTATGTGACCATAATATCACTTCTCCAGAAAATATAGCAATATCATGGGTATATTACACTGTTTTGACGACAACAAACTTGTAATGTGCGAGGTTGTAAAAAAACGGGGGGGTGCTTAACTTAATTCTTTGTGTATATATAAAAGCAGTAAAGTATGTTTCTTTGTCCTCTTATAACTCGAGGACTACTCATCGCAGAGCAAAACCAAAGGCATATTCGGAATCAGTACGTCTCAGAGCAACTACAGCACACCTTAAAATTAAGAAAACGTCACGTTTTAAAATTATGACGTCATCAGCGTATTTCGGAATGTTAATTTTTTTTCAACTTCATATTCGGAATCAGTACGTCCCAGAGAAACTACAGCTAGTAAGGGCATTTTATGAGATATTTCACAAATCTGTTAACTAAATTGTTACCAAAAAATTTCTACACCAATATGTTTGTAAAGGTGTGTAATAACATGTGTTAAAATGTTGAAGTTCAACTCCCGTGGGAAACCCAGAAAAAAAGCTGTTGAATTCGGGTACCGAAAAATTATTTTCGAGAATTTTTACATTTTTTTTAATCGGCCCTTAAGTAACTTATGAGGGGTCAAATAAGGGTTTTTCATGATTCTGAGTTGATTGTTAACATTTATATTTTCACTTTTACATTTACACACAAAGTAGCTTTTATTTCACATACATATATAATACTCAAGAGTTATTTCTCATTCACAATGTCAGAAGTTTCAACAGTCATTGTCTATGTCTTCTTCAGACTCAACAACATCATGACTGCAGTTTCTGCATGTAATGCCATTACAGACTCCACAGGCCGAGATGCACGTGACCCCATTCTTCTTGCAGCTGCATCGCCGGTTGCTGCAATCTCCATGACAATTACAGCTCGTGAACTGCAATAGCTCCTCAGGAGCCGTGGGGTCCAGTGTTGGAACTGGCTCATACCCATGCACACCTATTGTCCATCCATAGTCACTGGGGTTCAGAGACATGCTCTGTAGAAGGATCCAGTCCCGGGTCTGCAGGTAGGCACAGAGTGAATGTTGTGCAGCTGCACCCTCTGTTGGAGGTAGAGTCCCTGGTTTGATCACTCCTGCCGCTGCCTTCCTTGAGAACATGTTGTACCGAATTTCACCCAATGTAGTATCTCGTCCATGGTAAATGTACTTGAAAATCGCAGTACCAGCCTGAATCACTGTTTCCTTGGTGGCTTCTGTGTCAAGGAAGATGTCGATGTACTCAGCCGCGTCCCCTTCGCAAAACCTAAAAAAAAAAGCCAGGGAGGAGGAAAGCTCAGCGACGGGGAGAAACATGATCGCGTTCATTCCTATCTGTTTCCTGTTCGTAAATGGAATAATCTTTACTTCAGTTCCTCTCAGGATCTTAGCTTTGTCGAGTGCCTTCAACTTCACCCGGGGGAAAGCTGCTGTTGTCTGTGGATCTGGCAAAGGTGGTGCCGGAGAGGTGACTTCGATCCAACCCATTGAGTGAAAGGGAGTGTTTCCATGAATAGAGACAATGTTTAAATCTATATTGTCTCCAACAAACTGAGTGACTGCATTGTTTGTTTCCCCAACCTCCATAAAGACCACCTGATCATTACTTGACAATTCACTTTCACTGGCTGGCACTTTGGCTGTCATCACTGATTGATCCTCAAGCGCAGCATCAACCACAACCTCATCATTGATCTGTTCATCGGTTTCCTCCACAATGGTGTCAAGAGTGCCAGAAGTATCTGGAACATCATCTCCACTCCTACTATTAAGGAAGCAGTATTTGTAGTTTTGTGTCTCCGTGTAAGACTCAGTGTATCCCAGCCAGTGGAACATGTTGAGCATCCATTTTGACCCAAATCTATGATCAAGTTGTATGGCAAGCCCCATTTGGTGTGGCAATACTCCAGACCGAGGTCCTTATACAGGAGGTCAACTGACTGTGATCTTCTAGAACTGCAGCCAGTTGATGAACTGAACTCACAAGTAGTGCGTCTTCTCTTCAACTTTGATGACTCTTTCTCTGCCTTTGATGCTTGAGCTGACTTCTTGGTGGTTGCAACAAAGTTGTTGTACAGATCATTTTTACACTTCTGGTGGAACCTCAGTTTTCCTTCCTTTTGAGCCTCCTTCATACGTTCCACAACAGTAACATTTTCGACAGTTTCTGCTTGTTTCAATAAAGTTGAGTATCCCTTTGGAGTTGCCTGTATGAGCCTTTCAGCTGGTGTATCCGAGCGTGCACAGATGAAGCAATTGAGCACAGGTGGAGTAATGTCTTCATCCATATTGCTAGACTCCATGTCCTGCAAAGTAGAAAATGAGATATATTTAGAAATTATTTTTCCACAAAGGAGTGTCTGTGGTGAAATATAAATGTTAACAATCAACTCAGAATCATGAAAAACCCTTATTTGACCCCTCATAAGTTACTTAAGGGCCGATTTAAAAATATATAAATTCTCGAAAATAATTTTTTGGTACCCGAATTCAACAGCTTTTTTTCTGGATTTCCCACGGGAGTTGACCTTCAACATTTTAGCACATGTTATTACACACCTTTACAAACATATTGGTGAAGAAATTTTTTGGTAACAATTTAGTTAACAGATTTTCATGTGTTTCCCTTACTAAGCACACCTTAAATGTTTAAAAAACCTTCGGGTTTTAAAATTACTAGGGCGTGCCCGCACGTACGTGCTTGCCCGTACGTGCTTGCCCGTACGTGCGTGCAAAAAAACATGCGTGCAAACAACAAAAAAAAACTTTGAAACCACGTGGCAGTAACGACCACAGAACCCCTCCCCCTCTATTTACATGAAATGGTTTGGTCCATTGGCAACTTTGAAACCACGTGGCAGTAACGACCACAGAACCCCCCCTCTATTTACATGAAATGGTTTGGTCCATTCGCAAAGCCAAAGCGAACGGCTTGCGAGTACGGTGACCATACCTTGGGAACCACTTGTCCGATTAATTTCAAACCTTGAAAAGGCACATCCTCGGGTCCCCAGCAATATACCTGGCAAGTTTCAAGTATATCGGACCGGTAGTTGTCGAGAAACAGCGGTCGCATACAGACAGACAGACAGACACACACACACACACACACACACACACACACACACACACACACACACACACACAGAGATTGCTGGAATTATAGATAGATGTATTTCAAACCGTTAATTTTCAACTTTGACGACAATTACTTCCGGGTTCGGAATGCGGGACCAATGCCATTTGACAGGGAATACAAAATAAATGCGACATTCAATTGACGACAATGACTTCCGACTTGACTCCCCCCTCCCTCGCCCCTCCCCCTCCCCTCCCCCCTCCCTTGCCCCTCGCCCTCCCCTACCCCTCCCCCTCTCCCTCTCCCCCTCCCCCTCCCCCTCCCATCCCTCCCCTTCCCCCCCTCTTCTCCCCTCTCCTCCTCCCCCTCCCCCCTCTTCTCCCCTCCCCTCCTCTTCTCCCCTCCCCCCCTCTCCTCCCCTCTCCTCCCCTCCCCCCCTCTCCTCCCCTCCCCCCCCCGTTCCCCTCCCCTTCCCCCTCCCCTCCCTTCCCCCGCCCGGCAATGCCGGGTACTTCTGCTAGTGTATTATATATCTACATGTATTATATCCCTCATGTTGTGGCGGACACAATGCCAGCGGGTCATAATTCCGCGCACCAGTGGGTGACGCGAGCGACCGGGCGTGGAAGCAAGGCTCGGGCCACGCCCGGAGCAAAGGAGTCATGAGGCTCAGGGTGGAACTGAAATACATGCCCCGCCTTTCAGCCGACCGGCCACACCCGAGGGCAAGGCGTGGCCTCGGGATATATACGCGGGCTCGAAAGTCGAGCCCGCCCAGTGCTTACGTGCGAGCCTTAAATAAAGTGTTTGGTTTTGTTCAATGCGTGGTGGCCTACCTTCTTGGCAAACGAATTGTGTGGGCATAGCACCACACTGGTGACCCCGACTGGTTCAGCCGTAGCTGACCCCTGAACGCGCCATGGCTACCAACGCTGTCGCCGTCAAACTCCCGGAGTTCTGGGAAGCACAGGCCGACGTTTGGTGCATTGAGCATTAGTTAGGGCTCATGAGCATTAGTTTAGGGGGATGGCAGTGACATGCACATGGAGGGACCAGCGATGGTTACCTCCATGGGGCACTGAAGCTCGCCGAGGGCGGGCTAGGATAATTGTTAGGGAATCAGCAGACAGTAGGGAAAAGATTTAAGTAGTGACATTTGTACAGGTAGAGGGGACGTAGTTAGATTAGGTGGTTGATAATGACGAGGGAGTGCATAGTTTAAGGGAAGACGGGGAAGCACGAGTTTTAGGGGAAGCAGCTAGCTAGATGATCCTGTGTGTGTGAGGATCTGTGTATTGAGCAAATAAGGAATTGGTTGAGAATAACCAGGGATTGTGTATTGAGACAAATGGAATTGTGTTGTGTTTGAGGAAAAAAGTGTGTGAGCACAAGAGGTGTGCCAGACAAAAGGTGTCCGAATTTAGTGTGGGAGGTAAATGGTGTGTGAGAAAATTTGGTGCAGAATAGAAGGTGTGGAATGCATGGTGCGAAGGAGTGAATGGGGGGAGATGGACCCATTCACGAATACCCGGGGTGGGTAGTTTAAAGCCAGGTAGAGGGCTAGGTAAATTGTTTCGATATTGACACCTGTGGTGCGGGAAGTGGCAAGTCGTGGTTTGGTTGGGTGCATGAGTCAGTGAATGGCTGGGCGTGTGGCTTTGTTGGTGCGTATGGTTATTGGAGCACTCCGCCACTGGTAGTTTGTCGGCCAGGTGAGGCCACAGGTAGTCTCTGGGAGCCAGTCAGGGTAGTCGTGAGTAGTGTTCAGTGGGGCCCGAGAATCCAAGGGAAGGACCCGGGTAGCCCAATGCCAAAGAGGGTATCAGAGGGGTAAAGAGCCAGGGAGGGCCTTCCCCAGTTAGGTAGTCGCAGGAGCAGGTAAGCTCGGGTGGCGACTTCAGTGGCGGAGGTGCGCAGGTAGTTTGACCTGCTAGTGGAGCCACACGACCCAGCCCCGAAATTGTGCAAGGGCACAGTGTGAAAAATTGGGGAGTGAGACCCAAATTTGGATGGCATCGCAGAGTGGTCAATGCGGAATTCGGTTTTTAGAACCACATAGTTTAAAGAGGCCGATTGGCAGGGCATGACCCCAGGTAGTACAAGTGAGTTAATGTAATTAGACTAGTTAGGAAGAGAATTCCCTACGCGCCATCCACATCCATTCACCGAGGATGACAAAGCTCCGCACCAGCACCAAGTGACTGATTTGAGTGAGATGCATCTCGACGTGATGAGACAATGTGTTTGTTCCATTCCTTCCTTCCAGGGAGGGATTGGGA
Source organism: Myxine glutinosa (assembly GCF_964187855.1). Classification (NCBI taxonomy): domain Eukaryota; kingdom Metazoa; phylum Chordata; class Myxini; order Myxiniformes; family Myxinidae; genus Myxine; species Myxine glutinosa. The sequence continues at coordinate 448,412,156 of NC_136261.1, read as the reverse complement.
GACGAATTTGGTTTAGAGGGGGATATGGGAGACAGGACGTAGTGACGAATTTGTAAATGCAGGGAAGGGCAAGGGTTGTGTAAGCTGACGTTGGGGGGGGGGGGGGAGGGGGGGTGGCGGGGGGAGGGCACGGACGGTTAGGGACGAGCTTGCTCTGCTCGCTCTCCCGCGCCCCTCATGCTGCATTACCTTGTATGGCTGTGTACCTCTGTGCCCTTTCCGCTTTGCCGGTTGTGCTTTGTCTCTCCCCCACCCCAGGACCATTTTGGAGGTGGAACCATGCAGCACCTGTGCAGCATCCCTGCTGCACTTTGCTACAACTGTGCAGATGAACTGTGCGGCACTTTGCTGCCATATTCCTTGCATTTGTTATAACTTTGCTGCATGTGTGCAGCACTTTCTGCCACCGACACTTTGCTGCACATTACCACATTATGCACCACAGGTTTTGTGGCCTTACACTTTGCTGTGCAGCACTTTGCTGCAAACTAACCTTGCAACTTTGGACCACGTGTTTTGAGTGGCATCAATGTCACGCAGTTGTACCACATCGGGTTGGCCCTGCTGGCAAAATAAAAACGAACACACTTTTTGTACATTTTTATTATTGGTGTGCTAGGAAAGAAGAACTGTAAGTTTTATGCACAAAGAAGATGCAGGAAGCAAGAAGAAGATGCCAGACAACAGCAGAAATGTGAAATGTGAACTTTTTGAATGTGTTTTTGTGCATTGCTGTGCTTTCTTTCCCCTCCATTCTTCTTTTCAAAAAGGACAGGTCCTGGGTCGTAGAAATGTAAATAAGGTTAGGTTTTGTGCTTGTATATAGAAATGCTGCCCACCGACTTTATGTTTAGTTTGAAAATAATTCCGCAATTCGGTTAATTGTGGGTGTGAGTCTGTCAGTTAGCTACTCAACGCAGTAGGTGGGACATATTTAGTGTTGTAAAACTGTCGCATACACGGGTTAGAGTAAATGTTAGGGGGGACCACATCTAAGTGTCACACAGAATTAAAAGTTAGTCCCAACTCTTTCTCAAAACCGGTCGTTCCAGTTTTTGTAGGTTCGACTCGGGGACGAGTCTGACGAGGGAGGGGGGCAGTGTTGCGGTTTTGAGTCTGTCAAGTGAGTTTAATAAAGGTTAAAGTCTGTCCCCCATAGTTAGTCACACAAGCAACATGTAGCCTCACGATAGTATAGTTATGTCTTAGTATTTGTAAGCTTCGTCCTTTTCCTTTGTTAGTTCTGTGTTGAGTAGGAGCCAGGAGAATAGGCTCTACTTGCCACCGATTTCCCAGCCACCCTCGCCTCGATCCAGTTTGCTAAGCATTGGTTGATCATTTGGCGAGTTAACATGAGGCAGGCCGAGGAAGGTCCGGGCAGAGTTAAGGCGGAGCGGCAGAAGCGATGACGGTAAGCACAAGCCGCCAATCAGAGCTCGGAGGTGGTGGCGGCGGCGTGGCGTCAGAGGGCATGGTGAGAAGGTTCGAGTGAATTCCAGAAGGTTCGGGGGGCGTAGCTATAAAACCGGCTGCGCGAAAGCCCTCGACAGGACTAGCGAGAGGACTTGTATGAGAGGACTTGCTGTGAGAGAGAAAGATAGAGGACTCGCAGAGGAACGCAGGATAAGCACGACAGGACTTGCGGCAAAAGGATTGGCGAAAGAACTTGACGCAATTGACACACTTGCACGAGAACGCGCGCGCTAACCAGCTCGGAGTGTATCAAAGAAGACGAGTTGGCCGCGTGTGCGAATGGTACAGATACGCGGGCGCAGCCAGACGCGCTTATAACGAATACAGCGCATTTGAGACGCGCGAGTGAGCAAGGCTGAGTAACCGCCAGCCGCGCTAAAGTCCGCACTTTGCCGTTCCACCCCATCATCTGCTTGTACGAGAGACGCGCTACGAGTCCCTGCCTTCGCCTGCCACCATCTTCGCGGAACGTGCCGGGGACTGTGGAGAGCCGGACGGGGACCATCTCTGGACGCGTTGGGGAACACTTGCCCATCTGCAATTCCCTGTGTGAGTGTGAGATGGGCCTGTTGTCCAAGGGATAAGTTAAGACTGTTTAAGGTTGCTCTGTGTCTCTTCGTCCTTGAACTTGCATATACGTGTGGGAAATAATTAAACCATTTGTTCTTCTTTTCTTCCTGATTCGATCGTTCCTGTGGTTTCATCATTTAACTAAGCGTGGCACGAATAAGATCGCTCCAATTGGGTTCCACGAAGTAAGACTGCGCGGACCACGTGTACGCAATCCGCTCGGTGTACTCAAACCACACGTGGTTCGTGCGAGGCTTGTTTCCTCGCTCCCAGGGCAGCGCGGGGAATTAGGTACGAGCGAGGAGTGGTCCCGAAACCCTACACCGCGTGTGTCCGAGAGGGACGTCTCAAGTCTCGGTTCCGACAGGCCCAGCAAAGACAAGGGGATTAATCCCCCCTTGATAAGGGGATTAAGGCCGGCGTAGAGAACCGTAACAATATCTAACGTAACAGTAGAGAACCGTAACAAATAAGCCCCGCCCGAATATCTACATATATTATATCCCCCAGATTATATATCTACATATATTATATCCCCCAGATTATATATAGTTGCGGATCTCAGCGCCGGCCTTTCCCCTTACCAAGGGGGGATTGGTCCCCTTGTCTTTTACTAGCCGACGGGACCCGGGACCGATGACGTCCTTCCCGGACAGCGTGAGGTCGGGTTTTAGGACGAGGGATTTGCTATTACCTAAGTACTAACGCCGCCCAGAAACGAGGAAATAAGCCCCGCCCGAATCACGGGTGTTAGTGGAAACGCCGAGCCGTAGCGACCCGTGACCCGAGCCGTTAGCAATGACTAACCCGATCCAAGCAGTTCGTAATCGTGCCACGTTTACCAAATGAAGGAAATGACTGAAACGGTCGAATTTGGGAAGAAAGGAATAACAGATTTATTTACACTTTGTACAATAAAGAAGAAGAAGAAGAATACACAGTGCAGCCTTATACAGTCTTAACTTATCCCTGGACAAACAGGCCCGTTCACACACAGACACACTCACACGGGGTTGCAGACGAACAGGTCGATGGTCCAGGGATGGCGTCCAGGCAGCTCGTTCTCCAGTCCCCAACTCATAACGTGAAGTAGATGAACCAGACGGCAGCGGCTCTCTGCGTGTCGTTTGGCGCATGCGGGATTATCACAGGGCAACGGTAGGCTGGCTTTGGCAGTTACACTCGTGGCCAAGCCGCGTACGTAATAAGCGAACAGTTCCAATAACCGCGAACAATGCGCTCTTCAGTATCTCACTGCGCAGCTCAATGCGCTCCTTCAATACAATTCGCTCGCGATGCGTGACTCCGTTCAGGTCTCGTATATCCCTTCGTAAGCGCCTCACCCTTCTCATCTGCTGTGTACAACGAAGTTCTCCTGGCCAGTCCTCCCAAGGGCTTTGTGCAAACACATATATAGCCTTGCTCAGCGAACCTTCCAGCACTTGCTAGATGCGTCCTTACCACGCCCTCTCAAGCCATGCCCACCGAGCCCTGGTTGGTTGTTGCCCTTACCGTCATCGCCTGCTGACGCGCTGCTTGTTGCGGCCACACCTCGTCCTCGCGCTCCTCCCTCTTTTCAGGCCTACCTCGTGTCATTGGACTTGTTTCGAGCAAAACCAAGGGCAGCGAACGCTGCTGGCGGCCAAAGCGTAACAAACTGCCGCGGGTAGCCCAAAGCGTAACAAATTGAGGGATGCCAAATGGGGTGCGGGATCGATTATGCCCATGATGGAGATTGGAGGGTGGCCGCAAAATGAAAAGGACCTAATCTTATTATTTCTTTACACAACGCAGATGTCACTAGGGCAATGGGCTACTCTTACACATATTATGACATAACTAATTCTAATGGGCCTACGTGTTGCTTGTGGACGAACTATGGGTGGCAAACCTTTAACCTTTAATGATGTTATATTTACACTCTCAAAACCGCAACAATATTGTTACGAATTTGGGTAGTGATATATGTAGAGCAGAGTAGATCTGAGTAGGTACCATGCTTCGTGTGTCGCGGTAAGGAACACTACCTGTAATAAGTCCATGTGTAGGCATTTTGTTCGGTTAAGGTGTATGATTGTGAATCTACCAGGAGATTCGAGTGTTAAGTAGTGCAGGGAATGTAATGAAATTGTACCTAAGTTGAACCCAGGTGTTATGCTCTCTCCAACCACTGAGAGGCGTCTATAAGAACTCGGACGACCATCGCTCCGGATCATTCCTGTGACATATAATCTCTGACAGCGTAGACTCGAATGGTGCGTATATTTAGATGATCCAGGCTTGCTTGCACTGATTTATTAATTGCTGGACTTCTTGATTATATAATCGTGATATATTGCATGATCGTATTTTTACAGGTGTTGCCAGAGATCGAATTTGCATTAAACCTATCATTGGGACAATGTTGTGGATTTGACTTCTTACAACAATTAATGCAAATTCGTCTCTTCGTCTTGAACGAGAACGGGTCATGAACGAGAACGACATGACTCGTAAGATGATCCAAGTGCCGATCTTCGGAGCAGACCCTCAGGCGGCGGATGCGGCCGCCGAACTGACACATTGGCTGAAGATCTTGGATAACCAGTTCAAGACTCAGGAGGCAGTCTCCAATGAAACAAAACTCGAAGTGCTGCAATCAAAGGTGCACCATACCGTGTACATGGCAATTGAACTATGTGAGACGTTCGATGCAGCTGTGGCTGAGCTGAAGCGTATTTACATAAAAAAACGAAGCGTGGTCTATTCACGACATTTGCTTGCGACGCGATGACAACAGCCCACAGAGACTTTAGATCGATTTGCTCAAGACCTCCGACGCCTACTGAAGGAGGGTACCCCTGTGGTATGCACTCATGAACAAGTCTGTGATGGCCTTGTTCGCGATTCTTTTGTCGCAGGTCTTAGGTCACCGGTCGTCAGACAGTGACTACTTGAAGAAGCCGATTTGACCCTAGCCGAAGCACTCCGGCTGTCTCACGTGTACACCGAAGCACGGGAACAATCCGACGCATATGAACGCCCATACGTCACTGCGGGGACATCTCGACAGACTCGACCGGAGAGAGCTACCGCCGAGGTCGTGGATGCAGCCTCGACACCTCCGCCGGAATTGGAGACCCCGGCCACTCCCGAGGATCCCGATCCGGGCTTGACGGTGGCCGCTGCAGCTGGACCCAGGTCCGGAAGTAACGCTACATGCTATTTCTGTGGGAATCGGGATCATCCCAGGTCTGTTTGCCCTGCTAAAGATGCGAAGTGTCATTTGTGCTCAAAGACGGGACATTTTGCAAAAGTTTGCCAAGCGTCGAGGGGCAAACGAGCCCGCTCGACGATGAATGTGCTTATCTCTGAGCCAGCGGTCCGAACAGCGCGCGGCGCGCCTCGCCCGACTTTGATGGGGATAGCCCCTTTCCGTGGGCCCTGAGCTGAGAGCTCGACCTTGGTGAGACTCGCTGCGCCGACTGAACAAGTGGCGCAAACACTTCAGTACGCGGTGCGACCGTCCTTGGCCGGCATTCTTCCGACACCCTGCCAACTTCCGGGATCGGCCACCCGATCGGCTAATATTGGCTTTGAAACTCCGCGCGTGGCACGAGCGCCCTCTGGAGACTGCACGTATGATCTACAAGCTACTTCAACGGCACGAAAGCTGGGAACTTCACGCGTGGCACGAGCGCCCTCTGGAGACTGCACGTATGATCTACAAGCTACTTCAACGGCACGAAAGCTGTGAACTTCACGCGTGGCACGTGCGCCCTCTGGAGGCGGCACGACTGGCCTACAGACGACTTCAACGGCACGAAAGACTTTAGCTGGCGCTGGATCCACACGCGAGGCATGAGCGCCTTGCCTTGACGACTTGATAACTACAGGTCCACCTGGCCTGGCTCGTGCTATAATCCCACTCATGATCGAGGGAATTTTTGCTAATGCTTTGATCGACACGGGATCCACGGATAGTTGTGTTGATTTTCGACTTGTGCAGAAACATGGATGGCCGATACTTGGGACAAGACGCCGGATCTTTATGGCCTCTCAGGGGCTATGGCTTAGCACAAAAGGGGAATGTCGACTGAAGCTTGTGGTTAAGGGTCGAATGTTTCCGGATGTGCATCTAATGGTCTTACCAGCATTATGTGCAGAAGTTTTGCAAGGACATGATTTTCTCAAGCGACATGGACGTTTGGAAATGGAATTTGGTGGTACTGATACTCTTGCTGTGTGTGCTCTTGCAGGGATGGAAATTGAGCCACTGTCGCTGTTCCCCAATATGACCACGGACTGTACACCTGTCGCGGTTAAATCGCGACGCTACTCACGAGCTGACGCGCAATTCATTGCGGAAGAAACGGCCCTGCTACTAAAGGAAGGCATCATAGAACCTAGTCGGTCGCCCTGGCGGGCCCAAGTTCTGGTGGTACGAAGCGAATCGCATCGCAAACGCATGGTAATCGACTATTCGCAGACGATTAATCGGTTTACACAGCTGGACGCCTACCCACTCCCGGGAATGGACTCCCTGGTTCGACAGGTGGCACAGTATTCGGTCTATAGCACTCTCGATCTGCGTAGTGCGTATCATCAAATCCCCATCTCCGAGGCAGATCGCATCGATACAGCGTTTGAATCGGGTCAGAGGTTATACCAGTTCACCCGGCTACCTTTTGGGGTCACGAAAGGGGTCTCTTGTTTTCAGAGGGCTATGGACGACCTCATCGCTAAGGAGAACTTGACCGATGTCTTTGTTTATCTGGATAATCTCACGGTTTGCGGGTATGACCAGGAACATCATGATGCTAATCTGAAGTGCTTCCTCGAGGTCGCGCAGAGGTATCGCTTAACTATGAATGAGGCTAAATGTCATTACTCTGCTCGCACAATAGATCTTCTGGGGTACACCGTGACCCACGGCTCTGTTGCTCCGGATAAGGAACGTCTGCGACCCTTGCTCGACGTGGCCCTTGCCCTGCGATCATGCTTCGTTGAAGCGTGCTCTCGGGCTGTTCACTCATTATTCTAAGTGGGTACAAAATTTATCCGCGAAGCTCCACCCACTTGTGGACTGCGAAGCGTTCCCCATGAGCATTGCTGCCAAGGCCGCTTTCCATAGCCTTAAGTCCGACATCGCTGGTGCCGCTGTGGCGGGGGGGGTGGAGGGGGGGAGAGGGGGGGGGCTGTGGCCTTCTTTTCGCGAACTCTCTCCTCCGCTGAGCGGCAACATTCGTCTGTCGAAAAAGAGGCGTATGCCATCGTCGAGTCGATTCGGTGTTGGCGTCCCTATTTGCTTGGACGATGCTTCCAAATTATCGCGGACCAACAGAGCGTTGCGTTTATGTACGACACCCAGCATGCTCAACGCATTAAGAATGAGAAAATCACTCGCTGGCGGATCGAACTCGCCGATTTCTGCTACACAATCAAATATCGCCCTGGGAGGGATAACCTGGTTGCCGACGCCTTATCGCGGCCGGCAACGTGTGCGAGCCTCATATCTTTTGCGGACCTGCGTGCTTTGCACGACACCTTGTGCCATCCCGGGGTGATGCGTTTCGCTCATTTTGTGCATAGTCGTAACTTGCCCTACTCGGTTGAGGATATTCGTCAGATCTGTCGCACTTGTTCTGTATGTGCTGAACTCAAACCGCGCTTCTACAACCCTCCTATGGGAACGCTGGTCCGAGCTACTAGGCCATGGGAGAGATTGGCGATGGATTTCAAAGGGCCACTGCCGGCGTCACCGGCTTCGAGTAATATAACTCTCGTTACCTGCTCACAATCGTTGATGAGTTCTCGAGATTCCCTTTTGCTTTCCCGTGCGTAGATATGACAGCCGCCACGGTTATCCGGTGCCTGCAGAACTTGTTTTCTATGTTTGGGAATCCGGCCTACGTGCATACCGATCGAGGTGCGGTGTTCCTGTCCCAGGAAGTGAGGAACTTCTTACTCCAGCATAATGTCGCTTCTAGCTATACCACTCCGTATAGGCCGCAGGCGAATGGACAGGTCAAACGCTTCAATGGTATTATATGGAGAGCCGTTACGCTGAGCCTTAAGTCCCTCAGCCAAGGCCAAGACAAATGGGCTTGGTCGCTACCTGTGGCACTGAACTCGATCAAGACTTTACTGTGTACGGCTACCAATCAAACTCCCCACGAACGGATGTTTCATCACCCGAGGAGTTAGGGTAGTACCCGATCTTTACCTAGTTGGCTTGCAGAGCCGGGACCGGCTTTCCTCAAACGTGCTGTTCGCATGAGCAAGTATGATCCACTAGTGGATAAGGTGCAAGTACTCCAAGCTAATCCCAAGCCTGCTTGTGTGTTGATGTCTGATGGACGCGAGTCAACTGTCTCCATACGCCACCTGGCCCCTTGCGGGGAAATTGACAAACCAATTTACGAGTCCATGGACTCTCCCATTGCTCCGCCTGTGGAGTAACTGCCGGCCATCTCACCGCTAAACGCACCCCAACCTGTAGGCTCTGTGGTGCCACCTTCGTCACCTGACTTAGGCGGCTACTCCGACGCAGGGGACTCCGGTCTTGGGGATGTAGCACCCGGTAGTTTCCGGACCCGTGCCGGAAGGGAGATTTGTTGCCCCGATCGCAACGGATGGACCGACTGACATGGACGGACAATTGCTGCCCCTACTATTATGCTGCTGCGTGCTTCATCCCTGCCTTAGCGGAAGTGTAGTTTTAACGGCGGGGAGAATGCAATGAAATTGTACCTAAGTTGAACCCAGGTGTTATGCTCTCTCCAACCACTGAGAGGCATCTATAAGAACTCGGACGACCATCACTCCGGATCATTCCTGTGACATATAATCTGTGACAGCGTAGACTCGAATGGTACGTATATTTAGATGATCCAGGCTTGCTTGCACTGATTGTTAATTGCTGGACTTCTCCTTGATTATATAATCCTGATATATTGCATGATCGTATTTTGACAGGTGTTGCCAGAGATCGAATTTGCATTAAACCTATCATTGGGACAATGTTGTGGATTTGACTTCTTACAACAGGGAATAATGAGTGGAGCCCATGTATGGCTCACCTGGTGATCAAACCTTTGTCCCTTATGGCACTACAGACCACTTAGACACTTGGTTAGGATCCCTTAGTTCAACAGTAATGACGCCCTTCCCCCTGACATGACTTAGAAAGAAATCAGGCCAGAACACCGCCACACAGCCGCCACCATTTGCACCTCCGAGCGGCCTATCCGCCTCGTATAGCACGTGCTATAAGACAAGGAGCGGGAGTGAGAATGGCACAGTGGGCGTGCACCGGGGTGAGCTGGCGAGTCAGTGGAGACTCTGATTGGCAGGACAGTGCGCCAAAGCTGACGTCATCGGCCGGGGATATTAATGGGGGCCGGATGCCATTTTCGGCAGTCGAGCAGGAGGACTGAGAGAGTCGAGTTCCATTCCTGAGTCGAGTTGAGTTGAGAGCCAGTCGAGTTGAGATGAGTTCACTCCTGGCCCCTGGCAGTTCAGTAGAGAGTGACATTCCTGAGTCGAGAGCAGTTGGATTTGTGGTCGAGAGTTGGTTTTGCAGTGTGCAGTTGGCAGTGAGCAGTTGAGAAGCGAGTTGGAAGGACGAGACGTGCAGTCACACCTGCATTCTCTCCGTTCCTGTCTTTTGGTGCTTTGTGTGGGGATTGACATCGTGTGAAGCCACTGGCCTGTGTTGGGTGCTTTGGAGCTTGGTGCATGGACCTCGTGGGTGGCGAGAGGATCAGAGCTTGAAGCGAGGCCTCGTGGGTACATCGGGGCCGAACGGAGCCGCATGTTGGACAGCGGCCAAAGCCAACGACGAGAACAGACAAGACCGAGCTCCGCGTACACTGTACACGACGAGACATTTTATTTTGGTATTCATATCTCCCCCGTTTGTATTTGATATCTGTGTGTGTGGGATCCCAATTTAGTACCTTATCTTATTACCGACACGTGCTTTTACTGTCTTTGCTTTTCCTGAATAACCCCTTATATTATTTTTGTACATATATCTGAACGCAGTTTACCGGGTGGTTGATTTCAAGAGATAAGGCTGCGGGGACTCTCGCCGCTTCCCTCCATTCTGCGCGCTTAGGTGTTTTAGGTTTTGGAATCCGCCATTGCGTTTCCGCTTCGGAGTTAAAGCCTTCGTGATCGGCAATCCGCAACTCTGGTGTTAATTGGAGTTGCGCGACAATATCTACAAATATTATATCCCCTAGATTATATATCCACGTATATTATATTCCCCAGAAGCCCAGCTTATATATCCACATATATTATATACCCCAGATTATATATCTGCATATATTATATCCCCCAGATTATATATCGACATATATTATATCCCCCAGATTATATATCGACATATATTATATCCCCCAGATTATATATCTACATATATTATATCCCCCAGATTGTGCATACATATATACAGTCACGTGAAAAAGTAAGTACACCCCATGTAAAGTTTTGACTTTTTCAACATATTTCAACATACAGCTATTTTATCTTCATTTCAACAACTAGGACGTGCCCGTACGTGGGTGCCCGTACGTGCGTGCAAAAAAGCATGCGTGCAAACAACAACAACAAAAAAAAACTTTGAAACCACGTGGCAGTAACGACCACAGAACCCCCCCCCCCCCCTCTATTTACATGAAATGGTTTGGTCCATTCGCAACGACCACAGAACCCCCCCCCCCCCCCCCCTCTATTTACATGAAATGTTTTGGTCCATTCGCAAAGCCAAAGCGAATGGCTAAATCGCCATAGCTCGGTAACTACTTCTCCGATTAATTTCAAACCTTGAAAAGGCACATCCTCGGGTCCCCAGCAATATACCTGGCAAGTTTCAAGTATATCGGACCGGTAGTTGTCGAGAAACAGCGGTCACAGACAAACACACACACACACACAGACACACACACACACAGAGATTACTGGAATTATAGATAGATATTGATAGATAAAGGTGATACAATATAACAAATATCATGAAACATTTACATTTTGTAATCCATTGTATAATTTAAATAAACATAAATGCAAATTTTGCATGTGGAAAAAGTAAGTACACCCCTACATTTATCACGACTTCAAATACCTAAAATTAGAATCAGGTGCACCTCAGGTGCAAATGATTAGAACATCGTCAGAGAGGATCTTGGAGGAACCTGTCTTATTTAAACCTCAGACATTTAGTTTGGTTTGCTCTTTGTTGTTGAAGTGTGCGGCATCACCATGCCTAGATAAAAAGACCTCTCTGAGGCCTTCAGAATGAAGGTTATGGATGCCTACGAGTCTGGGAAGGGATTTAAAAAGATCTCCAAACAATTTGAAATCAATCATTCGACAGTCCGGAAGATCATCTACAAGTGGAGAAGATTCCAAACAACTGCCAACTTGTTCAGGCCAGGCCGCCCCAGCAAGTTCAGCCCGAGAGCAGACCGCAAGATGCTGAAAGAAGTCTCTAAGAACCCCCAGAATGTCATCACGTGACCTACAGGCAGCTCTTGCCACTGTTGATGTCAAAGTATACGATTCTACCATTAGAAAGAGGGTCCACAAATTTGATATACATGGGAGGTGTGCCAGGAGGAAACCTTTGCTGTCCAGAAAGAACATCAGGGCAAGACTAAAGTTTGCCAATGAACACCGAGGCAAAGACCAGCACTTCTGGAACAATGTGCTCTGGCCAGATGAGTCAACGGTAGAGCTATTTGGCCACCGTACCAGAAGACGTGTTTGGCGAAAACCAAAGACAGCATTTGACCACAAGAACCTGATACCAACTGTAAAGCATGGTGGTGGAAATATTATGGTTTGGGGCAGCTTTGCTGCATCACGGCCTGGGCAGCTCACCATCATATAATCCACTATGAATTCTTCATTGTACCAGAGGGTGCTTGAGGATAATGTGAGGCCATCTGTCGGAAAGTTGAAGCTCAACCGAGGGTGGACCTTGCAACATGACAATGACCCCAAACATACCAGTAAATCCACCAAGGAATGGCTGAAAAGAGAGAAATGGAGGGTTCTGGAATGGCCAAGTCAAAGCCCAGATCTAAATCCCATCGAGATGTTGTGGGGGGATTTGAAACGAGCTGTGCATGCAAGAAACCCCTCAAACATCGCACAACTGAAAGAATTCTGCATGGAGGAGTGGGCAAAAATTTCTCCCAGTCGATGTCAGAGACTGGTAGACAGTTATAAGAAATGCCTACTTGAGGTTGTTTCTGCCAAAGGGGGCAATACCACCTATTAGAGCCAAAAGTGTACTTACTTTTTCCACATGTGAAATTTGCATTTATGTTTATTTAAATTATACAATGGACTACAAAATGTAAATGTTTCATGATATTTCTTATATTTTATCACCTTTATCTATTAATATTGTTGAAATGAAGATAAAATATCTGTATGTTGAAATATGTTGAAAAAGTGAAAACTTTACATGGGGTGTACTTACTTTTTCACGTGACTGTATATTATGGTAGAGAGTGGCACATTGAAGGAGACTGGTGCCCAAAGTGGAGCCCTTTGCGTATTGTAATATCGATTACATATCCTCGACGTTGAAGTTTCCTCCACCCAAGGTGGTAGTGAGTGTCCACAGCTTGCTCCTATTGGCTGACACAGTGCAGAGCTGGGGATACCAATGGCATTCCTTGCTTGTTCCAGCAGAGTCTTACTTTACATTGGATCACTGATTGGCTTCCAAAATTCTCTTGGAGATGGAAGTTCCGTGGAACGAATGTGTTCGTCACAACTAGATGGTATTCATAGAATACTTACCCTGCGCAGCCAACTTGTTGCGAGCCAACTCCACTGTTTTTGAACATTTTTTTCTTTGATCCAATATCGCTGCCAGACCACGTGAGCGATGACATCATAAATTTATATTCTCTAATATAATTGTTGCATAGATCACGCCCATTACATTTCAAACTGATCAGACCAAGCGTTGTCCCTGTCGAATTATGACGTCATAATTATGGCACCAATGACGTCATCGTTAACAACACCTATTCCCCATATGAAGTTCTTTACAATGAGCCTTGTTTCAATTTTTCCATACAGTGGTTTTGGAGATACAGAGGTGTAACGTTTTTCCAACATGGCGCCTGTACCACATGACCTATGATGTCATGATTGTCATTAAAATATTCTACAGGAGGAGGCTCTCCCATGCTGAAAGTTTCATACCCATCAGACCAACAGTTGCTGAGAAAGAAAAATTCACAATGATCGATACGTGTTGTACTTGTCAAATTATGATGTCATATCGAAGGCACAGATGACATCATCAATACAAACAACAACAGACATTTTAAGGCCATTTTCCCTGCGAGAACAGGGGTTAGCCTTGCGGTCCCCATGACAATCTTCTCCATTTTGTCCTATTTTCTGCATCTCCCCTTGTTAAACCCTTGCCCGCATTTCTTCTTCCACCATCTTTAGCCAAGTCTTTCTCGGTCTTCCCCGTCCTCTACTTCCTTCTACATTCATTTCCATCACTCTTCTCAACCAGTCACTTTCATCCTTCCTCAACACATGACCAAACCATCTCAACCTGTTTCTCTTCACAGCATCCATCACAGGCTCTATTCACATCATCTTTCGCAATTCATCATTTGTCTTCCTCTCTCTCAACGATACTCCACACATCCACCGAACCATTCGCATTTCCACCCTTTCCAGCCTTCGTTGCTTCTCTACGTTCATTACCCATGTCTCGCTCCCATAAATCATTACACTTCTCACACATGCAGAATACACCTTTCCCTTCAGCTTCAACGACACTCCCCTCCGCGCCAGCACGCCACTCAGTTCTCAAAACTTCTTCCATGCACATCTCACTCTAGCAACCGTTGCCGAGTCTGATCCACGTTCTCCATTCAGCATGTCTCCTAGGTAACAAAATGTTTTCACACCTTCCAGGTTCACGCCGTCTCCAAGATCCAACTCAACATTTCCTCCATCTGCAGCTCCCTCTGTGCACACCTTACACTTGAATGTAGCTGCCACACTGGTTAATGACCCTCTCAAACCACTACATTTTTGATGAACCCACTCAGCGCACATTGTACATTGAGTGGAGTTCACTCCGACACCCTTCCTGCACACAGCACACGGCCACTTCCCAGTTCTTTCCACCTCACCACATGCTTTACCACTTGCCATCACCTTCGTTTTTCCGATATTCACCATCAGACCTTTTGTCTCCATACATTCCTTCCACTTGTTCAATGTCAATCAAGTGATATTCCCCAAGTCGATCAATCAAAAATGTCAAATTTCAAAAGTATCAAAAAAATCAATCAAAAATATCAATCAATCAATATCAATACCACAATCATCAATAACAAATCTTATTCCCCAAGGGGAGTACTTGACAATGAGCCATGTTTCCATTTTTTCCATGGAGCGGTTTGGGAGATATAGAGGTGCAACGTTTTTCCAAGATGGCACCTGTACCACGTGGCCCCTGACATCATAATATTCATTAAAATATTCTACAGGAGGAGTCCCTCCTATGGTGAAAATTTCATGTCAATCCGACCAACGGTTGCCGAGAAAATGAATTTTTAAAATGCAGACACGTACGGCACACGTACGTACATATAAACCGAATGGTTAACCCTGCTTTTTGCTTCGCGAGCGCAGGGTAATCACAATGGTACATTTCCAATTTGAGTTGAAAGATCAATTTGTACAACAACACTTTGAAGCAAATCAAAGGTATGCTTACTGTACCGCTGCTTGGAGCACAGTGATGGAAACTCTCGCAATCCACGACAAACGTGCCCTGTTTTGTAGCTCCAAGGCCCTCAAGTCTCTTGTGCAGCTGCTCGATGCTCTGCTGGACGCTCTTTCCCTCGACAGGGGGCCATTGGCACACACTAAGGAAACACTCATGTAAAGGCCACGTCAGGGTCACTCAACCTCTCATATACATGTCAGCATGGTGATGGCGAACCCACCGACAGAGCAACAAGACCAAAAGTCTAACAGCAGCGTAGCCGGGCTTCTAAAATATTATAAACCACAAACACGTATGTTTAGCTTTTAAAACAGTCGCTAATGCTGCTTATAACATTAAACAAAGAAATTTGTAGGAATCCCGACATCCATGAGGTAAGTTTTACTTACAGAACTGAGCAGAGATCTATGGTACTCTATGTACCCCAGACGGGTTGGAGGTGTGCTCATTTACCAAGCAGCTAGCTAGTGCTTGCCAAGCGAGCCGTTCCTTAACGGTTTTGAATGGAGTGCTTGCTTGAATGCTTCAATCACTTGGCGATCTGTTCACAAGAATCTTGGTAAATGAACACACACCCAATGTTCTTGAGACCAGGCCATAGATCGACTGTAATCTATGTACCCCACAAGGGTTGGAGGTGTGTGCTCATTTACCAAGCAGCTAGCCAACGCTTGCCAAGCCAGCCGTTCCTTAACGGTTTTGAATGGAGTGCTTGCTCGAATGCTTAAACCACTTGGTGATCTCTCCACAAGAACCTTGGTAAATGAACACACACCCAATGTTCTTGAGACCCGACCATAGATCGACTGTAATCTCTAAACCCCAAAGAGGAATGACCCTTCCTGACACTCCCGTAGTAAGCGGGTGTACTTGTAAATTAAAATGTCGGTCGGTGGAGTCAGCTGTCGTAATGACATCATAGACGTAATGACGTAACGGACACAAAACTGCCGCTAGTTTAATATGTAGAAGATGACATATTTTAACTTCCAGTAAGTTTGCAGTCACTACGAAGGGATTAGTGTTACAATTAGATTTACTAACATGTTCACATTACGTTATCATTATTTCGAAAATGATATTACCATCAAACAACCGAGGTTAATTCCTTACTTCCTTGGTTATTAATTAGTGCTGAACAACACTCATCACTGATCATGAACCATACACCGCTTCAATCCATTAACCTTCCATTCACAAGATTGGGATTAAAGTATTATGGTTATATTTACTTTATTATTATTACTAGCGTGACTCGGCGCGCGTGCCTCACCACACGTCGTTTCAGAGGGGTAGGCATCTTTGACCATTTCGGTGTCTTTTGGGTCTTCAGGGTCTTTTGGATCCGCTGGGCCTTTAAGGGTATTTTGGGTCTTTGAGGTGTTTTTGGGTCTTCAGGGTCTTCTGGATCTTTGGTGTCTTCAGGGGCTTTTGGGGTCTTCGGGGTGTTTTGGGTCTTTGGGGTGTTTTGGGTCTTTGGGGTGTTTTGGGTCTTTGGGGTGTTTTGGGTCTTTGGGGTGTTTTGGGTCTTCGGGGTCTTTTGGGTCTTCGGGGTGTTTTGGGTCTTCGGGGTGTTTTGGGTCTTCGGGGTGTTTTGGGTCTTCGGGGTCTTTTGGGTTTTTGGGTATTCAGGGTCTTTTTGAGCCTCAGGGCCTTGAAGGGTATTTTGGGTCTTTGGGGTGTTTTGTGTCTTTGGGGGTCTTCAAGGTATGTTGGGTGTTTGGGGGTCTTGGTGGTCTGAAGGGTCTTGGGGGAATTAAAGGGTCGTCAAAGGTCTGAGGGGTCTCAGCAGTCTTAACGCAATTAAGAGAGTTAATTAAGAGGGTGGTAATTTTATTTGAAGAAGCAGACGTTTTCATCGCATATAAACATACATACATACATACATACATACATACATACATACATAGCGAACCATATACGTTTGCTCTATTATAATAAAAATTACTATTACTATTACAAAAACGACACTACTGAAACGATACACTACTGTATAAAGAAACCTGGGCTTAATTTGTCTGAACCGGTCCGAAGATGAGGCATAACGCCTAAGACAGATACGGTATTGTTGGAAAAGACGTAACACCGATGGTTTCGATATTTGATTATTTTAACAATCTGTTTGTTTGTGTTTCACACTGAATACAACAACAACAATATGCATTTTAAGGCCATTTTCCCTCCGAGAGCGGGGGTTAGCCTTGCGGTCCCCATGACGATCTTCTCCATTTTGCCCTATTTTCTGCATCTCACCTTGTTAACCCCCTTGCCCGCATTTCTTCTTCCACCATCTTTAGCCAAGTCTTTCTCGGTCTTCCCCGTCCTCTACTTCCTTCTACATTCATTTCCATCACTCTTCTCAAACAGGCACTTTCATCCTTCCTCAACACATGACCAAACCATCTCAACCTGTTCCTCTTCACAGCATCAATCACAGGCTCGATTCCCATCATCTTTCGCAATTCATCATTTGTCTTCCTCTCTCTCAACGATACTCCACACATCCACCGAACCATTCGCATTTCCAACCTTTGTTGCTGCTCTACGTTCATAACCCATGTCTCGCTCCCATAAATCATAACACTTCTCACACATGCAGCATACACCTTTCCCTTCAGCTTCAATGACACTCCCCTCCTCGTCAGCACGCCGCTCAGTTCCCGAAACTTCTTCCATGCACATCTCACTCGAGCAACCGTTGCCAAATCTGATCCACCTTCTCCATTCAGCATGTCTCCGAGGTAGCAAAATGTTTTCACACCTTCCAGCTTCACGGTCTCCAAGATCCAACTCAACATTTCCTCCATCTGCAGCTCCCTCTGTGCACATCTTACATTTGAATGTAGCTGCCACACTGGTTAATGACCCTCTCAGACCACTACATTTTTGATGAACCCAGATCTTTCTTGGGAAAACCGCATTTCCAAGCTGGCCTCCAAAGCCAGTCGCCGACTGGGCATCCTCCGTCGTGCAAAGTCCTTCCTTGGCACACCTGAGCTCCTCACCACATACAAGGCTTTCATCCGCAGCTCAATGGAATACTGTTCCCCCCTCTGGGCTGGTGCTCCTGCCTCACACCTAGCTCAGCTTCACGCTGTTGAAACCAAAGCTTTCAGAATCATTGGAATCTCTTGCGATGAAGTTAACTCCGAGGACCTTTCACTCACTCACCGCAGGCAGGTTGGTGGTCTTTCTGTCTTCTACCGACTCCTCTCCGGCCTTGCTCCCCCAGCTCTCTCTGGGCTCTGTCCCCCCAATTTTCCTTCAGGTCGCACAAGATCTGCCTGCAACCCTCTTATGGTTAAACTGCCAAGATCTAGGCTCTCTGCTCACTTTCACTCCTTCATTCCCCTTTTCTCCCACCTCTGGAACAAACTCCCCCACTCCCTTCAATCCCACTCCTCCCTCCAGGTCTTTAAAACAGCTGTTCCCCACCATCTCTTATCTTCCCCCATCCAAAACCTTGATCTTTTCTACCCCTGCTAATTCACCCCAGATACACTTTTTTTTTTTTGGAAATTCCAACTTCTTTCCTGGAAGTCCTTGCAGTGTTCATATGTTTTATACCTCCCCCCAAGCCCTCCCCCTCCCACATTTCCCCCGATGTCCCTGCTCTCAAATGTTGTGTTTGTGTCCTTCCCCCTCTCTCCCCATCTTGTCTACCGCTCCCCTTGTTTTTTGTGTTTTATGTGTCGGTTTCACTTTTTGTGTGATTAATGTTCGCTCTTTCACGAGCCTCGATCTTGTATACAAAAAAAAAAAAAAAAAAAAAAACCCACTCAGCGCACATTGTGCATTGAATGGAGTTCACTCCGACACCCTTCCTGCACACAGCACATGGCCACTTCCCAGTTCTTTCCACCTCACCACATGCTTTACCACTTGCCATCACCTTCGTCTTTCCGATATTCACCTTCAGACCTTTTGTCTCCATACATTCCTTCCACTTGTTCATCTTTTCCTTCAGTCCATCCATACTTTCCGCAATCAACACCAGATCATCTGCATACAACAACTCCCACGGTAAGCCCTCATTTACGTTCTGAGCCAGCACCTCCATCACAGCTACAAATAGTAGTGGACTTAGTACCGACCCCTGATGCACTCCCACCTTCACCTCAAACTCACCACTGTTCCCGTCCTTCGTCCTTACAGCTGTGCGCGCTCTTTTGTACATTGCCATCACTACTCTGATCAACCATTCCTCCACTCCTAACTTCCTCAATGCCCATGTCAATACTTCGCGTGGAACCCGATCGAATGCTTTCTCCAGATCAACAAACCCAAGAAACAACTTCTTCCTCTTCTCCATGTACTTCTCCTGCAACTGCCTCACAATAAAGAGGGCGTCTGTCGTTACTGAATGAGTATGAAAATATGATGAAAATAAAATGAACTAACAATGAAAATGAAAATATGAACTAACACTGAATGAAAAACGTAAAAGTAGAGCATGGCGATTGTGATATATGACAGGTTCGACGATAAGTTCGGCATGAACGTCATATAAATCAAAATGGCAGTGTGTGGAGAGTCAGGTGCCGTACCGCCGTAATGACATCAGACGTAATCACATCACCCTGTCATGTGACCAGATCCTCAGCTCTGATTGGTATACGTTTATGGGGACATACATACATACATACATACATACATACATACTACGTACGTACATGCATACGGACTGACAAACACTGTTCTAGATGGCTCTGCCCGATGGGCTACGCTGTAAAAATAGTTTTGAAAAGGAAGAGGTGATTCAGTGATGCAGTTCCACAAGAGGAACAAATGAGTGGAGAAGTAAGTAAGTATTAAAACTGTTGTTTGGAAGGTTATTACCAAGGAGGGACCAAAGACCAAAATCAAAAGGAGCAAGGCCTGTTGGGAATGTTGCAAAGGGATGGGGAGGGGGGGGTGAGGAGGAGAGAAAAGGGGTTAGGAGCGGAGCAAGAACGGCAGATCAGGATTTGAGAACAAGGACGACAAGGCCATCTGGGGAAAAGAAAGGAGGTAAGGTGACGTGGAGAGAAGGTGAGGTGACGTGGAGAGAAGGTGAGGTGACGTGGAGAGAAGGTGAGGTGACGTGGAGAGAAGGTGAGGTGACAAGCAAAGGTGATGTGAGATGTAGCAAAGGTGAGTTGTGGTGGAGCGAAGGTGAGGTGATGTGGAGGGAAGGTGAGGTGACGTGGAGCGAAGGTGAGGTGACGTGGAGCGAAGGTGAGGTGGCGTGGAGCGAAGGTGAGGTGACGTGGAGCGAAGGTGAGGTGACGTGGAGCGAAGGTGAGGTGACGTGGAGCGAAGGTGAGGTGACGTGGAGCGAAGGTGAGGTGACGTGGAGCGAAGGTGAGGTGACGTGGAGCGAAGGTGAGGTGACGTGGAGCGAAGGTGAGGTGACCTGGAGCGAAGGTGACGTGATATGGAGTGAAAGTGACGTGAAGCGACAGTGAGGTGATGTGGAGTGAAGACAAGGTGATGTGGAATGAAGATGAGGTGATGTGGAGCGAAGGTGAGGTGATGTGGAGCGAAAGGGAGATGATGTGGAGCGAAAGTGAGGTGACATGGATCGAAGGTGAGGTGTGGTGGAACGAAGGTGAGGTGATTTTGAGCAAAGGTCCTAAAAGGTCCAGACGGCATCAGCCCACGGGCCTAAAATCCTGTTCTGCCGCTCTATCTCACCCACTCTCTGTTCTCTTCACCCTCTCTTTTGCTCAAGGTCATCTGCCATCAGCTTGGAAATCAGCAAACATTACCGCTCTACACAAAAAATGTGCAATAACAGACCGTTGCAACAACAAACCAGCAGCCTGCTCCCAATCATCAGCAAAGTCATGAAATCCATCATTGCTTCAGATATCAAATCCTTCCTCTTCTCCAATGGCTTGATCTCTGATCATCAATTTGGTTTCAGAACACGTCACTCAACTCTGGACATGCTGCTTCTGCTGTCTCAACAATGGATGGAGGTCCTCAATGCCAAACTGGAAATCAGAGCGCTCTCCCTTGACCTATCACGTGCCTTCGATACGGTCTGGCACCCAGCTCTGCTCACCAAACTCTCCTCCAATGGTATCCATGGAAATCTCCACGCATGGCTTGCGGACTTCCTCTCTAGTCATAGGCAACGTGTGGCCCTGAAGGGATTTCTCTCATCTCCCCTTCCTGTTCAGACTGGAGTTCCCCAAGGCAGTGTTCTGGGCCCTGTGCTTTTTCTGGTCTTCATCAATAATCTATCCGACTCTCTGGAAATTCCTTTCTATCTCTTTGCTGATGACTCACCTCTCTGCCTCTCCATTCCTCATCCCGCAGATCGGCAGTCTGCAGCCTCCTCACGATCTGCAGACCTGGACAAAATCACAGACTGGGCAAACAAGTGGAACATGTCTTTCAATCCTGACAAATCTCACACTCTTACTATATCTCTCTGAAAAGACCGACTGGAAAACCCTCCCATCTACTTTCTCAACAATCCTCTCCAAGAAGTTCTGTCGCTCAAGCTTTTGGGTCTCATGATCTGCCATGGTTTTTCTTGGGAAAACCACATTTCCAAGCTGGCCTCCAAAGCCAGTCGCCGTCTGGGCATCCTCCGTCGTGCGAAGTCCTTCCTTGGCACACCTGAGCTCTTCACCACATACAAGGCTTTCATCCGCAGCTCAATGGAATACTGCTGTCCCCGCTGGGCTGGTGCTCCTGCCTCACACCTAGCTCGTCTTCACGCTGTTGAAACCAAAGCTTTCAGAATCATTGGAATCTCCCACGATGAAGCCAACTCCAAGGGCCTTTCACTCACTCATCGCAGGCAGGTTGGTGGTCTTTCTGTCTTCTGCCGACTCCTGTCCGGCCTTGCTCCCCCAGCTCTCTCTGGGCTCTGTCCCCCAAATATTCCTACAGGTCGCACAAGATGTGCCAGCAACCCTCTTATGGCTAAACGGCCGAAAACAAGACTCTCTGCTCACCTTCACTCTTTCATTCCTCTTTTCTCCCGCCTCTGGAACAAACTTCCTCACTCTCTTCAATCCCACTCCTCCCTCCTTGTCTTTAAAACAGCTGTTCACCACCATCTCTTATCTTCCCCCATCCAATACCTTGATATTTTCTACCCCCGCTAATTCATCCCAGATACACTTTTTCTGAAATTCCGACTTCTTTCCTTGAAGTCCCAGCTGTGTCCGTGTTTTTCTACCTCTTCCACCCCCCACCCCCCCTTCCCACGCCTCCTCCAACCCCCCCCCCCCCAAGCCCTCCACCTCCCACAGATCTCCCGATGTCCCTGCTCTAAAATTTTGTACTTGTGTGTTTCCCCCTCTCTCCCCATCTTGTCCCCCGCTCCCTTTATAATGTCTTTTGTGTCAGTTTGTTTGTTTTGTCATTAATGTTAGCTCTTACACGACCCTCGATCTTGTATACAAAAAATAATAATAATAATAATAATAATAATAAGGTGAGGTGACGTGGAGCGAAGGTGAGGTGACGTGGAGCGAAGGTGAGGTGATGTGGAGCGAAGATGAGGTGATGTGGAGCAAAGGTGAGTTGAGGTGGAGCGAAGGTAAGGTGATGTGGAGCAATTGTGAGGTGATGTGGAGCGAATGTGAGTTGAGGTGGAGCGATGGTGAGGTGATGTGGAGCGATGGTGAGGTGATGTGGAATGAAGGTGAGGTGACGTGGAGCGAAGGTGAGGTGACGTGGAGCGAAGGTGAGGTGTGGTGGAGCGAAGGTGAGGTGTGGTGGAGCAAAGGTGAGGTGTGGTGGAGCGAAGGTGCGGTGATGAGGAGCGAAGGTGCGGTGATGAGCGAAGGTGCCATGATGTGGAGCGAAGGTGAGGTGATGTAGAGCGAAGGTGAGGTGTTGTGGAGCGAAGGTGAGGTGATGTGGAGCGAAGGTGAGGTGATGTGGAGCGAAGGTGAGGTGATGTAGAATGAAGGTGAGGTGATGTGGAGCGAAGGTGACATGATGTGGAGCGAAGGTGAGGTGATGTAGAGTGAAGGTGAGGTGTTGTGGAGCGAAGTTGAGGTGATGTGGAGTGAAGGTGAGGTGATGTAGAATGAAGGTGAGGTGATGTGGAGTGAAGGTGACTTGATGTGGAGTGATGGTGAGGTGATGTGGAGTGAAGGTGAGGTAGAGTGAAGACGAGGTAATTTAGAGTGAAGGTGAAGTGAGGTGGAGTGGAGAGGAGTGAAGGTGACTTGATGTGGAGTGAAGGTGATGTGATGTGGAGTGAAGGTGAGGTAGAGTGAAGACAAGGTAATTTAGAGTGAAGGTGAAGTGAGGTGGAGTGGAGTGGAGAGGGGTGAAGGTGAGGTGATGTGGAGTGAAGATCTTTTCTATCCCCATTAATAATGGCAATGTTTTGAAGAATTGCACACCGTTGCCATGGTAACCAAATACATCTGAATGTTAAATTGTGCTAAAACTCAGGCTAAGTTAAACATGCTGAATATTCACTTTTTTACGACTAGCTTTTTTGTGTTGAATTGTGATTCTACACACTCTGAAAGGTGATATCTTACTACAATTCACCAAATGTCCGTCCGTCCGTCCGTCCGTTCCCGGGTACCGCAAAAACGGCTAAACCGATCGCAACGAAATTTTGGGTGGGTAATCCTGGGATCCCATGGAGTAAAATAGGGTATACTGTTTTTCCAATTTCAGCTTTGGTCCTGGGCGCAACAAACCCAGACTACGCCACTAGACTCACACACACACACACACACACACACACACACACACACACACACACACACACACACACACACACACACACACTCAAAACACACCTGGTCACAAGTGTGCCGCACTGACCGGGTCCTCAGTCGAGGTCCTCAGCATCATCCCGTTTCGGCCCTTCAACCTCGATACGGTCAGCTAAGGTGGGCCAGCATGGGCACGTACACATCCACATGCAGCAACCGCACCTGGATGCGTACATACCCCCACCCCCAGCCAGTGTGAACAACAACAACACCTCCACATCCAGAATCCACAGCACCAAACAAACATGGTGGAACACTCAAACACCCACCTTTATACCCTTCACCACTCACCAACAAAACACACTAGATCATTCATACACACACACACACACACACACACACACACACACACACACACACACACACACACACACACACACACACACACACACACACACACACACACACACACACACACACACACACACACACACACACACACACACACACAACACCAACCAACCAACTACCTACCCTTACAACATACACCACTCAACATACAAAAACACACTCATGCAAAAATTCATTCATGCAAAAACACACACCCTCACCCACTCACTCACTCACATACACAAAATAAGAAATAATAATAATAATAATTTAAAAACCACACACAACCAACCTACACCGTTCGACGTGCCTCCATAAACTTCCTCCATATCCAAAGTGAGCCTTTCAAAGCAACCTGGGCCACCTTGTCACACCCTCCTTCTTTCTGTCCCACTCACTCCAAGCCGAGCAAGAAATGCAGAAAAGGAATTACCAATATACCCTCTACACCCCACCTCAAATGGCTGACAAGAAACTCGCCAACCCTTCTCCCGGCACTCTGCCTCCAGCTCACTGTACTTTCCTCTCTTCCTCTCGTGCACCTCCTCCATGTTCTCGTCCCAAGGTACAGACAATTCCCCAAAGATGACCTGTCTTGTTGCACCTGACCAAATGACAATGTCAGGCCACAACCTTGTCACACAGATCTCCTCTGGTAATACCAATTGTGGCTTTAGGTCTGCCACCACCTGCCAATCACAAGCATCTGACAGCCCTCTTGCTTTCCACCTCCTCCTCCTCCTCCTCCCCCTCCTCCTCCTCCTCCTCTTTCCACCTCTTACCACTTGGCCCTCTTTGACAAACAACACCTTTGCCCCATCGGTCTCCTTCTCCACTCTTCTCTCTCTCGATCTCAGCACCTCTTGTTGCACCATCTGCACCACCACCGCCAGCACCTGATCATGTCGCCACCTGTATTCTCCTGCTGCCAATGCTACTGAACATGCACTCAGTGCATGCTGCACCGTTCCCAAACCTCCACACAAATAACATCTCTCCTCCTGCAACAACCCCCACAATCTCAAGTTTACTAGTGATGGAAGCACATCATACGTTGCCCGCAACAGGAAATTCAACAATATTGGCTCCATCCTCCAAATCTCTTGCCACTTCAACATCCTCACCCGCACACCTTCCCACCTTGTCCAAGCACCTTGCTGCGCCTGACCGACTGCTTTCACATATCTCCCCTCCTCTTCCTTTCTTCTCACCTCCCTCTCAACCATCTTCCTCCTCTCTTTCACACATGCCTTTCCCCATCGCTCATGCTCCATCCACCCCAAGCCATGCTTCCCATGCTGTACCATCCCCATGACCTCCTCCTGTTGCAACCGCTCCTCCATCTCGTCCACCTCTGCTCTTGCATTCCACTTCCGACTTCCCTTCTTCTCTGGGAGAGCATTCTTTACCACTGAATCACTTGAAACCCGCAACATCATGAACTCCCGCACCCTCACCACCTCAAACTCCTCGGTTAATGATGTCAAGCGAAACTGGAGTTTTCCACCCTGACCATGAAAGGCAATGTTCGTCAAACAGCGTGGCACTCCCAACCACCTCCTCACAAACCCGCTCACCACAACCTCCATCCTCTCTACATGCCCAATCGCAATATCACACATCATCAATGGCCACAATACTCATGGTATCAATCCAAACTTCAAACACCATACCTTCAACTTACCTGGCAAACCACATCCATCAATCCTCTTCAAACCTCTCAAAAGCTTGTTTCTGACCTCGTCCACTCTTCCCACATTATTCAACTCCACTGTATACCATCTTCCCAAACTCTTCACAGGGGCCTCCACCAATGACGGAACCACCTCCCCTCCCAGCTCAAACCTGTGCATGTTATCCACCACTCCTTGTCTCACTACCACACTCCTCGACTTTCTTGCTTTAAATCCCATTCTTGCCCACCGCATCAACCTTTCCAGTCGTCCCAGTACCTCTACTGCTGCATCAGCGGACTGTTGGACAACTACCAGGTCATCCATGAGAGAAAACATTGCTGGCAACCTCTGACCAGGGGCTAGCTCCACTTCTTTCCCATGTCCACTCACCGCACATATCAACAACTCCATAACCAGCACAAACAAAATAGGGGAGATGGTACCTCCCATCGGGATCCCCACTTCCAACTTCTGCCAGTCTGTTACATAGGACTGTGTCGCAAACCGCATACAAAACTGATCATAATATGCCATCAAAAAATCCCTAAATCTCCGTGGCACCCAAAAGAAATCCATGGCATACCTGATCAAGGCATGCGGCACTCACCCATATGCATTCTTCAAATCCAGCCATACCACCACCACATCCCACCTTTGCCTCTTTGCCTCCTGTAACACTTGCCAGACCATTGCCAAGTGTTCAATGCATCCTAGTGATCATGGTATTCCTGCCTTCTGCACAGAACCATCCACAAAACCATTCCCTCTGATGAAGCCTGAGAGCCGTGCCGCAAAGACACTCATCAATATCTTCCCATCTACATTGAGCAAACTCCAAAGAATATAAACTCCTTCCGCCCTCGTCCATTGACTGGGCACCACTCCTTGCCTCCATACCACCTTCAGAGCCTTCCACAGATACTGCCTGATGCCTTCACAACTCTTAAACACCTTGTATGGCACTCCACTTGGTCCTGGAGCTGATGCTGCCTGTGCCTTCCTCAAAACTGCCTCAATCTCAGACATCTTTGGCTCTGACAAATCAAATGGAACACCTGGCTCTGTCGGTCTCACCAATCCTTCGATGTCCTCCACCACTTCGTTCCTCCTTGTGTCTGCATACGTGACACGCAGGTGACCTTCCAACCCTTCCTTTGGTACCTTCAGTACACCACCTTGAGACGGCTCCAACAGATCCTTCATAAACTGAAAAGACTTCTCAAAGAACCTCTTTCTCTTCCTCTGCCTCTCCTTTCTTTGCCTCTTCATCCTTTCCACTCTCGTCAACTTCACCAACCTCATCCTCACCTGCTTCGTCAACACCTCAAGCCCATTCCTCTCCCCTTCCACTGCCCTCTTCCATCTTCCATTCAAACACCTCAACTCCATTGTCAACTCGTGGATCTCCCTCTGCCTCCTGCTCAAACATGCCTCCTTCTCACCCTTCTCTACACACTCTTTCACTCCAAACGTGACACACTCAAACACAATCCAAACCATGCAGCTTGGCAAAATGGCTTACAAGGCCACCTGCCCCCGATGCTGTCTCTCCAGCGTCACATACATGTATACACACACACACACACACACACACACACACACACACACACACACACACACACACACACACACACACACAGTATATATACACACACACACACACACACATCCACACACACACATAGTGTATATACACACATACACACACACATAGTATATACACACACACATAGTATATACACACATAGTATATACACACACATAGTATATACACACACACACACATAGTATATACACACACACACACACACACACACACACACACATAGTATATATACACACACACACATAGTATATACACACACACATAGTATATACACACACATAGTATATACACACACATAGTATATACACACACACATACACATACACATACGCGCGCACGCACGCACGCACACACATCACGACCTATTTTATAAGTTCCCAGCCGGACAGACTATCCGATGATTGTATCTGCCAGGTATCCTGGTATCCAGGTATGCATGATGGGGTTCAAACATCCCCTCGGACTCCGTAACGATTGTAACCTATTCTCACCACGTGACTCCCATCACCACCAAATGCTCTTCTTAAAATGATCACCTCGTTGCTCGTTCGCTCCCTCAGCGCACCAACTGTCCCTATGACGTGTTACTATGAAAATTAAAAACTACGTAAAAACCACAAACAATGACGATAAATGATGCAGGTGTAACAACTGACACCACTTCACCGGAATATGAAGGATTAACTGATTAAATTGATATTTCTCGCTACGTATACACCGCCTAATACTTAATATCCTAATAATACCGTACATAAGTATTATTTATGACTTACCGTATAAACAGCAGAATACGGGTCGGTTCGGCACTGCTTTCTCCTGGATGTTAATAATGTAAAACAAAAGAAAAGTCAGAAAGGAGCGCGGCGTCCACACGGAAATCACATCCTCACGTGACCCGTCTCGGCGGCGCGCCGGCGCGGCTCCCATTGGGTACATCCACGACCACGTGATCTAACCTGCTTCGTCCTGTGCCGCACGTTGCTGGTTTTTCGTAATTTTTCTGTGGACTTGGAGCCTTGGGATCCGCAAATATGACGGTATTTTACCTTGTGCAGTTTGTCCATCCGTGCGGTCTCACTCGCGCGTCCATGCGCTTGAAAAGCGGCGTTTTGATGATTCAGGCCTTCTTGTTTACGCCTCGACTAGTTCAAAATATTCCCGCGCGTCGTGTTAACAGAATCCACCGAATTAAAGTGCATTGTGAACACGAGTGCGGCATCCTGTTCATCGCTCTGACTCCCTCCCCACAATCAATACCTGGGACTCGTACAACACATTACATTGCTACCCCTCTTTCTCTCACCTCTTTCTCCCTACCTCTTTCTCCCTACCTCTTTCTCTCCCTACCTCTTTCTCTCCCTACCTCTTTCTCTCCCTACCTCTTTCTCTCCCTACCTCTTTCTCTCCCTACCTCTTTCTCTCCCTACCTCTTTCTCTCCCTACCTCTTTCTCTCCCTACCTCTTTCTCTCCCTACCTCTTTCTCTATCATCTCATTCCCATTCAATTACCATTCTCATTCTGACCTCATTCCTCATGTCATTCCCTCACCTCATCCCCTCTCTCTCACCTCATTCCCTCACTCCCTCACCTGACTCCCTCACCTCATTCCCTCATTTCCTCACTCCCTCACCTCATTACCTCACTCTCTCACCTCATACCCTCACTCTCACCTCATTCCCTCACTCCCTCACCTCATTCTCTGACCTCAATTCCTCACCTCATTCTCTCACCTCATGCCCCCCACGCACCAGTCATGCATCCTCCCATGTACCCCTCTCTTCCCCAACACACACAATACCTGGGGCTCACTGTACGCCTCCATCGCGCATGATCTGCACTCCGACTCCCTCCCCCAAATACCTGGGACTCGCACTCCCCTCCCCTTACCTCCACTCCCTCACGTACCAGTCACACATTCTCCAATTCACCCCTGCAATCCAACACACCTGCGTTTCTCAAATCTCACAATACTTGGCGCTCTTACTGCTCCCCACACACACCCCCTCCCCACAATACTTGGGGCTCTGACTGCCCCACACCCCCCCCCCCCTCCTCCTCCCCACAATACTTGGGACTCCGACTGCCCCACACCCCTCCCCACAATACTTGTGGCTCTTAATGGCCTCACACCCCTCCTCCCCACAATACTTGGGGCTCTGACTACCCCACACCTCCCCTCTCCCCACAATACTTGGCGCTCTTACTGCCCCACCCCCCCCCCCCCCCCTCCCTCCCCCGCAATACTTGGCGCTCTTACTGCCCCCACCCCCCCCCCCCTCCCCACAATACTTGGGGCTCTTACTGCCCCCACACCCCCCCCCCCCTCCCCTCAATACTTGGTGCTCTTACTGCCCCACACCCCCCCCCCCCTCCCCACAATACTTGTAGCTCTTACTGCCCCCACACCCCCTCCTCCCCACAATACTTGGCACTCTTACTGCCCCACACACCCCTCCCCAAAATACTTGTAGCTCTTGCTGCCCCGCACCCCCCCCCCCCCCTCCCCACAATACTTGGTGCTCTTACTGCCCCACCCCCCCTCCCCCCTCCCCACAATACTTGTAGCTCTTACTGCCCCCACACCCCCTCCTCCCCACAATACTTGGCGCTCTTACTGCCCCACATCCCCCCTCCCGACAATACTTGGTGCTCTTTCTGCCCCACACCCCCTCTCCCCACAATGCTTGGGGCTCTTACTGCGCCCACACCCACCTCCCTCCCCACAATACTTGGGGCTCTTGCTGCCCCCACACCCCCCCCCCCCCCCCTCCCCACAATACTTGGCGCTCTTTCTGCCCCACCCCCCCCTCCCCACAATACTTGTGGCTATTACTGCCCCCACCCCTCCTGCCCCCCCCCACAATACTTGGGGCTCTTATTGCCCCACACACCCCTCCCCACAATACTTGGCGCTCTTACTGCCCCACCCCCCCCCCCCTCCCCACAATACTTGGCGCTCTTACTGCCCCACACCCCCTCCCCACAATATCTGGGACTCACTCTATGTGGAGTATCCGTATCCGGTGTGACAGCGTTTACCTTTTATTTGCTCCATGCCGTCAGGGTTAGGGTTAGGGTTAGGGTTGACCCTAACCCTAACCCTAACCCCGATAACCTTGTCAGGAGACTGTCTCAACAGAGTATCGCTGCTGCTGAAACAATGGTACATAGATTGTGATTGCCTTAAATGTCTTTGTTGCCAAGTCCTAATCTACTAAATTTGATGTCATGGAGATTCCCCCCTCCCCCATACGTTTTTAACCCCGTATGCTGAACGTTTCCTTTGTGCAGACGCTCCCGATGAACCCAAAGCCATTTCTGAATGGTCTGACGGGCAAACCCGTCATGGTGAAGTTGAAGTGGGGAATGGAGTACAAGGGCTACCTCGTGTCTGTGGATAGTTATATGAACATGCAGGTACAGTGCAATAACCTTTTTGCTTTTCACACCTGTGTTTCAAGGTACGCTGTTTAAAGATGATGGGAATAGAGCCTGTGATGGATGCTGTGAAGAGGAACAGTTTGAGATGGTTTGGTCATGTGTTGAGGAAGGATGAAAGTGACTGGTTGAGAAGAGTGATGGAAATGAATGTAGAAGGAAGTACAGGACGGGGAAGACCGAGAAAGACTTGGCTAAAGATGGTGGAAGAAGAAATGCGGGCAAGGGGGTTAACAAGGGGAGATGCAGAAAATAGGGCAAAATGGAGAAGATTGTCATGGGGACCGCAAGGCTAACCCCCGCTCTAGCAGGGAAAATGGCCTTAAAATGCTTGTTTAAAGGTACGCTGTGGAGCTGATTACTCCTGGGTTAGTCGTGGCCAAATAGGTGGCTTCCTACAGCCATGAATGAGCTTCCTACACCTCTGTACTGACAGTTTGGCCCACTCTTCTTGTGCACACTGCTCCAGTTCCCCCAGATCTGAAGGGTGCCTTCTCCCAACTGCTGTTTTCAGATCTCCCCACAGGTGTTCATTGGGATTTAGATCTGTACTCATTGGTGACTACTTCAGAACAGTTCAGCGTTTTGTCTTGAACCATTCTTGGTTGCTTTTTGAAGTGTGTTTAGGGTCATTCTCCTGCTACAAGACCCATGGTCTTTGACGGAGACCCAGCTTTCTGCAACTGGGTTGAACATTGCGCTCCACAATGCCTTGGTTATCTCGTGATTTCATGATGGCGTGCACACATTCAAGGCACCCAGTGCCAGAGGCAGTACAGCAACCCCAAAACATCACTGAACCTCCTCCATGTTTGACTGTAGGGAAGGTGTTCTTTTCTTTGAAGGCATCATTTTGTTTTCTCTAAACATAGAGATGATGTGCTTCACCAAAAAGCCCTAATTTGGTCTCTTCAGGTGTGTTTTGGCAAACAACAGTCAGGCCTTCATATGTCTCAGCAGTGAGGTCCTCCTGGGTCTCCTTTCATTGAGTTGGCGATGGATGGTGCGAGTTGAAACTGTCGTACCTTGTGTCTGAAGTTCAGCTTGAATCTGTTTGGCAGTTGATCGAGGTGCTTTCTCCACTATTAAAACAATCCTTCGCTGGAATCTTCGATCAAGTTTTCTCTTGCGGCCACGTCCAGGGAGGTTGGCTGCAGTGCCATGGGCCTTAAACTTCCTGATAACATTGCGTACGGTGGACACAGGAACATTGAGGTCTCTGGAGATGGACTTGTAGCCTTGAGATTGTCCATGCTTGGCTACAA
Organism: Myxine glutinosa; assembly: GCF_964187855.1. NCBI lineage: Eukaryota > Metazoa > Chordata > Myxini > Myxiniformes > Myxinidae > Myxine > Myxine glutinosa. The sequence goes on along the minus strand of NC_136261.1, from coordinate 448,380,278 downwards.
TCTTGTGGCTGACCTCAGACAAGTCTCTGGTTTTCTTTCTTTTCTCCATGCTCATTGCGTTACACACAGTGATGCAAAACAGCAGAATGACTCCTTTTATCTGTTCAAACTGGTGGAATGAGTGATTTTTATATTGCAGGCACCTGCAACTCGCCATCTGTGAGTTCATTTCCAAAGTAAAGTAGAATCACCTGCTTGAAATGGAAAAAGTTTCTAACAACTTCTAAAAGGTGCCAATAATATTGGCCGGGCCATTTAAGGATTTATGTGTGAATAAGCTAAGATTTAGGAATTTTTTCAGCTTTTTTTGTTTTGTTCCACTAAAAACCAAAGAAATACTGATGTGGATACCAAAATATTTTTAATTTCAACAATTTTCTGGAAGAAATGGTGCATTATTTGAAAAATGTGCAAGTCGCCATTGTTGTGCATCAGCCTTTTCCAGTCGAGAGTTTCTGATTGAAATGAACTCCATTTGTCTCATTAAATGGTTCTTTCTTGGAGTCTGATATCTAAAATAACAGTAAACAGAAAATAAACACCAATTTAAAACTTCTCTTATTATTTTTAAGCGGTGAAGCCACATAAATATTTGGTTGTCCTTCCTGCCATCTGTCCATTCGTCGTCCATTCGTCTATGAAAAATGAAGAAGAACCTTTCAAACCCACGTTTTTTTTGCTCACCTGGAACGAAGCTCCGGGGAGCTTGTGCGAAGATGCGTCGTCCGTCAATCAGTCGGTAAACACTTGCAACTTCTCCGAAACCGCTGATGGGATTGTGACCAAATTTGGCACAATTTATATTTGTTATGTTGTGAATAAAGTTTTTTCACTGCATCAAAAGAGGTCGTAGTCTAAGGGGGTCTACCGGGGGTCAAGGTGGTTTGACTCTTTATTAGATTTTCTTAGATTAGATTTAGATTTACAAAGAGAGATAGGTTTGGGACACAATTTTGAGGCAAACAGAGTTGAGGCATTCAGATTTTTCACGAGCGGAGTCAGCTGTGTCACCGTTTGAGGTAAGGGAGGGGATGGAGGGGGAACAAACACCAGAAACAGATTTGACCAGACGCCACCAGGATTTGGAGGAAGGAGACAGATTTGAGAGTTCAGTTTTGAGAGCAGAGAGATATTGTTTCCTAGTTCTCCCGAGGGTAGACACATACTTGTTCTGAGCTTTGTGAAAGGTGAAAAAATTTGCTTTCTTCTTTGAAACTACACAAGCCACTCCGATGAAACTTGACCACAACCTTCAACATCCATGATGTATCAAAGTTTGTTCACGGCATTAAAAAAAAAATCGTGCCCGAAGGGGAGGTGTCGGAGGAGGGCGAGAGTGGGGTTTTGGTGGAGGGTTGCCCCCAAAGTAGGTATTTGCTCTTTTCTCTGAAACTACATCCACAATTTCAATGAAATCTGACGGGCATTAGAAAAATTGGGTTCTGAGGAGGTATGCGGGGTGGGGGAGAGGGGATTTCCCCCCAAAATAGGTATTTTTTGTTTGTTTAAAGTCTTATGATTATGTTAGTATCATTCTACATGCTGCCCCATCTCCTAACAACCATTGAAATTGGTTTAAAATACCTTTAGTCTGTGCAGTATACTGTTTATTCTACCAGGTGAGCGCCCTGGGGTATTGCCACTATTTTTAAATTTTAATGTAATTCTAGAGGGTTCTAAAGGGTTTCATTCATTTGAAGGCTTTGCCAATTTCTTATTAAAAATGCCAGACTGAACAGCTTCCTTTGGACACGGGTTCTATTTTTAGTGACATTTCAGCGTGCCTCTTGATCTTCCAATCAGTCCATGAAATTTGTGGTTTGAAGGGCATGGCAATTTTGGCTTTGAAAAGTACACATTTTCAGGTGCACACTTACCTCGTTTCCAAGGCCAACATGTCAAAAACTTATCAGTCACTGAGGACAGATTAAAATGCAAGGAGGGATACAAATAATGATGCTCTTCAGCCATCGGGCATCAAATGGAAACACGTGGATGATGTTTGCGGAGTTTGCCCTCCAGTCAGTTCTCTTGGCTAACCCCCGCTCTAGCAGGGAAAATGGCCTTAAAATGCATGTTGTTGTTGTTGTTGTTGTTGTGTCAGTTCTCTTGGAGTTTCAACAACGAGTGAGGTACCCGTGCTACGCACGGGTGGGAGGCCATAACCAAACGGACAATGCGGAAACGGCGAATGCTAAAGCATGAAACCAATAAATTCCACATTCCTGTAGCACCTTCAGTCGCACGTCAGACATGGACAGCAAGTTCGTGAAGGACTTTTTTTTTTTTTTTTTTTTTTTTTTGTACACTGAATCGAGGCTCGTGAAAGAGCTAACATTTATTTCACAAACAAATCAACCAGACAAACAAAATATACAAAAAGAGGGAGCGGAAGACAAGATGGGGAGAGAAGGGGAAGCACACAACCACAACATTTGAGAGCAGGGAGAAGTGTGGGAGGGAGAGGGCTTGGGGGCAGGATGCGTGGGAAGGGGGGGGGGGGGGGGGTGGGAGAAGTATAAAACACAAGGGGACCGAAATTAGCGGGGGTAGAAAAGATCAAGGTTTTGGATGGGGGAGGATAAGAGATGGTGGTGAACAGCTGTTTTAAAGACCTGGAGGGTGGAGTGGGATTGAAGAGAGTGAGGGAGTTTGTTCCAGAGGCGGGAGAAAAGAGGAATGAAGGAGTGAAGGTGAGCAGAAAGTCTTGATTTTGGCAGTTTAACCATAAGAGGGTTGCAGGCAGATCTTGTGCGACCTGTAGGAATATTTGGGGGACAGAGCCCAGAGAGGGCTGGGGGGGCAAGGCCAGAGAGGAGTCGGTAGAAGACGGAAAGACCACCAACCTGCCTGCGGTGAGTGAGTGAAAGGCCCTTGGAGTTAGCTTCATCGCAGGAGATTCCAATGATTCTGAACGCTTTGGTTTCAACAGCGTGAAGACGGGCTAGGTGTGAGGCAGGAGCACCAGACCAGAGGGGAGAGCAGTATTCCATAGAGCTGCGGATGAAAGCCTTGTATGTGGTGAGGAGCTCAGGTGGGCCAAGGAAGGACTTCGCACGACGGAGGATGCCCAGTCGGCGACTGGCTTTGGAGGCCAGATTTGAAATGTGGTTTTCCCAGGAAAGATCATGGCAAATAGTGAGACCCAAAAGCTTGAGTGACAGAACTTATTGGAGAGGATTATTCAGAAAGTGGATGGGAGGGTTTTCCAGTCGGTCTTTTCGGAGAGACATCGTAAGAGTGTGAGATTTATCAGGATTGAAAGACATGTTCCATTTGTTTGCCCAGTCTGTGATTTTGTCCAGGTCTGCAGAGAGTGAGGAGGCTGCAGACTGCCGATCTGAGGGATGAGGAATGGAGCGACAGAGAGTAGAGTCGTCAGCAAAGAGATAGAGAGGATTTTCAAGAGAGTCAGAGAGATCATTGATGAAGACCAGAAAAAGCACAGGGCCCAGAACACTACCTTGGGGAACTCCAGCCTGAACAGGAAGAGGAGATGAGAGAAACCCATTCAGGGCCACACGTTGACTACGACCAGAGAGGAAGTCCGCCAGCCATGCGTGGAGATTTCCATGGATACCAAAGGAGGAGAGTTTGGTGAGCAGAGCAGGGTGCCAGACCGTATCGAAGGCACGTGAAATGTCAAGGGAGACGGCTCTAATTTCCTGTTTGGCGTTGAGGACCTCCATCCATTGTTGAGAAAGCAGAAGCAGCATGTCCAGAGTAGAGTGACCAGGTCTGAAACCAAATTGATGATCAGAGATCAAGCCATTGGAGAAGAGCAAAGATTTCATATCTGAAGCAATGATGGATTCCATGACTTTGCTGATAATTGGGAGAAGGCTGATTGGTCTGTAGTTGCTGGGATCTGTTTTTGCACCTTTTTTGTGCAAAGCGGTGATGTTGGCTGATTTCCAAGCAGATGGCAGATGACCTTGAGCAAAGGAGAGGGTGAAGAGAACAGAAAGAGGGAGTGAAAGAGCGGAAGGCCGGAAGCACATGATTTTAGGACCCGTGGGCTGATGCCGTCAGGACCAGTTGCAGAATCAGAGTCGAGGGTTGACAGAAACTTTTCCACCTTGTCAGGAGGAAAGGACACAGAGTCCAGGAGCAGCTGGGTACGACTGGGTACGGTGGGTACAGAGAGGGATGGGTTTGGGACACAAGATTTAGAGGCAAACACAGAGTTGAGGCATTCAGCTTTTTCACGTGCGGAGTCAGCCGTTAAGCCGACTTCCATGAAAAACGTACCCGTTCGCAAACAAATGGGTACGTGTGTTCCATTCCCAGTCAATGGTGAATCCGCATATGCTGATCCGCGAATTTCATGTTTAGAACATAAAACCGTCACTGCATTTCGTCATTCATTTGAACTCGATATCTCTTTTGTCATTGCAAACAGCATAACTCCAATCACAAATACACATTAATATAATAAACTTTTAACAACATTCGTGACATAAACAAATATTTAAATCCTGATGTGAAGTTCCGTATGGTTGGGTGAATACAATTACAAATTCAAAATCGTAATTGTATTCACTCAATTCCAATCATCAATCGATACTTTAACAAAGCGATTAACACGATTAACGTTTAACGATTTAATATTACGATTGAATGACGGTTGGATTGGGATATTATCAAACCTGCACAGCCGTAATCTGTCCACTTCCGCATCCGCGTCAGGTTCATAATTCTCATCAAAATCTAAGCAGTATTTGTAGAATTTCAACAAAAGTCACGTCACTGTTCATATCGGTAAATATTATTCCATCGTGGTTGAAAAAATTGGAAAATTGTGAAAAAAAAAATTGGAAAAACAATATAGCCTATTTTACTCCCAGGGGTCCCAGGATTACCCACCCAAAATATCGTTGCGATCGGTTCAGCCGTTTTTGCGGTATCTTCGAACGGACAGACAGACATTTGGTGAATTACCTTCGAACGGACATTTGGTGAATTATACTACGATGGTGTACAGATTCCAAGATGCAACGTAACCACATTCGGTGTCGGTTTATGCAGGTGTGTCTTTCACTTGTCACCAACTCCCTCCATCGCCGATCCAACTCGATAGTTATGTTGGAGGAGAGTCAGTGGGTTAAACTACTGGGTGTTGTCACTAGTAATGACCTCAAGTGGGCTGATAACATAAACCTCATTACTTCATTGGCTACAAGACTGGTGTTGGCTTAGCGGTTAGGGTGCCGGCTTGGGATCCAAGGATCCTTGGTTCGAATCCCGGTCGATCGCTGAATTAACGCCAGGGGGGGTTGACTCAGCCTGTCATCCTTCCGATGTCGGCAAATTGAGTACCAGCTTGCTGGGATGAATGATCACGGTGTGTTCCCCGATTTAGAATAGGTACACCGTATCCCTGCGCATCGTAAGAGCGTGACCAAGGGTTGGCGTCAGGAAGGGCATCCGGCCATAAAAACATTGCCTCAAATAGGGAACCATGATTGTCTTGGGGTCCGCAAGGCTAACCCCCGCTCTAGCGGGGAAAATGGCCTTAAAACGATCATTCATTCATTCATTCTACAAGACGTTCTACATGCTTCGGTCATTCAGGAAGTTGTGTATTCTGTTGCAAAATCTGATCACCGTGTTACACATCTTCGATTAGACCGATGGCTTATTTGTTGTCCAGTATGGCATTCCACAACACCAGTTACCTATGATTGAAGTGCAACAACGAGTAGTGTGGATTATCTTGACAACCATCTGTGAATCCAACCACAATGCCCTGAGTTACCTGCCAGCAGAATTCCCTTAAGGAATGGTGTGAACAACTTTGTATTAACTTTGCATAGTCGATTTCCATGTTGTTTACCTGAAAAACTATCATCACGCAGACAACTGCGTCACAGTGATAGATTAATTGTACCCCACGCAGACAAAGTGAGAAGCAGGGTTCAGCAATTGATTCATGCCTGGCCGTCTGTCTGTAATCATCGGTTTACGATTGAGGGACAAGATATTTAAATTGAATGTTTTATTTTGAACACGAATCGGAGCATGATTGAGACCGCAAGTTTGCTGTTGAACAGCTTACCATGTATTGGCTTGGAATTTGTCCCGATCGCACATGCGCAGAGAGGAGTGAATGAATATATGAATGAAAATGAATGATCGTTTTAAGGCCATTTTCCCCGCTGGAGCAGGGGTTAGCCTTGCGGGCCCCATGACGATCATGGTTCCCTGTTTGAAGCAATGTTTTTATGGCTGGATGCCATTCCTGGCGCCAACCCTTAGTCGCCTCTTACGATGCGCAGGGATACGGTGTACCTATTCTAAACCGGGGTACACACCGGGATCATTCATCCCAGCAAGCTGGTACTCAATTTGCCGACCTCGGAAAGATGACAGGCTGAGTCAACCCCCCTGGTGTTAATTTAGCGATCGACCGGGATTCGAACCGAGGATTCTGGGATCCCAAGCCGGCACCCTAACCGCTAAGCCAACACCAGGCGCAGAGAGGAGTGAGATGATGTTTTTACTCTGCCTGCCTCAGTCAAACAAAATGGAAAATTATTTCAGAGGAAACTTACTGTTTTTATGGATGTCATAAAGGACACAAACAACATGCACGAATAACTAATGTATTGTGTTAGGCAGGGTGGTGCAAGTGACGCTGCGTAAAATGTCACCTTGGCACATCACGGGTGATGAAGGTTGTGGTCTTGTTTCATCGAAATAGTGCGTGCAGTTATGCCATTCCTGGTCCACCACAACCCCACGCAGACCGATGGTTGCGTGGCCCAATATCCATACCAGGGGGATATTGCCAGGGACGGCCGACTCCTTCCTGCGAGCTGCCCACGTCACCCGCACAAGAAGAGCTCATCAAATCACTGCAGCGGCACTTTACATCCTGCAACACCGTGCGTATGAACGCCACTGTATGACGTATCAAACTACTATATACTAAGATTTGAGGCCATAATGGCATCCATGGTAAGCTGTTCATTATGCAGAAGATACCGCCTGACTGCGTGACTCGATTCCTGACTGACGGACGCCTTGCGATGCTAATACCTCCTCTGGACATTTTTTATTCCAGGTGAGCTGAAACGAAACAGGGTGTAAGTCAAATTCAGAATGGGCACTTGCATGTGGGATGGGGCATTATCCATGAGTAGCCATTCACCTTGAGGAGTAGGGGAGGAATCACCTCTGTACTCGCGATTCGGGTGTGCATAACTTCTTTGTATCGCATATGTGCTGCGCTCTGCCCCTCCCAGTACTGCGTACTCCACAAACGCTTCGCTAACTAAGATTTGAGGCCATAATACAAGATGGTGGATCAAAAACGCCCAGGCAGTTTGGAAATAAATAAACTTTATTCCGGATATTCTGCATATTTTCCGGCGTGGGGCTTGGTTTCTGAAGGTCGTGGTGCTATTTCGAATGGGCACTGGGCAAGGAGCATTCTAAAGGGGGTGGGGCCAAGGTGGATTGCATGTCCTCTGCATTCTCGCTCTGCTTCTGCGTTTTCAACATGCTGATTCAGGTCGACACAAACCTTTGGAGACTAGTATTTCATTGTTCTGTTAGAATAAGACTTTGTTGTAGTGGACCACTTTGAGCTTGATACGTGATTGTTGTGGTGGTCCACTTTGAGATTGATCCGTCATTGTTGTGGTGGACCACTTTGAGCTTGATACGTGATTGTTGTGGTGGACCACTTTGAGCTTGATACGTGATTGTTGTGGTGGACCACTTTGAGCTTGATACGTGATTGTTGTGGTGGTCCAGTTTGAGCTTGATACATGAGCAATAGTTTCCGCAATGTACGAGTGCATTTGCTGAGCTCAACTTTTTACCGACTTTTCCTTTTTCTTTTCCAGCTGGCAAATACCGAGGAATTCATCGATGGAGCTTTGGCCGGTCATCTGGGGGAAGTTCTCATCAGGTTTTTAAATTATTCAACTTTCGTTTGGAGTATTTGAAGTTACCTGTTTATATACTCTTAATATTTTGGTACACGGATTGTAGGTCGAGCAAAGGTTGTGCAGCAAATGAAGGAGATAAAATATTTAAAGTTGGGTCTCTTTTTGAAGTTAGTTATGTCCAATTACAATTTAAAGATGAAGTAAAAGGTTTGCACTTCTTAACATTAATACTCTAATAACTTCATTCATTTTTTACTCCATATGTTTTGTTATTGAACCCCCACCCCTCCCCTCTCTTGTACCCGACGCCCCCCTGGTATGGACCTCAAACTTGACTAATCTCTCCATACAGGGGTCTTTTGGGTCATCTAAGTGGTTTGGATCCTCAGGGTCATTTGGGTCTTCTGGGTGCTTGGGGTCTTTTCGGTCCCTGGAGTCTTTTAGGTCTTTTAACCGGTGGACACACATTCATGTTCCAAGATTCCCCATTAAAACGCCACTCAAATCCCTCCTAAAGGGCTAATCAAAGCCTTTAAAACCTACCCTGACAAAGAGGAACAGACATTACACAAATACAACAGTCGTCCGTCCGGCAGCTAAGCTAAATATAGCATAACAATTGTGCATTTTGTGAGGAAAGCACCAAATTTGGCACACTAGTAGACTATCATATTATGAAAAGATCTGGATATTGGGCCATCTCAGATTCAGAGATTTGATTTTTGCAAGATTTGCCGATTTTGCAGATTTGCAAGCTGAGATTGCAACGCCAGGGACGGCCGACTCCTTCCTGCGAGCTGCCCACGTCACCCGCACAAGAAGAGCTCATCAAATCACTGCAGCGGCACTTTACATCCTGCAACACCGTGCGTATGAACGCCACTGTATGACGTATGCTGATGATGCAGAAGACCTGCCTGAGTTCGAAGACTGGTGTCACCAGAGAGGAGAAGACATTCCCAACTTTCAGTACTGGGCAACTGTGCTGGAACGAGAGATGTTGGTACTGGTCTACGTGCGTTCTCTGCGGCAGGCTTCATTCACGATGTACCTTGATTCCCTGACAGAACTGGTCCCATGGTTCCATGCCTTAGACCACACACACTATGCCAGGTGGGTCCCTGTTCACCTGAGGGACATGGTTGCACTCCCAATGAAGCACCCAGATGTAGCCAGAGAATTCAGGGCTGGCAACTTCACTGTATAGAAGACGAAGGTGGTGTTCTCTTCGATCCCAATCGACCAGGCACATGAACAGAATAACGCCTGCATCAAAGGAGATAGTGGAGCAGTCGGCCTCACTGACAACCCAAGTGCCCTGCGGCGTTGGATGATTGCCGGGCCAGAAGTTGCCAGGGCCATAGAAGAGTTCCAAGATGGCCATCAACACTGGGGGAGGCGAGAGGACACACGTCATCACGACCAGACACCAAGTGTGCAGACCTCTTTCGCCAAGGATGTCCGTGCCCTTGTCAGCGTCATAGAAGAGCTTGGCAACCCCTTTGAGGAAGAGAGCATGGATCTGGTTGTCCTTGACACAGGAAATTGCAGGTCCTGCTGCAGTTGAGACTGTCAGGAATGTGAAGAAGATTGGCCAAGAGCAGTTCCAGGCTTTCACCAGAGAATGCCTGGTGGAAAGGACCAAGCCAATTGATGATGCAATTCGTCGGAACAAGCTGAAGGTGTCATTTTGGGAAATGGCTGCCACAGCCATCAGGGGCTGAATTTGAGATGGCCCAATGGCCCAATATCCAAATCTGTTCATAATAGTATAGTCTACTAGTGTGCCAAATTTGGTGCTTTCCTCACAAAATGCACAATTGTTATGCTAAGTTGCCCCACTATAATTATATGGTATGTATATTTATATATTAGCCTGGCGTTGGCTTAGCGGTTCGGGTGCCGGCTTGGGATCCTAGGATCCTGGGTTCGAATCCCGGTCGATCGCTGAATTAACGCCAGGGAGGTTGACTCAGCCTGTCATCCTTCCGAGGTCGGCAAATCGAGTACCAGCTTGCTGGGATGAATGATCCTGGTGTGTACCCCGATTTAGAATAGGTACACCGTATCCCTGCGCATCGTAAGAGCGTGACCAAGGGTTGGCGTCAGGAAGGGCATCCGGCCATAAAAACACATTGCCTCAAACAGGGAACCATGATTGTCATGGGGCCCGCAAGGCTAACCCCCTCTCGCGGGGAAAATGGCCTTAAAACGATCATTCATTCAATCATTCATTCGTGTATATTTATATATATGTTGTTGTTGATGACCATTCCGTTTTGCACCGTGACGATGCATAGAGCTGCCGAAGCAGTTTCCTTAGCTATTGGGTCACAATCCCCCCCCCCCCCCCCCCCCCCCCATCCATCTATCTTCACTTTGAGTGGCTTTAGGCGTTTATTTCTATCACATTTTATACCATACTTTTATACCATGATATGAGAATTTGATGTCTTTGCCTTTTGACAAGATACAAAACTTTGGTGATTATACTTGTATAAATCTTTATACACCATAAACTGACTGACTATACATTTTGGGTGAGAAATCTGGTAACCGGCGACCTCAGGTGTAAGGTTGTATATTGAGTGATAAAACAGGGAAGGAAAAGAATTACATGCTGCTATCACATAGTTTCCAACTCTGAGGGCCTGAGCTTTGCTTAAAAAGCACAACTAGCCTTACTTCCTCTGGCAAAAACATTCGGGTTTGGCTCAAGGGTTATTAACGGTTTAATGCATACATGTGTTCGTGTTGATTTTATACAACTACTGTCCATTCTATGGGCATTGAACGAGAACTGCATGAGTTTACTTGTAGTATTGCAAAGCATTGTTTGCCCCAGCCGTTAACCATCACGGAATGGCTGCACATGTGACGGCGAGTGAAATGGTGTTTGTGCGGTCTTGGTCCAATGGTTATATTGATGTCGAACATGACTATGTCACATTCTCTGTGTTCATCTTTCACATGGATGTTAAATTGTACAATGTTGATATGTTGAATTGCCTACTCATGAATTCCCATTGCTCTTTTGCACAGGTGTAACAACGTTCTGTATGTGCGGGGTGTGGAAGAAGAAGAAGAAGATGGAGAGATGAGAGAGTGACCTGATTTTCCAGTGTTTTTGTTTGAGGACCCTTTTTTATTTTATTGAAAGGAGTTGTGGTATAAATCAAAAGGAATTTTTTTTTTTCCATGAAGATCTTGCAATATGAGTATCTTGTGATGAGATCAAACTTGCTCTTGTATTCAGGAAAATAAAAGTGGCATTTGTAAGTCGTCTTGTGTGAATTTGAGCTTTCCTTCCTCTTCTTGCTTTGTATAGTTTGTATATCCCTTGCTCATTCCCCTGTGTCCTCCTCCACAGAAGACGTATGTCCAAAGTTTATATATATTTTTTCCAACATAGCTGTCATACCACAGTACTTCTGATGTCATATTTACCGTCAAATAATTATTCATGGGTAGTCGCTGCTATGTTAAAATTTTTGTCAATCGCTCAAGAGATTGCTGAAAAAATGAATTTAAGTGAATAAAGGTCAAAAAGTGAGGGGTTTGGGTGGAGGGGAAAAAAAAAAAGAATCAGCACCAAAACAAAACGGTACCATTCGGTCCTCCAATAAAAGAAATGCGCCCCGTGATTTCATACAGAAGGAAGATCTTGCGTATCTAATAGTCAGGTTCACTATGTTTTTTCGTTCAAAATCATGGTAGATTAGCAAACCTATACATTTTTGCAAACGTTATTACATGGAAAATCTGAAAATCAATGTTTACATTTGCCAATTCCGACCAATTCGATTCGACCAATCGACCAATTCCATTCGACCAATCGATTCGATTCGATTCATCGAATTCGATTCGATCGACCATTCGACCAATTCGATTTGCCAATCAATTTGACCGACCTTTGCTTGTGTGGAACGGACTGTGAAAACGATGCGGACTATAATGTCGGATACGACACACAGGACAGTGATGAGATGACTAACTCTAAATGGCATATTCTGTAATCGTGTATGTTTGATGCCATTGACTGCCTGTGTATATTTTGTCATTGACTGCCTGTGTAGATGTGAAGTTATACTGACTGCATGTGTATATATGATTTTGCTGACTGCCTGTGTATGTTTGGTGATATGAATTATTGTGACACATTTTGATGTTATTAACTGCCTGTACAAAATGATAACATGTATTTGATTATGCAACTTATCGCGAATATAAAGACAGTATTTTGCAATTCAAAACCTTTGATTCGTGTGTTACCATTCCCTATAGCACTAATTTGATATTCATTGGATTCCTTGTCCCTGAAAATATAGGTTTAATATATTTTTAAAAGTTTTTAGGGTAATTAGAGGCAGAAATAGAACAAAATATGTATTTTACAGTGGCCATTTTGAAAATCCAAAATGGCCGCCATACAGGTATCTCTCCAAATGTAAACATTGATTTTTAGTTTCCTTATGCTATAACCTTTCCAAAAATGTATAGGCTTGCTAATCTACCATGATTTTGAACGAAATATAATTTATTGACATAGTGAACCTGACTATAAGTTAAGGCCTCAAGCACCACAAGAGAAACGAGCAATCAGATTGCAAACCCTCGCCAGGATGTATTTTCAGTGGTTTTTAAGGCTTTTGTGTCAAATCAAATATGGCGGCAGAACCACGTGACCGATGACGTCATCATTATTATTTTTTCTCCACCAATTTATGCCAACATGACAAATTTCATCTTGATAGGATGAAATTTTGTACTTGTCGAATTATGACGTCATAATGGAGGCACCTATGACATCATTAACATATTTTATTCCGCATGGAGAGTTCTTTCCAATGAGCCATGTTTCAATTTTTTCTATTCAGTGCTTTTGGAGATATAGAGGTACAAAGTTTTTCGGTTTTTCCAATTAAGGCGGCCGAACCATGTGACCTATGACATAATAATTATCATTAAAAAATTATACAGGTGGAGTTGCACCTATGGTGAAAATTTCCTGTCAATCGGACCAACGGTTGCAGAGAAAATCAGTTATTCTGTGCGCACAAACAGACAAACAAGAAAAAGCAATCAGATTGCAAACCCTCGCCAGGATGTATTTTCAGTGGTTTTTAAGGCTTTTGTGTTAAAACAAATATGGGGGCCGAACTACGTGACTGATGACATCATTATTATTTTTTTTTCTCCACCAATTTATGCCTACATGATGCTCAATAAATTTCATCTTGATCGGATGAAGTTTTGTACTTGTTGAATTATGACGTCATAATGGAGGCACCTATGACATTAACATATTTTATTCCCCATGGAGAGTTCTTTCCAATGAGCCATGTTTCAATTTTTTCTATTCAGTGCTTTTGGAGATATAGAGGTACAAAGTTTTTCGGTTTTTCCAATTAAGGCGGCCGAACCATGTGACCTATGACATAATAATTATCATTAAAAAATTATACAGGTGGAGTTGCACCTATGGTGAAAATTTCCTGTCAATCGGACCAACGGTTGCAGAGAAAATCAGTTATTCTGTGCGCACAAACAGACAAACAAGAAAAAGCAATCAGATTGCAAACCCTCGCCAGGATGTATTTTCAGTGGTTTTTAAGGCTTTTGTGTTAAAACAAATATGGGGGCCGAACTACGTGACTGATGACATCATTATTATTTTTTTTTCTCCACCAATTTATGCCTACATGATGCTCAATAAATTTCATCTTGATCGGATGAAGTTTTGTACTTGTCGAATTATGACGTCATAATGGAGGCACCTATGACATCATCATTAACATATTTTATTCCCCATGGAGAGTTCTTTACATTGAGCCGTCTCAATTTCTTTATATTCAGCGCTTTTGGAGATATCGAGATGCAAAGTTTTTCGGTTTTTCCAAGATGGCGGCCGAACAACGTGACTGATGACGTAATCATTTTTTTTTTCTCCACCAGTATATGCCGACATGGCGCTGAAGAAATTTCATCTTGATTCGATGAAGTTTTGTACTTGTCGAATTATGACGTCATAATGGAGGCACCCATGACATCATTAACATATTTTATTCCCCATGGAGAGTTCTTTACAACTAGGGCATGCCCGTACTATATATATGCCCGTACTATATATCTATCTAAAATTATATCCCCCCCCTCTATTTACATGAAATGGTTTGGTCCATTCGCAACGCCAAAGCGAACGGCGAACGGCTTGCGAGTACAGTGACAATCCCCCCCCTCTATTTACATGAATGGTTTGGTCCATTCGCAACGACCACAGAACCCCCCCCTCATGCAATGGTTTGGTCCAAAGCGAACGGCTTCCGGAGTTTGGTAAAGCAATCGCCATCGCGTGCACAAACGCGCAGGAAAGCGAATGAATCGCAAATTCGTTTTTATTAGTGATACGAATTGAATTGGGAGAAATTGGGAGATGAATGAATTGGGAGAAATAATGCGCATAAGAAATCGAATTACGTACCGTAATGGCGGTCAGCTCGTAACGCGCTCAGCTCCGCTCGTCTCACATCGGCCACGCCTACGCAACAAAGCGTTCTGTGATTGGATGCCGGAAAGCGTGCTGCCGGACAGTCGTCACTGTCCGGAAGTTCGCAAATCGCAGTTAGGATGAATCGTTTTAATTTAATCGCAGTTTGAATTCGTTTTAAAACATAGTTTAACGGCAACATAGTTTTCCAACGTGAAATAAATGAATACGCTGTCAAATGTGCCGTCCGAGGCAGAGTCTGATCGCCACGTTCGGCACACGTGATAGCTCGCTGCTCTCTGATTGGTTGAAGCGTTTTTTGGACATAGCTCGGTAGGTAATTGTCCGATTAATTACAAACCTTGAAAAGGCACATCCTCGGGTCCCCAGCAATATACCTGGCAAGTTTCAAGTATATCGGACCCGTGGTTGTCGAGAAACAGCGGTCACAGACAAACACACAGACACACAGACAGACACACAGAGATTGCTGGAATTATAGATAGATGAGCAATGTCTCAATTTATACACATTCTGATTCCACAAATAAGTGGAAAGAGCAGTCTCGTTTTTTTCCATTCAGCGCTTTCTGAGATATAGAGGTGCAAAGTTTTTCGATTTTTTCAAGATGGCGGCCGAACCACGTGACCTATGACGTCATAATTATCATTAAAAAATTGTACAGGTGGAGTTGCACCGATGGTGAAAATTTCCTGTCAATCGGACCAACGGTTGCAGAGAAAATCATTTATTCTGGGCGGACAAACAATCAAACGGACTCAAATGCCATACCCTCTCTGGTGAGGGTAACAAACGGACTCAAATTTGACTCCGCTTCCGGTATCTCGATCGAGGTGGCGACTTTTGTTCTCTCCCGGCATCTAAAGTTGTTATTTTTCCATTTGTGTGTTTGTCAAATTTCCACTCGTTATTTTATCGTCTATGCATTGTTGTTTGTTTCCACTTCGTTTTGGTTTGAATTTCCTGTAACTCGCAATAAATTAATCGTTTTCTGTTTGCCCCGCGTGTGCGGCCTTGTAGCCTGAGGCTTCCCCCGTCGAAGTTTGTTCACTTAAGTTCCTTCCTTCGGTGTTTTTGCTTGGCTCTTAGATTTTTCCCTTCTCCCCCGAACTTCCCCGAACATCGACTCTTTATCTCACGTTTTCAATCCCACCCCCCCCCCCCCACCCCCAAAAAAACAACAACAAAAAAAAAACATTTATTTCCCTTTCTCAACGTGTGCTGTTGTCTCATCGTGAGCTTCTGTCCATGTGCACTGTCTCGCCCCGCCCCCATTATCTCCTTGCCTTCCACCTTTTCCCCTGTTCACATGACTCGTGGTTGTCCCTCCAGGCCCTCTCCCCGTTGGTATTTTGTGAATAGAAGACTGTTCTTCCCGATTCTGTTGAAATATGTTTAAACTTTCCCCCACAGTGTTTTATTCAGTGGTTTGTTACAACACGCTGTTTTTCTTCCTATTTAAAAGGCTCTTTTCAATTTCCTCCAACTCATGCCACTTAAAAAAAAATTCAATCTTATAATTCTTCCTCACCACATGCTCGAAATTCTCATTCATTCCACCCCTCTATCGTTCTAAAACGGGATCTCTGACTTGAAAATCACAATAAACCCAATCTATATATATAAAACACAGTTTGTTTGTGTGTGTGTGTGTGTGTGTGTGTGTAATGTTACCGATAGACTCCTAAACGGAGAGGCTTACGTGCTTGATATTTGACAGACATGGCCATTGAGCGTGGGACAAACATGGCCGAACTCAAAATATTTGACGATCCATATTTTTTATTCATATTCACCTCAGCGCATTTCAGCGAAGTACCCGCTAATCTCAGCCGGTTCCAGAGCAGCTCGCTGATTCGCTCAGAGCGATCACGTGATGTTCCATCCCGTCACACGTCACCACCTTTTATGCGATCGTGTTTTGTATCGATTTTGTGCGATATGAATTAAATGTCTTTGAAACAGCTGTGAAACGTCTTTCCACAACCCTTCCGTAACCGATTGGAGCAGTTTCTTGCCGCACAAAACGAGATCCGCGAAGCGGTCGTGCTGACCAAGATGGCGACACGGCGGCTTCACTTTTCACGGAGTATGAGCGTTCTATATATTTTCAATTCAGTGCGCCCGTGATTTGTGGCATAGGCATGACCATTGGGCCTTCACGGTGTAATTTGTGCGAGGCTTTTGTCCGAGTGAGCTTGAGTCGAGAGGGCGAATGTACGGGTTGGGAATGTACGGGTCTCCCTTCCCCCGCCCGGCAACGCCGGTACTGGAGGACGTCACAGGATCGGTGAGTCTCCAAAATCCGCTTCGTGCTGTTGCGAATATGCAGGACTATGTCCGATTGTTGTGCTGCTCTCCGACCATGAGAACTGCAACGTCATTGTTGACTGGCCATCCCCTTCCCTCCCCCTGCCCCCTCCCCCCATGCCCCCTTCCCCCCTCTCCCCTTCCCCCCTCCCCCCTTCACCCTCCGGCCCCTCCCCTCCCCCTCACATCCCCCCCTCCTTTCTCCCCTCCTCCCCTCCCCCCTCCCCCCTCTCCCCCCTCCCATCCCTCACCCTCCCCACCCCCCCCTCTTCTCCCCTCTCCCCCTCCCCCTCCCACTCTTCTCCCCTCCCCCCCGTTCCCCTCCCCTCCCCCCCCGTTCCCCTCCCCTCCCCCCTGTTCCCCTCCCCCGCCCGGCAATGCCGGGTACTTCTGCTAGTTTGTTATAAATGTTCGTCTTTCGTTAATCATCCACTTTCTAAACTCCCCTTGCCCCTCCCCAGCAAATCTCCCCCCATTCCACTCCCCTCCAAAACTACCCCCTTGCCCCTCCCCTCTTAAACTCCCCCCTCACCCCTCCCCTTCAAAACTGCCCCCAACCCCTCCCATTCAAATCTCCTCCCCTACCATCCCTCTCCAATTCTCCCTCCTCCCCCCCTCCTCCTCAAAGCTGCCTCCTCCCCACTTCGTCTCCCTTCTATCTCATACCTCCACCTCCCCCAACCTACTTTCCTCTGTCCCCCCTCAAACAACCCCTCACTGTGCCTCCCCCCATCACCATCAAACCTTTCTTCCTCCTCATCCTTCCCTTTCTTGTAACTCTTCTGGAATCTCTGACACACTATCAACTGCTCTCCCTACCTCCCCCTCTCATCCTTCATCTGACCCTACCCCTCCCCTCCCTTGTCCTGCACCCGATGCTCCCCCTCTCTCCTCATTAACGGCATGGACCTCAAATATCCGGGGCCTTCGCTCAGACCTGATTGATCTCTCCATTCAGGTTGCTTCTGACAATCCAGACTTGATCTGCTAAACAGAAACTTTCCTCCTTCAACATGTCTCTGATTCCTTATAATCTCTTCCTGGTTACTCCCTCCTCCGGTATGATAGACCTGAGCCTCGTCCTGGTGGTGGGTTTGCTATCTTTATCAAAAACTCTCTTCCTCACTCTCCTTGCATTGCCCTCTCTCCACGCCACCCCCAGGAGTACCTCTGGCTACGGATTCCTCTCCACTCCCACCTTTTGTTCAAATGTGTTCTGTGCCATCCTCCAAACAGTGATGACTACATTTACATTTCTCTGTCTGACAACATGCACAAACTTCTATCCACTCATCCAAACTCTCTCTTCCTCATATGTGGTGAATTCAACTGTCATCATGCCAGCTGGCTGGGTGTGGGTTCCTCTCTCACCAGCCATGGCACCTCAGCAAAGGACTTCTGCGACTCATTGGGACTGACACAATCTGTCAATTTCCCGACCCGGATCTCAGTCAATGGAGTATCTTCTCTTCTCGGCTTGGTTATGACAAACTTCCCTGCAAATGTCTGCTGCTCTTCTTCTGCTCCAATCGGTTCTTCTGATCATGTGCTTGTTGAAGTCGACATCTCTCTGGCCATTCTCAGAGAGCTTGCTCAGCGTCGACGAGTCTGGCATTTCACACAGGCCGACTGGCACTGTCTGCAAGCAGCCATCAATCATCTGGACTGGTCTCCCATCTCTACTGCCTCTAACATCAATACTTCCAAAGCAAACTGCTCTCTCATGCACAGATTTATCCCATCTCGTCTTCAGTTGTCTTACCCTTCCTCCCGTGCATGGTACACTGAATCTTGTGGTGAGGCAGTTGCCCTGAAACAACTTGCCTTTGCCTCTTGGAAGGCAAATCAAACTGAAGGCAATCTCGGTTCCTTCCACCAAGTTCGGAACAAGTGTGTGTCTACCCTCAGGAGTGCCAGGAAACGCTATCTCTCCACACTCAAGAATGAACTCACAAACCTGTCTCCTTCCTCCAAATCCTGGTGGCGTCTGGTCAAATCCGTTTCTGGTGTTTCTTCCCCCTCCATCCCCTCCCTTGCCTCAAATGGCTACACAGTCGACACCACACGTGACAAAGCCGAATGCCTCAACACTGTGTTTGCCTCAAAATCTTTTGTCCCAAACCCATCTCTCTCTGTTCCCACCTTACCCAGTCAAACCCAACTGCTCCTGGACTCCCACGGGTCCTAAAATCCTGCTCTGCCACTCTATTTCACCCTCTCTCTGTTATTTTCACCCTCTCTTTTGCTCAAGGTCATCTGCCAGCATCTTTGAAATCAGCAAACATTGCCGCTTTACATTAAAAAGGTGCAAAAACAGATCCTTGCAACTACAGACCAATCAGCCTGCTCCCAATTATCAGCAATGTCATGGAATCCATCATTGCTTCGGATATCAAATTCTTCGTCTTCTCCAATGGCTTTATCTCTGATCATCAATCTGGATTCAGACCAGGTCATTCTACCCTGGACATGTTGCTTCTGCTGTCTCAACAATGGATGGAGGTCCTCAATGCCAAACAGGAAATCAGAGCTATCTCCCTTGACATATCACTTGCCTTCGATACGGTCTGGCACCCAGCTCTGCTCACCAAACTCTCCTCCTATGGTATCCATGGAAATCTCCACGCATGGCTTGCGGACTTCCTCTGGTCATAGTCAACGTGTGGCCCTGAATGGATTTCTCTCATCTCCCCTTCCTGTTCTGGCTGGAGCTCCCCAAGGTAGTGTTCTGGGCTCTGTGCTATTTCTGGTCTTCATCAATGATCTCTCCGAATCTCTGGAAAATCCTCTCTATCTGTTTGCTGATGACTCCCACTCTCTGCACTCCATTCCTCATCCCTCAGATCGGCAGTCTGCAGCCTCCTCACTCTCTGCAGACCTGGACAAAATCACAGACTGGTCAAACAAGTGGAACATGTCTTTCAATCCTGACAAATCTCACACTCTTACTATATCTCTCCGAAAAGACCGACTGGAAAACCCTCCCATCTACTTTCTCAACAATCCTCTCCAAGAAGTTCTGTCGCTCAAGCTTTTGGGTCTCATGATCTGCCATGGTCTTTCTTGGGAAAACCACATTTCCAAGCTGGCCTCCAAAGCCAGTCGCCGACTGGGCATCCTCCGTCGTGCGAAGTCCTTCCTTGGAAGAGCACACCTGAGCTCACCACATGCAAGGCTTTCATCCGCAGCTCAATGGAATACTGTTCCCCGCTCTGGGCCGGTGCTCCTGCCTCACACCTAGCTCGGCTTCATGCTGTTGAAACCAAAGCTTTCAGAATCATTGGAATCTACTGCGATGAAGCTAAGGGTCTTTCACTCACTCACCGCAGGCTGGTTGGTGGTCTTTCTGTCTTCTTCCGACTCCTCTCCGGCCTTGCTCCCCCAGCTCTCTCTGTGCTCTGCCCCGCAAATATTCCTTCAGGTCGCACAAGATCTGCCTGCAACCCTCTTATGGTTAAACTGCCAAAATGAAGACTCTCTGCTCACCTTCATTCTTTCATTCCCCTTTTCTCCCACCTCTGGAACAAACTCCCCCATTCCCTTCAATCCCACTCCTCCCTCCAAGTCTTCAAAACAGCTGTTCACCACCATCTCTTCCCCCATCCAAAACCTTGAAATTTTTAAAAAGTGCATCTGGGTTGAATTAGCAGGGGTAGAAAAGATCAACTTCTTTCCTGGAAGTCCTTGCAGTGTTCATATGTTTTATACCTCTCCCACCTCCCCCAAACCCCTCTCCCTCCCACAGTTCTCTCGATGTCCCTGCTCTCAAATGTTGAGTTTGTGTCCTTCCCCCTCTCTCCCCATTGTGTCTACCTCTCCCTTTATTTTGTGTTTTATGTGTCGGTTTGACTTTTTGTGTGATTAATGTTAGCTCTTTCATGAACCTCGATCTTGTATACAAAAAAGAACAAAAATGCAATACCCTCTCAGGCGAGGGTAAAAACAGAGATTTAATAAATATACTTGGTCTCGACTCATACAAGAGCTAACACGGAGAACATTAATAAAAGGGAGCGGGAGAGAGAGGGAAGAACAACAACAGCAGGAAACATAGGGTCTGTGGTCGAGAGAGGGCTGGGGCGTCACAAAAAAGTGCAAGATGGACACTGCAGGAGCTTTCAGGAAAGAAAGCAGGAATTTGAAGGAGGTGGGTTTGGGGTGCATTAATGGGGGCAGAAAAGATCCAGGTTTTGGGTGGGGGAGATGAGATGGTGGTGAACAGCTGTTTTGAAGACCTGGAGAGAGGAGTGGGATTGAAGAGAGTGTGGGAGTTTGTTACAGAGGCAGGAGAAAAGAGGAATGAAAGAGTGAAGGTGAGCAGACAGTCATGGTTTTGGCAGTTTAGCCATAAGCTGGAAGATCTTGTGTGACCTGTAGAAATATTTGAGGGACAGAGCCCATAGAGAGCTGGGGGTGCAAGGCCAGAGAGGAGTCAATAAAAGACAGGAAGACCACCAACCTGCCTGCGGTGAGAGTGAAAGGCCCTCAAAATCAGCTTCATCATGGGAGATTCCAATGATTTTGAAAGCTTTGGTTTCAACAGTGTGATGCCGTGTTAGGTGTGAGGCAGGAGCACCAGCGCAGAGGGGAGAACAGTATTCCATTGAGCTGCGGATGAAAGCCTTGTACGTGGTGAGGAGCTCAGGTGTGCCAAGGAAGGACTTCACAAGGCGGAAGATGCCCAGTCGGGGACTGGCTTTGGAGGCCAGCTTGGAAATGTTTTTCCCAGGAAAGATCATGGCAGATAGTGAGACCCAAAAGCTTGAGTGACAGAACTTCGAGAGGAATTTTTGAGAAAGTAAATGGGAGGGTTTTCCAGACGGTCTTTTCGGAGAGACAAGGTGAGAGTGTGAGATGTCAGGATAGAAAGACATGTTCCACGTGTTTGACCAGTTTGTGATTTTATCAAGGTCTGGAGAGAGTGAAAATGACATTGACAAGATATGGGATAACCTATTATGTCCCATGCGGGTGCTGGAAATCCAATGGAGTGGGTCCAGAGCATGAGAGGCAGGCAGATTCCAGGTCAAAACGGGGATCTCGGTGCGATGAAGGGGTACCATCTCTTGACAAGAGGAGAACAGATGGGGTGATGGTGGGAGTTATTGGTTCCACCTCCATGTTTGAGCTCCGACGCAGACGTGGCTCCCCAGCCAAGGCCTAGACTTTATTGACTGGTGGTACTGCCTGGAGCTTGTTTTAACACTTCGGCCAACACACCACTCACCCCTCTGGCCTCCCAGCGCTGCGCGCGTGTTGGCCGTTCAGGTGTCACTCAAGCTGAGGTCTCACCCCTGAGCTTCTCGAAACGTCCTGAAACTTCGAGGTTTCAATTGGAGAACGCCTGCATTTGTTCCTTGGTCGTCCCGCAAAGCCGCTTTGTTTATAAAGGACATATTTACAGAGGATGAAACATTTAAAAGGGGCTTAGGGAGAAGTGGGTTTTCGACATAAACATTTGGAGGGAGGACAAATCGCATCTGTCACCCATAATTGCAGCTAACACCAATTAGCTCTCACCAAATCATTTATCCCCAGGTAGTGATGAATTGAGTCACTTTTCAAAGGCTGCTTTTTTGCAGTGGGTGGTTCTGTATCCATTTTTGATCGTTTGTTGTTGACATTTTGCATGGTGGTGATGTTCCACATTTTGATAACCACCCACTTCTCACATGACCTATATTCATGAGTGACAATGCCAAACCCACTGTTCTTTCACAGTTACCTACTTCCTGTGGAACGATGCCACAACAACTTGGCCCCGGCTATCAAATGCAATCCACAACAACATGGCCCCGGCTATCAAATCCATTCCACAACAACATGGCCCCAGCTATCAAATCCATTCCATAACAACATGGCCCCAACGATCAAATCCATTCCATCACAACATGGCCCCTGCTATCAAATCCATTCCACAACAACATGGCCCTGGCTGTCAAATCAAATCCACAACAACATGGCCATGGCTATCAATTCCAATCCACAACAACATGGCCCCGGCTATCAAATCCATTCCACAACAACATGGCCCCGGCTATCAAATCCGTTCCACAACAACATGGCCCCTGCTATCAAATCCAATCCACAACAACATGGCCCCGGCTATCAAATCCATTCCACAATAACATGGCCCCGGCTATCAAATCCATTCCACAACAATGTGGCCCCGGTTATCAAATCCTTTCCACACAACATGGCCCCGGCTATCAAATCCATTCCACAACAACATGGCCCCGGCTATCAAATCCATTCCACAACAACATGGCCCCCCTATCAAATCAAATCCATAACAACATGGCCCCCGCTATCAAATCCAATCCATTACAACATTGAAAGCTCTTATGTTAGCTTTCAGTGGAATATTTTGTAAAAGTAAAAGAAAACCAAAGAAGTTATGGACTGATGAGGGAACAGAGTTCTATAACAAAATATTTATGAAATTTCTTAAGGGGGAGGGTATTAAATTATACAGCACCTTTAATGAAGGAAAAGCAGTTGTTATTGAGCGTTTTAATCGTACTTTGAAAGAGAAACTATATAAAAAATTCACACAACTCGGTTCTCAACAATGGGTATATTTAATTCAGGATATTGTAGATAATTACAATAATACAGTTCATTCATCAACACAATCAAAACCATCAGAAACATTTACAAAATCAGAATATAAAAAGGAGATTAATTTGAGAAAACCCAAGTTCAAAGTTGGTGATATTGTAAGAATATACAAATGGAAAAGTCATTTTGAGAAAGGTACAAACAAAGAGATGGACTAATCCCACCCCCCCCCCCCTTCACATGCCTCCCCCCCTTCACATGCCTCCCCCCCTTCACATGCCTCCCCCCCAAAGCCCTCTCCCTCCCACAGCCCTGCTCTCAAATGTTGTGTTTGTGTCCTTCCCCCTCTCTCCCCATCTTGTCTACCGCTCCCGATGTTATTTGTTTTATGTGTCTGTTTGTCTTTCTGTGTGATTAATGTTCGCTCTTTCACGAGCCTCGATCTTGTATACAAAACAAAAAAAAAAAAAAAAAAAAAAAAAAAAAATGAATTATTTATAAATAGTTGATGTAATGGATACAGTCCCTTGGACTTGCAAATTATATGATTTAAATGGAGAAGAAATCTTGGGATCATTTTATTCACAGGAATTACAAAAGACAAAGATAATGAAAAATTGAAATATAAGGTCTAAAATCTTCGTCTCTTCAAAATTTTCAAAAAAAAATAGAAAATAATTTTGAAAAATAAATTAAAAAAAAACAAATTGAAAAAATTTGAAAAAAAATTGAAAACTATTTTGGGGAAAAAAATTTGACAAATTTTTTGAAGAAAAAAAATTGTAATTAGAAAAAATTAAAAATACATTTTGAAAAAAAACATTTTTACTTTAAGCACAAATATATAGATAAAAGGGAAGTGATTCTGCCCGGATATTGGAAAAACCATTTTTACTTTAAGCACAAATATATTGATAAAGGAAGTGATTCCACCCGGATATTCGAAAAACCATTTTTACTTTAAGCACAAATATATAGATAAAAGGGAAGTGATTCTACCCGGATATTGGAAAAACCATTTTTACTTTAAGCACAAATATATAGATAAAAGGGAAGTGATTCTACCCGGATATTCGAAAAACCATTTTTACTTTAACGGAAGTGAATCTACCCGGATATTCGAAAAACCATTTTTACTTTAAGCACAAATATATAGATAAAAGGGAAGTGATTCTACCCGGATATTCGAAAAACCATTTTTACTTTAAGCACAAATATATTGATAAAAGGGAAGTGAATCTACCCGGATATTCGAAAAACCATTTTTACTTTAAGCACAAATATATAGATAAAAGGGAAGTGATTCTACCCGGATATTTGAAAAACCATTTTTACTTTACGCACAAATATATTGTTGCGGATCTCCCGAAGCCCATCGACATACAGAGGGGGGTTAAGCACCATTTCCCCCTCGGGTCTTCATGTCCACGAGGCCGAGTCGCCACTCCCGCAGCGAGCGTGGAAAAGGGTATTGGGTCGACGCCGCACGTACCTTTGATACCCACGCTGCCACGGAAACGGGGACCGGACCTCGCACAAGCCACGCTAATCACGTACACCCGAGCGGTGTGCGTATCACGTGACTCATGCCGTTACCTTTTATTGAACCCGATTCGAGCGGTTCTGTTCGTGCGATGCTAAGCCAATTGTGAAATGACGGGAACGATCAAATAAGAGGAAGAGCATGGTTTATTTACTATGTACAAGGCGAAGAGACACAGAGCAAGCACTTAAGCAGTCTTAACCTATCTCCAGACAAAGGGCCCACTCACTCACGCGGGGAAAAGGAGGAAGAAGGTTCGCGTGCCAAACGCGCCTTGCCGTCGGTCGCTCCGGGACGGCTCGCCCAGCGTGGCCCTCTGGTGTTCACGGCACGTATGGCTCCGGAATGGTTCATCTTCACACGCGCGATTAATACAGCCGCAGAGCACAGGGCACGGGGAATGTTCGTGTACAGCGAGGCTATAACAAGCAACTCAATTCAAGCGCTCCGACTCGTTCAGGGGCTGACGCGTCTCTCTCTCTCACCGTCTCTGACTTGTCTCTCTGGGGCAAACTCTGGCGTTCTGACTGAGGCGGGGGGCCCGGGGCAGGGTTTTATGGCTCCGCCCTGGCCTTACCCGAATGTTCCATGCCCCTCCTCCCGTTGCCGTGGTGAGCCACTCCCCTCGAGCTCTGATTGGCGGCTCGCTGCTCACCGGCAACTCCCCCTGCAGCTCCTCCCTTCGGCCATGCCAGAATTGTTCCAGGCCGAGCACATGCCATCCCAGCCCAATTGAGGCCTACTCACTGGCCTGCTCAACACAAAACTAACACAGGAAAGGAGACTACGCTTACATTCACTAAGAAATAACTGAACTACAGCGAGGCCACATGTTGTGGTGCGTCAAATCCAATCCCCCGCTTAAAATCCAATCCATAACAACATGGCCTCCGCTATCAAATCCAATCCACAATAACATAGCCCTGGCTGTCAAATCCAATCCACAACAACATGGCCCCGGCCATCAAATCCAATCTATAACAACATGGCCCCCACTATCAAATCCATCCATAACAACATGGCCCCCGCTATCAAATCCAATCCATAACAACATGGCCCTGGCTATCAAATCCAATCCACAAGAACATATCCCTGGCTATCAAATCCAATCCATAACAACATGGCCCTGGCTATCAAATCCAATCCACAAGAACATAGCCCTGGCTATCAAATCCAATCCACAACAACATGGCCCTGGCTATCAAATCCAATCCATAACAACATGGCCCTTGCTATCAAATCCAATCCATAACAACATGGCCCCCCTATCAAATCCAATCCATAACAACATGGCCCCCGCTATCAAATCCAATCCATAACAACATAGCCGCCGCCATCAAATCAAATCCACAACAACATGGCCCCTGCTATCAAATCCAATCCATAAGAACATGGCCCCTGCTATCAAATCAAATCCATAAGAACATGGCCCCCGCCATCAAAGGAGTTCTGATTGAAATCCAACAGTTTGTCGTTGTTAAGAATTGTTAAGAAAATATAACTTTATGTGCAGATGCTGGTACAGTTGGAGGATGCTTTGCACCAGGAATTCTAACAAATGGCTTCGGATTCCCTCTGGCAGTCGTGTTTTTTAGGTGTCAAAGCCATCACAGACATCATCATTTTTGTGATTAAAAACAATGAGCAAAACTTCAGAATTTGCCTCGACATTTGTCGGAAATGCAAACTTCAGCAATGTATTGTGGGCTGGCAGGACAGAGCAGATATGTGGCCTCGCTTTTCAGCTGTCTAGCCTGGGTTTGAATCCCAATCCAGGGATAAACTCTCATCCTTGTGTTTCGCAGTGAGGGCTTCGTGTGGGCCGCCCTCGGATGCACGTCAGACGAGGCGTCTCTTCTGATAGCTTCAGTGAGTGCATGTCAAACATCACACGATGTCCTTCGCGAAGAGTAGGCCAAGTAATTTCCGGCATCATGAAGAAATACCTGTTCTTACCTCCAGGGGGCACTGCAGCAGCACTATGTCACGTCCCGAAGGGTACTGACCTGAAGCCACACACATCCTGCTTATGAATGCTGACAACGACCACAGACAAGTGATGATCCAGTGTGTTGATATCTGATAAAGTGATGATTCAGTGTGTTGATATCTGATAAAACGATGATTCGGTGTGTTGATATCTGATAAAGCAATGATTCAGTGTGTTGATATCTGATAAAGTGATGATTCAGTGTGTTGATATCTGATAAAGTGATGATCCAGTGTGTTGATATCTGATAAAGCGATGATTCGGTGTGTTGATATCTGATAAAGTGATGATCCAGTGTGTTGATATCTGATAAAGTGATGATTCAGTGTGTTGATATCTGATAAAGCAATGATTCAGTGTGTTGATACCTGATAAAGTGATGATTCAGTGTGTTGATATCTGATAAAGTGATGATCCAGTGTGTTGATATCTGATAAAGTGATGATCCAGTGTGTTGATACCTGATAAAGTGATGATTCAGTGTGTTGATACCTGATAAAGTGATGATTCAGTGTGTTGATACCTGATAAAGTGATGATTCAGTGTGTTGATATCTGATAAAGTGATGATTCAGTGTGTTGATACCTGATAAAGTGATGATTCAGTGTGTTGATATCTGATAAAGTGATGATTCAGTGTGTGGATATCTGATAAAGTGATGATTCAGTGTGTGGATATCTGATAAAGTGATGATTCAGTATGTTGATATCTAATAAAGCAATGATTCGGTGTGTTGATATCTGATAAAGTGATGATTCAGTGTGTTGATATCTGATAAAGTGATGATTCAGTATGTTGATGTCTGAGAAAGTGATGATCCAGTGTGTTGATATCTGATAAAGTGATGATTCAGTGTGTTGATATCTGATAAAGCGATGATTCAGTGTGTTGATATCTAATAAAGCAATGATTCGGTGTGTTGATATCTGATAAAGTGATGATTCAGTATATTGATATCTGATAAAGTGATGATTCAGTGTGTTGATATCTGATAAAGCGATGATTCAGTGTGTTGATATCTGATAGTGATGATCCAGTGTGTTGATATCTGATAAAGTGATGATTCAGTGTGTTGATATCTGATAAAGCGATGATTCAGTGTGTTGATATCTGATAAAGTGATGATTCAGTATGTTGATATCTGATAAAGTGATGATTCAGTATGTTGATATCTGAGAAAGTGATGATCCAGTGTGTTGATATCTGATAAAGTGATGATTCAGTGTGTTGATATCTGATAAAGCGATGATTCAGTGTGTTGATATCTGATAAAGTGATGATTCAGTGTGTTGATATCTGATAAAGCAATGATTCAGTGTGTTGATATGTGATAAAGCAATGATTCAGTGTGTTGATATCTGATAAAGTGATGATTCAGTGTGTTGATATCTAATAAAGCAATGATTCAGTGTGTTGATATCTGATAAAGTGATGATTCAGTGTGTTGATATCTGATAAAGTGATGATTCAGTGTGTTGATATCTGATAAAGTGATGATTCAGTGTGTTGATATCTGATAAAGCGATGATTCAGTGTGTTGATATCTGATAAAGTGATGATCCAGTTTGTTGATATCTGATAAAGTGATGATTCAGTGTGTTGTTATCTGATAAAGCGATGATACAGTGTGTTTATATCTGATAAAGTGATGATTCAGTGTGTTATCTGATAAAGTGATGATCCAGTGTGTTGATATCTGATAAAGCGATGATTCAGTGTGTTGATATCTGATAAAGTGATGATTCAGTGTGTTGATATCTGATAAAGTGATGATTCAGTGTGTTATCTGATAAAGTGATGATCCAGTGTGTTGATATCTGATAAAGCGATGATTCAGTGTGTTGATATCTGATAAAGTGATGATTCAGTGTGTTGATATCTAATATAGTGATGACTCGGTGTGTTGATATCTGATAAAGTGATGACTCAGTGTGTTGATACCTGATAAAGTGATGATTCAGTGTGTTGATATCTGATAAAGTGATGATCCAGTGTGTTGATATCTGATAAAGCGATGATTCAGTGTGTTGATATCTGATAAAGTGATGATTCAGTGTGTTGATATCTGATAAAGTGATGATTCAGTGTGTTGATATCTGATAAAGTGATGATTCAGTGTGTTGATATCTGATAAAGTGATGATTCGGTGTGTTGATACCTGATAAAGTGATGATTCAGTGTGTTGATATCTGATAAAGTGATGATTCAGTGTGTTGATATCTCATAAAGTGATGATTCAGTGTGTTGATATCTGATAAAGTGATGATCCAGTTTGTTGATATCTGATAAAGTGATGATTCGGTGTGTTGATATCTGATAAAGCGATGATTCAGTGTGTTGATATCTGATAAAGTGATGATTCAGTGTGTTGATATCTGATAAAGCGATGATTCAGTGTGTTGATATCTGATAAAGTGATGATCAGTGATGATTCAGTGTGTTGATAAAGTGAGTGATCTGATAAAGTGATGATTCAGTGTGTTGATATCTGATAAAGTGATGACTCACTGTGTTGATATCTAATAAAGTGATGATTCAGTGTGTTGATATCTGATAAAGTGATGACTCACTGTGTTGATATCTGATAAAGTGATGATCCAGTTTGTTGATATCTGATAGTGATGATTCAGTGTGTTGATATCTGATAAAGCGATGATTCAGTGTGTTGATATCTGATAAAGTGATGATTCAGTGTGTTGATATCTGATAAAGTGATGATTCAGTGTGTTATCTGATAAAGTGATGATTCAGTGTGTTGATATCTGATAAAGCGATGATTCAGTGTGTTGATATCTAATAAAGTGATGATTCACTGTGTTGATATCTGATAAAGTGATGATTCAGTGTGTTGATACCTGATAAAGTGATTATTCAGTGTGTTGATATCTGATAAAGTGATGATCTAGTGTGTTGATACCTGATAGTGATGATTCAGTGTGTTGATATCTGATAAAGTGATGATTCAGTGTGTTGATACCTGATAGTGATTATTCAGTGTGTTGATACCTGATAAAGTGATGATTCAGTGTGTTGATATCTGATAAAGTGATGATTCAGTGTATTGATACCTGATAAAGTGATGATCTAGTGTGTTGATATCTGATAAAGTGATGATCTAGTGTGTTGATACCTGATAAAGTGATTATTCAGTGTGTTGATATCTGATAAAGTGATGATCTAGTGTGTTGATACCTGATAGTGATGATTCAGTGTGTTGATATCTGATAAAGTGATGATTCAGTGTGTTGATACCTGATAGTGATTATTCAGTGTGTTGATACCTGATAAAGTGATGATTCAGTGTGTTGATATCTGATAAAGTGATGATTCAGTGTGTTGATATCTGATAAAGTGATGATTCAGTGTGTTGATATCTGATAAAGTGATGATTCAGTGTGTTGATATCTGATAAAGTGATGACTCAGTGTGTTGATACCTGATAAAGTGATGACTCAGTGTGTTGATATCTGATAAAGTGATGACTCAGTGTGTTGATATCTGATAAAGTGATGATTCAGTGTGTTGATATCTGATAAAGTGATGACTCAGTGTGTTGATATCTGATAAAGTGATGACTCAGTGTGTTGATACCTGATAAAGTGATGACTCAGTGTGTTGATATCTGATAAAGTGATGACTCAGTGTGTTGATATCTGATAAAGTGATGACTCAGTGTGTTGATACCTGATAAAGTGATGATTCAGTGTGTTGATATCTGATAAAGTGATGACTCAGTGTGTTGATATCTGATAAAGTGATGATTCAGTGTGTTGATATCTGATAAAGCAATGATCCAGTGTGTTGATATCTGATAAAGTGATGATTCAGTGTGTTGATATCTGATAAAGTGATGATCCAGTGTGTTGATATCTGATAAAGTGATGACTCAGTGTGTTGATACCTGATAGAGTGATGATTCAGTGTGTTGATATCTGATAAAGTGATGATTCAGTGTGTTGATATCTGATAAAGTGATGACTCTGTGTGTTGATATCTGATAAAGTGATGATTCAGTGTGTTGATATCTGATAAAGTGATGATTCAGTGTGTTGATATCTGATAAAGTGATGATTCAGTGTGTTGATACCTGATAAAGTGATGACTCATTTTGTTGATATCTGATAAAGTGATGATTCAGTGTGTTGATATCTGATAAAGTGATGATCCAGTGTGTTGATACCTGATAAAGTGATGATTCAGTGTGTTGATACCTGATAAAGTGATGATTCAGTGTGTTGATACCTGATAAAGTGATGACTCAGTGTGTTGATATCTGATAAAGTGATGATCCAGTGTGTTGATACCTGATAAAGTGATGATTCAGTGTGTTGATACCTGATAAAGTGATGATTCAGTGTGTTGATACCTGATAAAGTGATGATTCAGTGTGTTGATATCTGATAAAGTGATGATTCAGTATGTTGATATCTAATAAAGTGATGATCCAGTGTGTTGATATCTAATAAAGTGATGATTCATTGTGTTGATACCTGATAAAGTGATGATTCAGTGTGTTGATACCTGATAAAGTGATGATGCAGTGTGTTGATACCTGATAAAGTGATGATTCAGTGTGTTGATAACTGATAAAGTGATGATTCAGTATGTTGATACCTGATAAAGTGATGATTCAGTGTGTTGATACCTGATAAAGTGATGATTCAGTGTGTTGATATCTGATAAAGCGATGATTCAGTGTGTTGATATCTGATAAAGTGATGATCAGTGATGATTCAGTGTGTTGATAAAGTGAGTGATCTGATAAAGTGATGATTCAGTGTGTTGATATCTGATAAAGTGATGACTCACTGTGTTGATATCTAATAAAGTGATGATTCAGTGTGTTGATATCTGATAAAGTGATGACTCACTGTGTTGATATCTGATAAAGTGATGATCCAGTTTGTTGATATCTGGTAGTGATGATTCAGTGTGTTGATATCTGATAAAGCGATGATTCAGTGTGTTGATATCTGATAAAGTGATGATTCAGTGTGTTGATATCTGATAAAGTGATGATTCAGTATGTTGATATCTGATAAAGCAATGATTCAATGTGTTGATATCTGATAAAGTGATGATTCAGTGTGTTATCTGATAAAGTGATGATTCAGTGTGTTGATATCTGATAAAGCGATGATTCAGTGTGTTGATATCTAATAAAGTGATGATTCAGTGTGTTGATATCTGATAAAGTGATGATTCACTGTGTTGATATCTGATAAAGCGATGACTCAGTGTGTTGATATCTGATAAAGTGATTCAGTGTGTTGATATCTGATAAAGCAATGATTCAGTGTGTTGATATCTGATAAAGTGATTCAGTGTGTTGATATCTGATAAAGTGATGATTCAGTGTGTTGATATCTGATAAAGTGATTCAGTGTGTTGATATCTGATAAAGCAATGATTCAGTGTGTTGATATCTGATAAAGCGATGATCCAGTGTGTTGATATCTGATAAAGTGATGATTCAGTGTGTTGATACCTGATAAAGTGATGATTCACTGTGTTGATATCTGATAAAGTGATGACTCAGTGTGTTGATATCTGATAAAGTGATGATTCAGTGTGTTGATATCTGATAAAGTGATGATTCAGTGTGTTGATATCTGATAAAGTGATGATTCAGTGTGTTGATATCTGATAAAGTGATGACTCAGTGTGTTGATATCTGATAAAGTGATGATTCAGTGTGTTGATACCTGATAAAGTGATGATTCACTGTGTTGATATCTGATAAAGTGATGATTCAGTGTGTTGATACCTGATAAAGTGATGATTCAGTGTGTTGATATCTGATAAAGTGATGATTCAGTGTGTTGATACCTGATAAAGTGATTATTCAGTGTGTTGATATCTGATAAAGTGATGATCTAGTGTGTTGATACCTGATAAAGTGATGATTCAGTGTGTTGATATCTGATAAAGTGATGATTCAGTGTGTTGATACCTGATAGTGATTATTCAGTGTGTTGATACCTGATAAAGTGATGATTCAGTGTGTTGATATCTGATAAAGTGATGATTCAGTGTATTGATACCTGATAAAGTGATGATCTAGTGTGTTGAGATCTGATAAAGTGATGATTCAGTGTGTTGATATCTGATAAAGT
The DNA here is from genome assembly GCF_964187855.1 of Myxine glutinosa. Classification (NCBI taxonomy): domain Eukaryota; kingdom Metazoa; phylum Chordata; class Myxini; order Myxiniformes; family Myxinidae; genus Myxine; species Myxine glutinosa. The sequence goes on along the minus strand of NC_136261.1, from coordinate 448,347,352 downwards.
GATGATTCAGTGTATTGATACCTGATAAAGTGATGATTCAGTGTGTTGATATCTGATAAAGTGATGATTCAGTGTGTTGATACCTGATAAAGTGATTATTCAGTGTGTTGATATCTGATAAAGTGATGATCTAGTGTGTTGATACCTGATAGTGATGATTCAGTGTGTTGATATCTGATAAAGTGATGATTCAGTGTGTTGATACCTGATAGTGATTATTCAGTGTGTTGATACCCGATAAAGTGATGATTCAGTGTGTTGATATCTGATAAAGTGATGATTCAGTGTATTGATACCTGATAAAGTGATGATCTAGTGTGTTGATATCTGATAAAGTGATGATTCAGTGTGATGATACCTGATAAAGTGATGATTCAGTGTGTTGATATCTGATAAAGTGATGATTCAGTGTGTTGATATCTGATAAAGTGATGATTCAGTGTGTTGATATCTGATAAAGTGATGACTCAGTGTGTTGATACCTGATAAAGTGATGACTCAGTGTGTTGATATCTGATAAAGTGATGACTCAGTGTGTTGATATCTGATAAAGTGATGATTCAGTGTGTTGATATCTGATAAAGTGATGACTCTGTGTGTTGATATCTGATAAAGTGATGATTCAGTGTGTTGATATCTGATAAAGTGATGATTCAGTGTGTTGATATCTGATAAAGTGATGATTCAGTGTGTTGATACCTGATAAAGTGATGACTCATTTTGTTTATATCTGATAAAGTGATGATTCAGTGTGTTGATATCTGATAAAGTGATGATCCAGTGTGTTGATACCTGATAAAGTGATGATTCAGTGTGTTGATACCTGATAAAGTGATGATTCAGTGTGTTGATACCTGATAAAGTGATGATCCAGTGTGTTGATACCTGATAAAGTGATGATTCAGTGTGTTGATATCTGATAAAGTGATGATTCAGTATGTTGATATCTAATAAAGTGATGATCCAGTGTGTTGATATCTAATAAAGTGATGATTCATTGTGTTGATACCTGATAAAGTGATGATTCAGTGTGTTGATACCTGATAAAGTGATGATCCAGTGTGTTGATACCTGATAAAGTGATGATTCAGTGTGTTGATAACTGATAAAGTGATGATTCAGTATGTTGATACCTGATAAAGTGATGATTCAGTGTGTTGATACCTGATAAAGTGATGATTCAGTGTGTTGATACCTGATAAAGTGATGATCCAGTCTGTTGATATCTGATAAAGTGATGATTCAGTGTGTTGATATCTGATAAAGCGATGATCCAGTGTGTTGATATCTGATAAAGCGATGATTCAGTGTGTTGATATCTGATAAAGTGATGATTCAGTGTGTTGGTATCTGATAAAGCGATGATTCAGTGTGTTGATATGTGATAAAGTGATGATTCAGTGTGTTGATATCTGATAAAGTGATGATCCAGTGTGTTGATATCTGATAAAGTGATGATTCAGTGTGTTGATATCGGATAAAGCGATGATTCAGTGTGTTATCTGATAAAGCGATGATTCAGTGTGTTGATGTCTGATAAAGTGATGACTCAGTGTGTTGATACCTGATAGAGTGATGATTCAGTGTGTTGATATCTGATAAAGTGATGATCCAGTGTGTTGATATCTGATAAAGTGATGACTCAGTGTGTTGATATCTGATAAAGTGATGATCCAGTGTGTTGATATCTGATAAAGTGATGACTCAGTGTGTTGATACCTGATAGAGTGATGATTCAGTGTGTTGATATCTGATAAAGTGATGATCCAGTGTGTTGATTTCTGATAAAGTGATGACTCAGTGTGTTGATATCTGATAAAGTGATGACTCTGTGTGTTGATATCTGATAAAGTGATGATTCAGTGTGTTGATATCTGATAAAATGATGATTCAGTGTGTTGATATCTGATAAAGTGATGATTCAGTGTGTTGATACCTGATAAAGTGATGACTCAGTTTGTTGATATCTGATAAAGTGTTGATTCAGTGTGTTGATATCTGATAAAGTGATGATCCAGTGTGTTGATACCTGATAAAGTGATGATTCAGTGTGTTGATACCTGATAAAGTGATGATTCAGTGTGTTGATATCTTTTAAAGTGATGACTCAGTGTGTTGATATCTGATAAAGTGATGATTCAGTGTGTTGATACCTGATAAAGTGATGATTCAGTGTGTTGATACCTGATAAAGTGATGATTCAGTGTGTTGATACCTGATAAAGTGATGATTCAGTGTGTTGATACCTGATAAAGTGATGATTCAGTGTGTTGATACCTGATAAAGTGATGATTCAGTGTGTTGATACCTGATAAAGTGATGACTCAGTGTGTTGATACCTGATAAAGTGATGATTCAGTGTGTTGATATCTGATAAAGTGATGATTCAGTGTGTTGATACCTGATAAAGTGATGACTCAGTGTGTTGATACCTGATAAAGTGATGATTCAGTGTGTTGATACCTGATAAAGTGATGATCCAGTGTGTTGATACCTGATAAAGTGATGATTCAGTGTGTTGATACCTGATAAAGTGATGATTCAGTGTGTTGATACCTGATAAAGTGATGATTCAGTGTGTTGATATCTGATAAAGTGATGATTCAGTGTGTTGATACCTGATAAAGTGATGATTCAGTGTGTTGATACCTGATAAAGTGATGATTCAGTGTGTTGATACCTGATAAAGTGATGACTCAGTGTGTTGATATCTGATAAAGTGATGACTCAGTGTGTTGATACCTGATAAAGTGATGATTCAGTGTGTTGATACCTGATAAAGTGATGACTCAGTTTGTTGATATCTGATAAAGTGATGATTCACTGTGTTGATACCTGATAAAGTGATGATTCAGTGTGTTGATACCTGATAAAGTGATGATTCAGTGTGTTGATACCTGATAAAGTGATGATTCAGTGTGTTGATACCTGATAAAGTGATGATCCAGTGTGTTGATACCTGATAAAGTGATGATCCAGTGTGTTGATACCTGATAAAGTGATGATCCAGTGTGTTGATACCTGATAAAGTGATGATCCAGTGTGTTGATACCTGATAAAGTGATGATTCAGTGTGTTGATACCTGATAAAGTGATGATCCAGTGTGTTGATACCTGATAAAGTGATGATCCAGTGTGTTGATACCTGATAAAGTGATGATCCAGTGTGTTGATACCTGATAAAGTGATGATTCAGTGTGTTGATACCTGATAAAGTGATGATCCAGTGTGTTGATATCTGATAAAGTGATGATTCAGTGTGTTGATATCTGATAAAGTGATGATTCAGTGTGTTGATACCTGATGTCAATCCTCAAGCTTGTTTGGTTTATTCCCCGTGATTGCAGGTGACCTGGATTGGAGGGATATTCTTGTTCCATTTCTCTTCTTCACATGGTTTGCATGAAGACAGACACCATTGGTGTCCAGCCCATGAACGAGAAGCAATGAGAGAGAGAGTGAGCAGTTCAGAGACAGCTGCAAGCAATTAGCCTCCAAGCACTCTGGGCTGCTCAGCCCGGAAGTCTCCACGTGGCTGCAATGCCTGGGTGGAGGAGCTGTGCCTCTGGGGGGGGGGGGGGGGGTCTTGGGCCCCGTTGGTGGTGCAGATATCACGTGAAATGAGATACACATTTAAAACATGGCAAAATCCGTTCAAAATTGATCGACGATTCCAAGTGCATCTTCTGGGAAGTTGATTCCCTTTGGATAGTTATCCATGAACTGCTGCTGTAGCTGGGCAACTCCATGTGATCGGTTCAGGGGGATTATGCACAGGTTGAGCAGACGTGGAATAATAAGCCTTCCAATATATGGGGTTGTGAGAAAGCAGAGCAGGAGAGGAGGCAGAGGGTCGTTTATGGAAGATGAAAGATCGATGCAGGGAGAAGAGGGTTAGGTTCGTGCCAGTGAGAAAGAAAAAGACAGTTGAGGTGGGGGTGTGGGGAGGGGGGGGTGTTGTATAGTGTTTAGGTATGGCATATAACGGGAGGGGGGGTAGAATATACAACTTGGAGTCTCTCCCCTCCCTGCACTCCCATCTCCTCCACTATCTGTCCATCATCCTCCTCTCCCCCATCCCTTTCTCCTCCTTGTTCCCTCCCATTCCCCCTTCCTCCCCGCACTCTCCACTTCACCCCTACAGGCACTCTCCCCTACCCCCACTCTCCTCCCCTCCCCGACCAGCTCTCTCCTTTCCTCCTCTACCCGTCCTCTCCCCTCCTCACCCCTTCATCCCCACAATTTCCTCCTCCCCTATACGCATTCTCTCCTCCCCCCTCCCTGCACTCTCCCCTCAGCCCCTTCCTCCCCCTCCCCTCCCCACACCTTCCTCCTCCCCTATCCGCATTCTCCCCTCTTTCCTTCCCCCTCCCCCTCCCTCGCAGCCCCTTCCTCCTTCCATTCCTCCCCACCCTCCCCTGCCCTGCCCTGACTCCCTTTCTCAGGATTGGAGCCGCCTGCTGTTAACTCTCCTTTTCTGGTTCTCTGTGCATTATATAATTCAAACGAGAACGGCACTCAGTGGAGAGCATACCTTAGCCAGGTAAACAGTTTCCGTTTTGTATACCAGAGTTGACCAGAAAATCACAATACAGAATCACATTTTATCGAAATCATCCGTCCACAACTTATTGAGATATCCTGCTATATATCGTTTTTGGCCCTATCTCCGAATAGTGAAGAATCACTTTAAAATTCTACTAGCCGGATCTGGATCCGGATCTTTAACAAAATTGAATCGATTCTTCCTTGTCACACACACATCCTCACCACCAAGTTTCGTCCAAATCCATCCATAACGTTTTGAGATATCCTACTGTACTTTACATGACCAAACGTATGTGGACACCCGAACATCACACATCTCATTCCAAAATCATGGACATGAATATGGAGTTGGTTCCCCCTTTGCTGCTATAATAGCCTCCACTCTTCTGGGAAGGCTTTCCACTAGATGTTGGAACATTGATGTGAGGATTTGCCTCCATTCAGCCACAAGAGCATTAGTGATGTCAGGCACTGATGTTGAGTGATTGGGCCTGGCTCGCAGTCAGCGTTCCAATTCATCCCAAAGGTGTCCAATGGGGTTGAGGTCAGGGCTCTGTGCAGGCCAGTCAAGTTCTTCCACACCGATCTCGACAAACCATTTCTGTATGGACCTCGCTTTGTGTACAGGGGCATTGTCATGCTGAAACAGGAAAGGGCCTTCCCCAAACTGTTGCCACAAAGTTGGAAGCACACAATCGTCTAGAATGTCAGTGTATGCTGTAGTGTTAAGATTTCCCTTCACTGGAATGAAGTGGCCTAGCCTAGGCCACTGGTGACCCCGAACCATCAAAAACAGCCCTCGACCATGATTCCTTCTCCACTAAACTTTACAGTTGGCACTATGCATTTGGACAGGTAGCGTTCTCCTGGCATCCACCAAACCCAGATTTGTTCGTCGGACTGCCAGATGGTGAAGCGTGATTCATCACTCCAGAGAACGCATTTTCACTGCTACAGAGTCCAATGGCAGTGAGCTTTACACTACTCCAGCCGACGCTTGGCATTGCGCATGGTGATCTTAGGCTTGTGTGAGGCTGCTCGGCCATGGAAACACATTTCATGAAGTTCCCGATGAACAGTTGTTGGCTGACGTTGCTTCTAGAGGCAGTTTGGAACTCGGTAGTGAGTGTTGCAACCGAGGACAGACTATTTTTACACGCTTCAGCACTCGGCGGTCCCGTTCTGTGAGCTTATGTGGCCTACCACGTCATGGCTGAGCTGTTGTTGCTCCATTAATTAGAAGGGGTGGCCGCATACTTTTTGCCATGTCGTGTATTGTCGCGTGACTCCCCCTTGGTTAATACTGGGAAAATCACAGATAGCAAATCGAGCTTTAACTCCAAAGGCGTTCAGTTCAAATACAGATTTCACTATATATGCGCAGGAGGAAGAAAGAAGAAGAAGAAGAAGAAGCTGGAAGCTTTTACCTGTTATGATCTCGCCGGGCAGTCTTCAACCTGCTAAAAGTAACTCAAATGGGAACGGGTTTAAAATGGACATAAAATAATGAAAGGCTTTAATGCCACGGATGCCGGTAATCTACGTATACGTATATATAAAACACAGTTTGTGTGTGTGTGTGTGTGTGTGTGTGTGTGTGTGTGTGTGTGTGTGTGTGTGTGTGTGTGTGTGTGTGTGTGTGTGTGTGTGTGTGTGTGTGTGTGTGTGTGTGTGTGTATAATGTTTGTTTGGTTTTTTTTGTTTGTTTTTTTGTATACTGAATCGAGGCTCGTGAAAGAGCTAACATTTATTTCGCAAACAAATCAACCAGACAAACAAAACACACAAAAAGAGGGAGCAGAAGACAAGCTGGGGAGAGAAGGGGAAGCACACAACCACAACATTTGAGAGCAGAGAGAAGTGTGGGAGGGAGAGGGCTTGGGGGCAGGAGGCGTGGGAGGGGGAGGGCAGGGGGGAGAGGTATAAAACACAAGGGGACCGAAATTAGCGGGGGTAGAAAAGATCAAGGTTTTGGATGGGGGAGGATAAGAGATGGTGGTGAACAGCTGTTTTAAAGACCTGGAGGGTGCAGTGGGATTGAAGAGAGTGAGGGAGTTTGTTCCAGAGGCAGGAGAAAAGAGGAATGAAGGAGTGAAGGTGAGCAGAAAGTCTTGATTTTGGCAGTTTAACCATAAGAGGGTTGCAGGCAGATCTTGTGCGACCTGTAGGAATATTTGGGGGACAGAGCCCAGAGAGGGCTGGGGGGGCAAGGCCAGAGAGGAGTCGGTAGAAGACGGAAAGACCACCAACCTGCCTGCGGTGAGTGAGTGAAAGGCCCTTGGAGTTAGCTTCATCGCGGGAGATTCCAATGATTCTGAACGCTTTGGTTTCAACAGCGTGCAGACGGGCTAGGTGTGAGGCAGGAGCACCAGACCAGAGGGGAGAGCAGTATTCCATAGAGCTGCGGATGAAAGCCTTGTATGTGGTGAGGAGCTCAGGTGTGCCAAGGAAGGACTTCGCACAACGGAGGATGCCCAGTCGGCGACTGGCTTTGGAGGCCAGATTTGAAATGTGGTTTTCCCAGGAAAGATCATGGCAAATAGTGAGACCCAAAAGCTTGAGTGACAGAACTTCTTGGAGAGGATTGTTCAGAAAGTGGATGGGAGGGTTTTCCAGTCGGTCTTTTCGGAGAGACATCGTAAGAGTGTGAGATTTATCAGGATTGAAAGACATGTTCCATTTGTTTGCCCAGTCTGTGATTTTGTCCAGGTCTGCAGAGAGTGAGGAGGCTGCAGACTGCCGATCTGAGGGATGAGGAATGGAGCGACAGAGAGTAGAGTCATCAGCAAAGAGATAGAGAGGATTTTCAAGAGAGTCAGAGATGGAGAGGCTCACGTGCTTGATATTTGGCATAGACATGGCCATTGAGCCTGGGAAGAACATGGCCTACCTAAAAATATTTGACGAGATCCATATTTTTACCTCAGCGCATTTCAGCGAGGAATATTATACACGGAATCTGAGCCGGTGGCAGAGCAGCACGCTGATTCGCTCAGAGCGATCACGTGATGTTCAATCCTTGCCGCCATAATCTCACAGTTGCGCGTTCGCACATAATTCAGAGCGAAAAGCCATTGCGTTTTTTCACATTTCAGCGAGGAACATTGCCATTCACACCACAAAGGTGTTTTTTTCTTTCATCTTTAGATCCATATTTTTAGCCATAATGTAGCGAATGTAGCGTAACGTAGCGTAGCTAACGTAGCGTTAGCATAACGTAGCGTAGCGTAGCGATCCTCGCTCAGGATCTTCGTCAGATTCGCGAGCGAGTTAGCCAAAACATAAAAGTGAAAATATATCGAATGACCATTGCCATTCACACCACATAGATTTTTTTCTTTCATCTTTAGATCCATATTTTTTTGCCATAACATAGCGCATTATGGCTCGCTCGAGCTCGAGTTAGCCAATCACCTGGGAGCATGAGGCCACGTTGGCAACGCCCATGACACGACGCAGAGTTGCAATCTTGCGTTTGCGTCGTTTGTTTGATTGCAGAAACCAACCAACTATATACGTAGGATGTAGTCCGGTAGGACAAGAGAACAATCTATACATCCTATCCGAACAAGGAAAGACAAAGAACATTGTTTACAAGGAAGCACTGCGTAATTAACTACATGTCTGGTGTGTTGTGATGATTGTGAGAATATCGATTCTGATTCTGATCTGATTTTTTGTGTATTTATGTGTATTTTATGTGATTTTATGTATTTATGTGTATTCAAAAAAACACACACAAAAAGGCACGAGGGAAAATAGTTAATTACACCGACACATTTAGCTGCGGTGATTGAAAAATCACCGGACAATTGTTGCTGTTTTGATGCTTTTTACTGCTGTTTTGATGCTTTTACATTGCTGTTTTGATGCTTTTTCACTGCTGTTCTGATGCTTTTTCACTGCTGTTCTGATGCTTTTTCACTGCTGTTTTGATGCTTTTTCACAGCTGTTCTGATGCTTTTTTGCCGTTTTTTAAAATAGAAAAATCTCATTAAAAAAAAATTCCCCAAAAATCTCAAAATGATGACATATAATTCACAGAAAACGTTGAAGCAACCATGTAATATTGTGGTGATGTTTAACTCTGAGTGAGAATAGTTCTAAATTTTAAAAACTTTCATCTGATATTTGTGATTTATTTCAAACAATGAAACATTATTGATGGGATCTCGCGAGATCTCGGAGACGGTGGGAGGGATTTTCGAAGCTCCACACGGTCTCCACGTTTTTCGAAGTTAAGTCTGTTCACAATTGTATTTTGTCGAAACTGTATTTATCTTTCGGTGTGTGAAGTTATTGTGTGCAACTTTGGTTGTTTCTCGGTGTTTATCTTTCATAAATTGATCGTCTGTTTGCCGTGTCACGAGCAAGGCCTTTGCCGCGTCGCGAACGATTTGAAATCGAAGTTAAGTGATTGTTCCCATTTGTATTTTCGTTAAAACTGTATTTATTTATGGTGTTGTACGTATATTGTGCCCCGACGAAGATTTTTCGGTGCAAATCTTTCATACCTGTATTGAAAATCGTGTTAATTCGTGTCGTGTCTTGAGGCCTTGTACAGTGTGCACTGTACAACCTTGAGGCTTTGTTTTTCTCTCAGCGGTCCGTCGTTTGTGATCCAATAACTTTCGTTCTCTGTATTCCCAGTCTTTTCACCCATAGCCTACTTCCTTGTGTAAATCTCAACTAAAAAAAAAACAACAACAAAAAAAAAAAACATTTCCTTCTATGTTCTCATTCGTTTATTCATTCTTATTCGTTCGTTCGTTCTTCGACCACGTGTTTCTCCCCCATTTCCCCAGATAGTTTTCACTCATTAACCTTCAATGTTTACACTTTCCCCTCAAGTTATGTATTCCGTCATATTTTATAACACCTTTTTCTTCTTCTTCTTTAAAAGGCTGCTTTCGACTTGCTCACCAAATCAATTCATCCCAAAAAAAATATCCATCTCCTATAGTGCCTTTTTTCTACATTCCCTAAACTCTCCTGCACTCCATCCTCCATCCAGCGTCCTTAAACGTATTTTTAACTCGAAGGTCACAAGAAACTCATTTTGCAATAAATGTTCGTTTCCCATAAATCGTACACTTTCAAAAATCCAATCTCACCCCTCCCCTCCAAATCTTCCCCATAACCCCTCCCCTCCAAATCTTCCCCATCATCCCTCCCCTCCAAATCTTCCCCATCACCCATCCCTTTCAAATCTCCCCCCTTGCCCCCTCCCTCCTAAACTACCCCCTCACCCCTCCCCGCCAAGACGCCCCTCGCCCCTCCCCTCCTAGACTCCTGCCTCACCCCTCCCCTCCAAATCTCCCCCATATCCCATCCCTTTCAAATCCCTCCCCTTGTCCCTTCCCTCCCAAACTCCCCCCTCACCCCTCCCCTTCAAATCTCCCCACCCTCATTGCTTCTCAATTTCCCCCCTCTCACTCCCCCTCCTCAAAGCGTCCTCCCCGCTTCTTCCCCCTTCAAACTCTCACCTCCATCTCCCCCAACCTTCTGCCTCGCTCTTCCCCCTCCTCAAATAACACCTCATTGTGGCTCACCCAATCACCATCAAACCTTTTGTCCGCCCCATCCTTCCCTTTCTCCGAGCTATTCTGAAATCTCTGACACACCTTCAACAGCTCTCCCTACCTCTTCCACCTCTTCCACATCTTACCCTACCCCTCCTCCCCCCTGTTCTGTATCTGATGCTCCCCCTTCCTCTTCATTAACGGTATGGACCTCAAACATCCAGGGCCTTCGTTCAAACTTAACTGATCTCTCCATACAGGTTGCTTCTGTCAAACCAGACGTGATCTGCTTAACAGAAACTTTCCTCCTTTATGATGTCTCTGATTCCATAGTATCTCTCCCGGGCTACTCCCTCCTCCGGTATGATAGACCTGAGCCTCGTCCTGGAGGCGGGGTTGCTATCTTTATCAAAAACTCTCTTCCTCACTCGCCCTGCACTGCACTCTCTCCACATCACCCCCAGGAATACCTCTGGCTACGGCTTCCCCTTCGCTCCCACCTCTTGTTCATATGTGTGTTGTACCGTCCACCAAACAGTGATGACTCCATCTACATCTCGCTGTCTGATGATATGGACCAACTTCTATCTACTCATCCCAACTCTCTCTTCCTCATATGTGGTGATTTCAACTGTCATCATGCCAGTTGGCTGGGTGTGGGTAGCTCTCTCACCAGCCATGGCTCCTCAGCAAAGGACTTCTGCGACTCACTGGGACTGACACAATCTGTCAATTTCCCGACCCGGATCTCAGTCAACGGAACATCTTCTCTTCTGGACTTGGTTATGACTAACTTCCCTGAAAATGTCTGCTGCTCTTCTTCTGCTCCGATCGGATCATCTGATCATGTCCTTGTTAAAGTGGACATCTCTCTGACCATCCTCAGGGAGCCTGCTCAGCGTCGACGAGTCTGGCATTTCACTCAGGCCAACTGGCACGGTCTTCAAGCAGCCATCAATCATCTGGACTGGTTTCCCATCTCTACCACCTCTGACATCAACTCATCCTGGGAATTCTTCCAAAGTAAATTGCTCTCTCTCATGCACAGATTTATCCCATCTCGTCTTCAGTTGTCATACCCTTCCTCCCGTCCATGGTACACGGAATCTTGTGGTGAGGCTGTTGCCCAGAAACAACTTGCCTTCGTCTCCTGGAAAGCAAATCCAACGGAAGGAAATCTCATTTCCTTTCACAAAGCCCGAAACAAGTGTGTGTCCACCCTCAGGAGAGCCAGGAAACAATATCTCTCCGTTCTCAAGACCGAACTCTCTTATCTGTCTCCCTCTTCCAAATCCTGGTGGCATCTGGTCAAATCCGTTTCTGGTGTTTGTTCCCCCTCCATCCCCTCCCTTACCTCAAACGGCGACACAGCTGACTCCGTACGTGAAAAAGCTGAATGCCTCAACTCTGTGTTTGCCTCTAAATCTTGTGTCCCAAACCCATCCCTCTCTGTACCCACCATACCCAGTCGTACCCTGCTGCTCCTGGACTCCGTGTCCTTTCCTCCTGACAAGGTGGAAAAGTTTCTGTCAACCCTCGACTCTGATTCTGCAACTGGACCCGACGGCATCAGCCCACAGGTCCTAAAATCCTGCTCTGCTGCTCTATCTCACCCTCTCTCTGTTCTCTTCACCCTCTCTTTTGCTCAAGGTCAACTGCCATCTGCTTGGAAATCAGCCAACATCACCGCTTTGCACAAAAAAGGTGCAAAAACAGATCCTAGCAACTACAGACCAATCAGCCTTCTCCCAATTATCAGCAAAGTCATGGAATCCATCATTGCTTCGGATATGAAATCTTTCCTCTTCTCCAATGGCTTGATCTCTGATCATCAATTTGGTTTCAGACCAGGTCACTCTACTCTGGACATGCTGCTTCTGCTGTCTCAACAATGGATGGAGGTCCTCAATGCCAAACAGGAAATTAGAGCTGTCTCCCTCGACATATCACGTGCCTTCGACACGGTCTGGCACCCCGCTCTGCTCACCAAACTCTCCTCATTTGGTATCCATGGAAATCTCCACGCATGGCTGGCGGACTTCCTCTCTAGTCGTCGTCAACGTGTGGCCCTGAATGGGTTTCTCTCATCTCCTCTTCCTGTTCAGGCTGGAGTTCCCCAAGGCAGTGTTCTGGGCCCCATGCTTTTTCTGGTCTTCATCAATGATCTCTCTGACTCTCTCGAAAATCCTCTCTATCTCTTTGCTGATGACTCCACTCTCTGCCGCTCCATTCCTCTTCCCTCAGATCGGCAGTCTGCTGCCTCCTCACTCTCTGAAGACCTGGACAAAATCACAGACTGGTCAAACAAGTGGAACATGTCTTTCAATCCTGACAAATCTCACACTCTTACTATGTCTCTCCGAAAAGATCGACTGGACAACCCTCCCATCTACTTTCTCAACAATCCTCTCCAAGGAGTTCTGTCGCTCAAGATTTTGGGTCTCACTATCTGCCATGATCTTTCTTGGGAAAACCACATTTCCAAGCTGGCCTCCAAAGCCAGTCGCCGACTGGGCATCCTCCGTCGTGCGAAGTCCTTCCTCGGCACACCTGAGCTCCTCACCACATACAAGGCTTTCATCCGCAGCTCAATGGAATACTGTTCTCCCCTATGGGCCGGTGCTCCTGCCTCACACCTAGCTCGGCTTCACGCTGTTGAAACCAAAGCTTTCAGAATTATTGGAATCTCCCGCGATGAAGCTATCTCTGAGGGCCTTTCACGCACTCACCACAGGCAGGTCGGTGGTCTTTCTGTCTTCTACCGACTCCTCTCCGGCCTTGCACCCCCAGCTCTCTCTGTGCTCTGTCCCCCAAATATTCCTGCAGGTCGCACAAGATCTGCCAGCAACCCTCTGATGGTTAAACTGCCGAAATCTCGGCTCTCTGCTCACCTTCACTCTTTCATTCCTCTTTTCTCCCGCCTCTGGAACAAACTCCCTCACTCCCTTCAATCCCACTCCTCCCTCCAGGTCTTTAAAACAGCTGTTCACCACCATCTCTTATCTTCCCCCATCCAAAACCTTGATCTTTTCTACCCCCGCTAATTCACCCCAGATCCACCTTGTTTGAAATTCCAACTTCTTTCCTGGAAGTCCTGGCAGTGTCCATATGTTTTATACCTCTCCCACCGCCCCCTTCCCATGCCCCCCCCCCCCCAAAGCCCTCGCCCTCTCTCAGATCTCTCGATGTCTCCATGTCTCTCGGTCCCTGCTCTCAAATGTTGTGTTTGTGTCCTTCCCCCTCTCTCCCCATCTTGTCTACCGCTCCCGATGTTATATGTTTTATGTGTCGGTTTGTCTTTCTGTGTGATTAATGTTCGCTCTTTCACGAGCCTCGATCTTGTATACAAAAAAAAAAAAAAAAAAAAACAAACAAACAAACTGTATTTCCCATCTACACGGCCATGTATTCCTATTAACGTTATGTAAAGTACATAAATTGTGTGGATTACATCATTTGTGGATGTGATCAATTGCCAGTAACCATCTATATCCCTCCCCTCCCCTTCCCTCCTCCCCCTCCCTCCCCCTCCCCCTCCCTCCCCCTCCCCTTCCCTCCTCCCCCTCCCTCCCCCTCCCCCTCCCCTTCCCTCCTCCCCCTCCCTCCCCCTCCCCCTCCCTCCCCCTCCCCTCCCTCCCCCTCCCCTTCCCCCTCCCTCCCCCTCCCCCTCCCCCCTCCCCCTCCCTTTCCCCCTCCCCCCCTCCCTTTCCCCTCCCCCTACCCTTCCCCCCTCCCCTTCCCCCTCCCTTCCCCCCTCCCTTCCCACCCTTCCCCCCTCCCCTTCCCCCTCCCTTCCCCCTCCCTTCCCCCTCCACCCTACCCTCTCCCCTTCCCCCCTCCCCCTCCCCTTTCCCCTCCCCCCTCCCCCTCCCCTTTTCCCTCCCCCTCCCCTTTCCCCTCCCCCCTCCCTTTCCCCCCTACCCCTCCCTTTCCCCCCTACCCCTTCCTTCCCCCCTCCCCCTCCCCCTCCCCCTTCCCCCCTCCCCCCTCCCTCTCCCCCCCTCCCCCCTCCCTCTCCCCCCCTCCCCTCCCCCTACCCTCCCCCCTTCCCCTCCCCTTCCCTTCCATTTCCCCCCTCCCCCTTCCCCTTCCCCCTCCCTCTCCCCTCCCCCTCCCCCTTCCCTTCCCCCTCACACCTCCCCCTCCCCCTCACACCTCCCCCTCCCCCTCCCACCCTCCCACCTCCCCCTCCCACCTCCCCCTCCCCCTCCCCCTCCCACCTCCCCCTCCCCCTCCCCCTCCCACCTCCCCCTCCCCCTCCCCCTCCCACCTCCCCCTCCCCCTCCCCCTCCCCCCTCTCCTCCCCTCCCCCTCCCCCCCCCTCTCCCTCCCCCTCCCCCCTCTCCTCCCCTCCCCCTCCCCCCTCTTCTCCCCCCCTCCCCCTCCCCCCTCTTCTCCCCCCTCCCCCTCCCCCTCCCCCCTCTTCTCCCCTCCCCCCCTCTCCTCCCCTCCCCCCCTCTCCTCCCCTCCCCCCCGTTCCCCTCCCCCCCGTTCCCCTCCCCTCCCCTTCCCCCTCCCCCTCCCCTCCCCCACCCAGCAATGCCAGATACTTCTGCTCGTAGAGAATAAAACACGCGATAATTAATGTCCTAAATTGGGACGTCCCCTCACCAGACTTATAACGCACACGAGGGGAGAAAATAACCTGCAAAGTAATGGTTATCATGCACTTATCTGCGAGCGGATTGTGGGGTCTCGTCAGGGTCGACAAAAGTCGTCTGGGGCATTGGCGGGAACCTTCGGTCGTTGGCGCGAAGCATGTGCGTTGGCGCGAAGCATGTGCGTTGGCAGGAACCAGGCCTCGATGTCCTCACACGCCGCAGCGCTCGTACTCTCGTCCACGCGCCGCCTCCCCCGTCAGCTGTTTCTCTCAATCGCAGTTGTCAAATGAACAGGGGAACGAGGACATGAGGCCGGCACACAACCACTTGCGCCGAGATCCAGAACGCCAAGAGGAGAAGATTGTCAGCACACACTCGCAGGCAGGCACCAGAGCAAGAGCGAGCGGGGAGAGAGAGGAAAATGTCAGTTTCTCTTCACCTTTTTATAATCTCCCCTTAGCCAATCAGCTAGCTCATTCTTGCCTCTGGGCTTCAGCAGCATGGTGATTGGCCCTCCCTACCATTGGCGTGATCTCCCCATCAAACCCCTCGAGCAATCAGTCGTGAGGTGGGCATGGCCTCAGCCGGCCTGAACAATGTTTTATCGCAATGTTGGCACAATACGTGGGCACGTCCTGCCTGCACTTCCAGTGAGTTTTATTGTGGGGGTGGAATTTAATTAGTATGTGTGGTGCTAATGCGCCTGCCTAGTGTCTATGTGCATTGCCATACGGGACAAAGAATAAATCACAAGGTCTCACAAACAGGGGAATTAACATAATCCCTACTCTAGTTAACACAAGGTCATCCTCGTATGACCACAAATACACAAGCTTAATCCGACATCCGGGCTGAACAGGTTCCTGACTTATGTACATCAAAATGGTTCTTCCTACCCCCGATCATCGGAGCATCTACCTATACAGATCTACCTGAATCTATATATCACTCTACCCCAAAATTCATAACACAGCCCCCAACCCCCCCCCCCCCACCCCCCCCCCCCCCCTGGAACCATAGCCCTTACAAGGTTCACTGCAGGCGCTACCATTCCAGTCTTAACACTTGCTGTCTCACACTTAATTAGCCTATGAAATAAATCAGGAGGGCTGTGGGAAGTGAGCCGAAGCTACCTACCTATTCTCCTTAACATGCTACCCCCTTAATCAACCATGGATTTCAAATATTTACACAATTATAATTGGTTGTTCCTGCGGAGGAAGGAAACAAACAACACGCAAACCTAACTTAACCACAAAACTTAATCAAAAAAAACTTGCAGAAATTTCAAAAACATTTGTACAACCCCAGTTTACAGACCGTGTCCCCCGGTGGATGCCACAAGACTCAACGATACCAGCGGGGTCATCCCAATGCACTCCAAATTTCCGTGGGCCCTGTCCTGGTTTTACAGGTGAGTGACATGGCTCAGTGGATTTCGCCCACATTCATTCTACACAAACCCATAACCACTCATACACATTCCAAAAATCATCAAGACACAAAACTCGTTGCAAACACATATTTCACCCCCCTGCATGACCATGGCAGAGATGTTATACACATGTGTGTGCGTTTCTACAAGGCAGCGGGGAGATACCGCACAAGTAAGATGGTGGGGGCGCTTCAGGCTGTGGTGCCCGCAGTTCCAAAAACAAGTCGCCCGACTTACAACTTCTTCGCCCCCCTCCCCGCCTCCCCCTTTACCTCTTGGCCCAGTGGCAGCCAAACAGCTCCTTTTGCTGTCATCCCGCCGGTGAGGGTCTCCACACACCAGGCTCAGTTGCCTCCGGCTTCTTTGCAGCCTCACGGGTTGCCGGGAGTCTCTCACCCCAGGGCGCCCAAAGAGACCCCACCATCCGACGGGCTCCAATTTCCAGACACCACTGGCTACCAGGGGTAATTGCTGCAGAGGGGAGCCACAGTTATCGCTCCTTCAGAGCTTGATCGGTACCTGCGGACACACACAGCTTCCCCACCCACAAAATCCACAAAAACATTTCCTCCCCCTCTGCCATTCAATTCTCCACCACGTATTTTCATGAAAAGATGGCACCAAGAGTTGTTTCCAAACGTTGCTGCCATGGCCTGCCCATGTGAAATCCCATATTCACATTTTAAACCACATTTCCAAACACAATAATCATCACTCGCACTCAATTTCCATTCTCCACGACCACATAAAAACACATAACCTCTACACATAAACAAACGCCACCCACAATACACTGTGTGGCACACATTCCAATCCCCTCACCGACAATGCCATCACTCTCACCCACGCCCAACTCCAAATTACATGTCCCAATTTAAATAAGCAAGCCCTGAAGCCTGGAACAGTACACCTCAAAGCACTTACCTCAAGTGCAGGTAGTTGCAGGTCGGTCGGGTCCAAAGTGCCATCCACCCTACAGAATCCCCAAATTTATCCCATTGGGCCAATCAAACTCACCAAATTTCCTTTTTTCCTACTGTACTGTCAGGTAGAATCACGTGAAAAAGTAAGTACACCCACGTAAAGTTTCGACTTTTTCAACATATTTCAACATACAGCTATTTGATCTTCATTTCAACAATATTGATAGATAAAGGTGATATAATATAACAAATATCATGAAACATTTACATTTTGTAGTCCATTGTATAATTTAAATAAACATAAATGCAAATTTCGCATGTGGAAAAAGTAAGTACTCCCCTACATTTATCACTACTTCAAATACCTAAAATTAGAATCATGTGCACCAGCTCAGGTGCAAATGATAAGAACATTGTTAGAGAGGATCTTGGAGGAACCTGTCTTATTTAAACCTCAGACATTTAGTTTGGTTTGCTCTTTGTTGTTGAAGTGTGCGGCGTCACCATGCCTCGATCAAAAGAGCTCTCTTAGGCCTTCGGAAAGAAGGTTATAGATGCCGACGAGTCTGGGAAGGGATTTAAAAAGATCTCCAAACAATTTGAAATCGATCATTCGACTGTCCGGAAGATCATCTACAAGTGGAGAAGATTCCAAACAACTGCCAATTTGTTCAGGCCAGGCCGCTCCAGCAAGTTCAACCCGAGAGCAGACCGCAAGATGCTGAAAGAAGTCTCAAAGAACCCCAGAATGTCATCACGGGACCTACAGGTAGCTCTTGCCACTGTTGATGTCAAAGTATACGATTCTACCATTAGAAAGAGGGTCCACAAATTTGATATACATGGGAGGTGTGCCAGGAGGAAACCTTTGCTGTCCAGAAAGAACATCAGGGCAAGACTAAAGTTTGCCAATGAACACCGAGGCAAAGACCAGCACTTCTGGAACAATGTGCTCTGGACAGATGAGTCAAAGGTAGAGCTATTTGGCCAAGTACCAGAAGACATATTTGGCGAAAACCAAAGACAGCATTTGAACACAAGAACCCGATACCAACTGTAAAGCATGGTGGTGGAAATATTATGGTTTGGGGAAGCTTTGCTGCATCAGGGCCTGGGCAGCTCACCATCACAGAATCCACTATGAATTCTTCATTGTACCAGAGGGTGCTTGAGGATAATGTGAGGCCATTTGTCGGAAAGTTGAAGCTCAACTGAAGGTGGACCTTGCAACATGACAATGACCCTAAACAAAACAGTAAATCCACCAAGGAATGGCTGAAAAGAAAGAAATGGAGGGTTCTGGAATGGCCAAGTCAAAGCCTGGATCTAAATCCCATCGAGATGTTGTGGGGGGATTTGAAACGAGCTGTGCATGCAAGAAACCCCTCAAACATCGCACAGCTGAAAGAATTCTGCATGGAGGAGTGGGCAAAAATTTCTCCCAGTCCATGTCAGAGACTGGTAGACAGATATAAGAAACGCCTACTTGAGGTTGTTTCTGCCAAAGGGGGAAATACCACCTCTTAGAGCCAAGGGTGTACTTACTTTTTCCACATGCGAAATTTGCATTTATGTTTATTTTAATTATACAATGGACTACAAAATGTAAATGTTTCATGATATTTGTTATATTATATCACCTTTATCTATCAATATTGTTGAAATGAAGATCAAATAGCTGTATGTTGAAATATATTGAAAAAGTCAAAACTTTACATGGGGTGTACTTACTTTTTCACGTGACTGTATGTGGATCCGCTTCCAACGGTGATCTGTACTAAACTACTGCATTCGGCTATGACAGCTTCGCACCTCTCCCGTGCAAGGGCCATCGGGACAAGCTGAACAGCCACAGCAACAACATGGCCCATGTGTGTCCATAAGGGTGCGCGACCCACCATCCATCCTTCGGCCTCCCTGCGAGGAACACAGCTGCTCTAGCCCCAGCTGACCAATGTGGTGAGCACCTGCTGCCAACACAACCACTCCTACAACCTTGGCCCTGGAGGGAACGGTCACAGTGTGTGGCATCAACATCACATCACCTGCACCGCTCACATTCCCCAGTCCACACAACTGCAGCCGCCAGTGCACACCCACACTTGACCACGCCAAGGTCTAGCAAACAGCCATGCTCCACCAGGAGACTCCTCCAGAAGACATGGTCCACACACCTCGGACACGCACAGCACCACATTGACCTCCAGACTACCCAACTTTATCTCCACAACCCCCGCATCCTAAATATTGGTGCAGTTGCCCCCGTAATCAGTTGAATGCTGTGTCCTGCTAACCTATCAATTTTTTTGGTCCCAGCCTCCAACACTTTGGTCTAACACACCTGGATCAATAATGGTGCCACTGTGTAGTGTCCACCATGGCCTCTCAAAATTCACCCTTAAATTTGCATTTAACCCTCAGATTGCCAGTGCCAAATATTTTTCACAACTCACTAATCTCACCAAAGAAGGGTGCTTCTCCATACACATGCCAGCCGAGCATGGCCCTTATGCTTGGCTCGTTACAACTTCCCGATTCAACAATCCCATGGCTTTCTTCCCAAGCCGGGAGTCCACAAATCACAGCGGAGCATCTGTGGAAGATCACTCTCACACCATTGTGTTCCACAGATGCCCCAAATGGTTGTCTGGTGAGCTATCACATTCCTGTCCATGCGGATCGACCCGCATCCATAGACCAGCACAGCATGGCAAGTCACCGCATGCTGGTTGTCCCAGAGTCTCAGGGAGAGGCTGTCAGGCCACATGCCTGGGCGGTCACAACATCAGGCCCATGTTGGCCATCCGTGATGCCACCACCAAGGCACGACCCACAACGCCTCCCCCTAGTGGTCCTCATAATACACCATCCTAGGTACCTGAGAAATCACCTCAGACCCCCCAGAGATCTTATCCCCCACCAGGGTCGGTTGACCCTGCCAGCCCGAGCCACCCGCTCGGGCGGCACCCCGATGGATAAGGGACTCCACTCTGCACCAGACCCCCCCCCCTCCCGTGGGGCCCAGGTCGTACCATGCCACCCATGGTCGGACCCCACATCCAAATCTTGCCAGCACAGCCCCCCAGCTGGTTGGCATCACCAAATTTCGAAAGGAGCAACTTTTCCCCGAGGCCATCCCCAATGACCTCTCCTGGTCCAAATTGTGCAGCCCGGGGGCCAACTCCCATCATGGATGCTCCAAATCCAATTCCCATTGCAATTTAAATTTCGATTTTCTTTTGAAATTTTAACCTCGTGTGTCCAACCACCGCAGCTGCAAGTGACAACCCCTTCCCTGGGTTGTTCTACCCCTTCTTGCAGCTGTTCCAAATTTCCTACGGGGACCAGATCCTCCGAGGTTCTATCTCCCGACTCCTCCATATCCAAGTCCAGCTCGGAGCAAAAGCACTCCCCCTGCTGGGTATCCAGTTTCGGAGCCTCCAGAACCAAATTGTTGTGCATGGTGAGGGTCCCCTTGGTCACCTCAACCTCCTCCTCAGACCGACTCACCTCAACCCCCAAGCTCCCTTGGACCTGGTCAACCTTTTCCTCCATGGGACTGTCACAGCCGCTCCTGTCCAAATTCATTCACATTATCATCACCCCCAATCAGTTTTGGCCCCACCAGGCCT
Source organism: Myxine glutinosa (assembly GCF_964187855.1). Lineage (NCBI taxonomy): Eukaryota > Metazoa > Chordata > Myxini > Myxiniformes > Myxinidae > Myxine > Myxine glutinosa. The sequence goes on along the minus strand of NC_136261.1, from coordinate 448,326,691 downwards.
TCATCAATAAATACCCGGTCTTGCTCCATCACACGGACCCCCAATGTTCTTACCCCCTGTTGCTCTGCACAACCACCCTGGTGCAGCACAAATTCAAATTCATCCCCCTGTTGGTGTGTCGGCATCCACTCAGCCCCGATAGCCTTCCAGGTCTTCATTCCTCAATCATTCCCCATTTAACTTTGCGCACTCCCCATTTACCTCCAAACGTGCCACCTCCCGCTTTGATTCAAATTCCGCTGCAATTCCCTGCTCCTGTGCCCCATGCACATTGGCTTGGGTCTCACACTCTTCCACCGTCACTGTTAACTCCCCCCGTTCAGATTGAATTTCTCCTTTTTGAATTTGGATTGAATTTGATTTAATTTTGCCTCCTTCTCCTTTTTCCCACTCTCTTCCTTCTCTCTTTTATCCCTTGCCGCCTTCTCCTTTTTCTCACTCTCTTCTTTCTCTCTTTTATCCCTTACCTCCTTCTGTTTTTTGTCACTCTCTTCCTTCGCCCTTGCCTCATTTTCTTCTTCAACTCCTTCCTCATCCCGTACTACCCTTGAACCATCTCCCCATAGAATATCATACATATATTCATCTGGATTTCTTGATATTCCTCTCCCAAAAAAAAAATTACAGCAAGAAACCAATAAAATTTATTCTGAATTTCTAAAAGTGCTTTGTAATTTCTCAACTTTAAAACCTTTTCATTATTTAACATTTTTATTGAAACTACATTTGTAGATTTATTAACATTAGTATAAAGCCAATCTTTTATTGAAAAACTCCCATTCTTATGTTGTATAACATATTTATTAAAACACCGAATACCCTTTTATTGTAGGTATGCTTGGATACAGAAATGATAATTTTCTTGAAGTCTTCTTGCTGTCATTTATGTATTATAAATAAATGAGAGATTAGTATACAACACACAACAACATGCATTTTAAAGGCCATTTTCCCTGCTAGAGCGGGGGTTAGCTTTGCGGTCCCCATGACGATCTTCTCCATTTTGCCCTATTTTCTGCATCTCTCCTTGTTAACCCCCTTGCCCGCATTTCTTCTTCCACCATCTTTAGCCAAGTCTTTCTCGGTCTTCCCCGTCCTCTGCTTCCTTCTACATTCATTTCCATCACTCTTCTCAACCAGTCACTTTCATCCTTCCTCAACACATGACCAAACCATCTCAACCTGTTCCTCTTCACAGCATCAATCACAGGCTCTATTCCCATCATCTTTCGCAATTCATCATTTGTCTTCCTCTCTCTCAACGATACTCCGCACATCCGTCGAACCATTCGCATTTCCACCCTTTCCAACCTTCGTTGCTGCTCTACGTTCATTACCCATGTCTCGCTCCCATAAATCATAACACTTCTCACACATGCAGCATACACCTTTCCCTTCAGCTTCAACGACACTCCCCTTATCATCAGCACGCCACTCAGTTCCCGAAACTTCTTCCATGCACATCTCACTCGAGCAACCGTTGCCGAGTCTGATCCACCTTCTCCATTCAGCATGTCTCCGAAGTAGCAAAATGTTTTCACACCTTCCAGCTTCATGCCGTCTCCAAGATCCAACTCAACATCTCCTCCATCTGCAGCTCCCTCTGTGCACACCTTACACTTGAATGTAGCTGCCACACTGGTTAATGACCCTCTCAGACCACTACATTTTTGATGAACCCACTCAGCGCACATTGTACATTGAATGGAGTTCACTCCGACACCCTTCCTACACACAGCACAGGGCCACTTCCCAGTTCTTTCCACCTCACCACATGCTTTACCACTTGCCATCACCTTCGTCTTTCCGATATTCACCTTCAGACCTTTTGGTGAAGTACCAACCGAGAATGAAGGTGTGGAGGTTGAAAGAGGTGACAGTAAGGGAGGCATTAAAAGAGAGGCTGAGTAGGGTCGAGGATGATGTGGTTGAGCTTGAAAGTGGTTGGATGTCAATGAAAGCTAGTCTGTTGGGAGCCGTTGGTGAGGTATGTGTATGGACAAAAGGACCACCGAGACACTCGGAAACATGGTGGTGGGATGATGAAGTTGGAAAGAGGATTGACGTGAAGAGGAAGAAGTTCAAGGAGTGGCAGAAGGCGAAGGGTACGGGAGCAGAAACAGCAGAGCATGAAAGTTATAAGGCAGCCAGGAAGGCTGCAAAGAAAGAGGTAGCAAAGGCGCAGGAGGCATGTAGGAAAATGTTCGGAGAACGCTTGGATTCGGAAGAGGGTCAGAGAGCGGTATTCAGGATTGCAAAGCAGATAGCGAAAGAGAGGTGTGATGGGGGTGAGTTGCTTGAAGGATGAAGTGGGACAAATCGTTGTCGACCCAGATGGAATTAAAGGAAGATGGAAAAGATATATGGAAATGCTGTTGAATACAGAGAATGAATGGGATGGCAACATAGAGAGTAACCCAGTTTTAGGACCGGCAGAGAGGATAACTGAGAAGGAAGTTGAGGAAGCGATAAAAGAAATGAAGGGTAGAAAAGCGGGAGGGCCGACGGGAGTTGTGGGAGATATGTTGAAGGCAGCAGGAAGTTGGTGTGTGAAGAGAATGACAGAGATCTGTAATCTGGTGGTGAAAGAAGGCAGCATTCCAGTGGATTGGGAACTGAGTACCCTCGTCCCTCTATAGTCTATACAAGGGGAAAGGTGACCCTCTGGAGTGTGGCTCGTACCAAGCGATAAAGCTATTGGAGCATGGAATGAAGCTACTTGAAAGGGTGTTGGAGAGGAGGATAAGGAAGAAAGTGAAGATCGACGAAATGCAGTTTGGATTCATGCCTGGAAGAGGAACGACAGATGCGCTTTTAATTGTGAGGCAGTTGCAGGAGAAGTACATGGAGAAGAGGAAGAAGTTGTTTCTTGGGTTTGTTGATCTGGAGAAAGCATTCGATAGGGTACCACGCAAAGTATTGACATGGGCATTGAGGAAATTAGGAGTGGAGGAATGGTTGATCAGAGTAGTGATGGCAATGCAAAAAGAGCGCGCACAGCTGTAAGGACGAAGGACGGGAACAGTGGTGAGTTTGAGGTGAAGGTGGGAGTGCATCAGGGGTCGGTACTAAGTCCACTACTATTTGTAGCTGTGATGGAGGTGCTGGCTCAGAACGTAAAGGAGGGTTTACCGTGGGAGTTGTTGTATGCAGATGATCTGGTGTTGATTGCGGAAAGTATGGATGGGCTGAAGGAAAAGATGAACATGTGGAAGGAATGTATGGAGACAATGTCACTTCCCCACTGAACTGTTGGCCATTTGGTGCATTTGGTAGCACACCGGACATGTCCGCACCATTTATATGAGGTGTCATGGCTGGTGTCGGCGAGCTTGCCGTCATTTCAACTGGCCGCACAGCTGCTGGGTGGATGGTTTTCACTGGTTGCAGGTGTCCTAACATGGAGCATTTGACCACTGTGATGCTGTGTTTTGTCGTGTTCACAACAGGGATGCTGTCTTTGGACTGTTGCCTGGGTGAACCGTCACCAGTACTTCTCCAACTTCTAGCCCTACCATCTCTTGCAGCCCTTCAGCTGGGGCAAATAGCATTGTTCGTTTTTCTTCCAGCTTCCCAGAATATTCACGACATTGAATGGTGAACATCTGACCTGGTGGGATGCTGATCGGTAATCGACCTGTCCGCACTTGCCACCCATCGCCCTCGGAGGGCCTCACCTGTTTGAGCTGGATGAACGTTTCTGCTGTTCTGGCATCCAAGGAGAAGGCATGTCTCACTGTTTCTACTGCTATCCGCCTTGGTGGTGCCCCATCTGATCCCATGAGCAGTTCTTCAATCACATTGTATCCAATTATGGGTTCTTGTGCTACATTCGGATCACTTGACCCCCCCAGCATTGGGATCCGCAGGTTTTTTTTTTAGACTTCCTGTGCTGTGGAGCTGGAAGTCCACTTCAACCCACCCCAGAAAGGGGATTTCTTACCTATTAGCAGCAACACCCACAACAGTGCCAGGTCCTAACAATTCCTCCACTGGTCTCACCGGTAGCTGTGACAGGAATGTTCTCCTCCAGTCTTCATTCAACAAGCTGGCTTGGGCGTCTGTGTCCCAAAGAGCTGTAGTGTTCACATTATCCAGAGTGCAGCGACCAAGGCATCTCCTTCCGATGAGCCTCACTAACTTGGCATTTGGCTTGGCATTGAGACCCGCAGCTCCTCGTTCTCCTGTATCTTTCAGCCGGGCTGTTTTTTCGAATGATGCATCCAGTCCTATCTGATTTATCGGCACAGGTTGTCTTACTCTGTCTCTTTGGCCACCATTGACTTCTCCCCTTGTACTACCAAGCTTTCCACTCTTCTTCTGTGGTGGGGGCCTTGCCTCTTGGGTCACTGTTCGCCCCTTTACAGTGGCCCCTGCCCGTTTCCCAGGATCTGGCGGGGAGCCTGACACCCCCGGGACAGATGCCCGCCTTGACCACACCTGAAACAGTGGTCACAGATCTCTCCCCTTCCTGCTTCCCGACAGACTTGGCACCCTCGCTCAGAAGGCCATTGTCTTCCCGGCTGGCTGTTCATTCCCATTGAGGCTATCAGCATCTCCCTGATCTCCTTCATTTCCACTTTAAACTCCTGTACTATTGCCTGCATTTTTTCTGGTCCAAATTCTGTTTCCCTCTTCTCAGATTTTTCCTTGTTGTGTGTTGCACCTTGAGGCTTTTCCATCTGATGTGCTGTCCTGGGGATAGTCTTTGCACCGTGGAGGTCTTCATCTGTCTTGTCATCCACCTCGGTCTGGATTTCTGTCAGCTTTACCGCTTTGAGGTTGGTGTGATTTCTCAGTTTCTGTTGTCTCTCCTGTTCCCAGCTAGCTGCTTCACTCATCTTTTCAATTAGTAGTTCATCTGTCGAGTTCAGGTATGGCTTTATCTGGAATTTCAAATTGTCGTTCAGTATCCCTGTGCTTAGGGATCTGAGAAATTTCTTTTGAATCAATTCAGGCTTAAACTGTTCTTCAGCTACGTTCTCTTTCCATGCCAGCAACAACTTCTCCTTGAGCTCAATGGCCCAAAACAAGAAATTATGTGCAGACTCTCTCGGCCCCTGTGATATGTTCACCATCCGCTGATAAAGATCAGTTGTGCTTTCCTCTTTGAAGTACCCCTTCAGAATGATCTTCAGTTTCCCTAGTGTCAAGTAATTCTTGATCTCCAACATATTTCGCAAACTCAGTCCTGGGCTGACTGCTTTTATTACTGCATCAACAATCTCCGATTCCCCATGTCTCTTGCAGAGGCCTGCCTCAATCTGGTGCATGAGATTTGTGTAAGACAGCCTATCCTTTTGACCCCCTTCCCCAATTTGTCCCTGAATTTTGAATTCTCGTCGAATTGTCACTTCTGGGAGTTTACCTTGTGTCCGTGTGAGGACTTCTGTTGGGTAACTGCCCCGTCTTTGCAGTTTTAGGCTGAGGGATCTAAGACCTTCCTCCAATGCCTCTCTGGATTCTTCTTGGGACTTATGCAACCTGTAACATTGTGCTTTTAGGAGCTCAAGCTGATGGCGTGCTGACACTGCGTCTCCAGGTTCCTGGTGTGTTTCTCCGAGTGTCTCCACAAAGGCCAGGAAGTTCTGTACAAACTGTTGTGCCTCAACCCATTCCTGTTGTTCTTCAACAACGTCTAACTCACGTTATGCTGCTCTGATCAAAGTGCGCCTGTTCTTTTGTCTCCAAGCCTCATCTTCCCCTGAAAAATATTTCAAATAACTGCAGGCCTCAATAAGCTGGTCCTGGTCTAACTCATTTAACACAGTGCTGGCACTCTACTGCAGCTGTTCGAGATTCATCTTGGACAACAGCTTTTGCTCTGTAGCCATTTGTTTTGTTTTTTTAAAGGTTCGATTCATTAGAGGAGTTGGTTCAGGCTCTTGTGCTTGATGAAAAACTCCTCCTGCCTGGCTCGCCAAAATGTTGCACTATAACAGTATTCCGGTGTGATGGTGCAGGCCGCAGGGTGATGAGGTAGATGGATCAGAGCAGAGTCGCCATTCCTATTCCAAATTCTTTTACTGGAATAATAATCAAAGATGCACAACATGAGATGCCGGCTGGCGCATTCAAACACAATATTCGCGGCAACGGGATGTGCTGTAAGAACAGTCGTGTTATTCACCGTTCAATTAATCATGCACAGAATGCTTGCATTAATCCTAATATCCCAACAAATAACATCGCTAACCAAACAACGTAATCAATAACGGTATCACTGTACCATCATTGTCCCCAGAACACATTTGGTATGATGGATTGACAGAGATGGTTTGACTAAATGCTTCCATTGCTCCCCGAGTTTGTAGGCCTTAACTAATAACAACCCAATAATGCACTACGCGAATTTACTTGCAACATTGATAATAAACTCAACAACATCGTGCCTCAATATTCACTATTTTGAGAGAAATCGATCCATACCTGGAATAATAGCCGGCGAAGCCGGTGTTGTCAATGAACGCGTACATATTATGTTGAAAAACCAGATTATGCTGGATCCCTTGGCTTGAGAATTTCGAAGCTTTGACGCACCAAATCGCTCAATGGAGGCCGCCATCTTGCGGATGCGGAAGTATGCATAACAAATTGAAAAAAGTTCAATAGGAGTTTGTTTCACCCGTCTTTGTTTGATTCACAATCTAATGCACCTCGAATTTATAATTAAAATACTTTAGGACCAACCTCGGCCCGCACGGGCCTGGTTATCTTCAACGAAAATCGTCACCAAACACCGGAACCAATGAGATTCGAGCATTTGAAAAAATATTTCAAAAACCAAATCACTCAATGGAGGCCGCCATCTTCCGGATGCGGAAATATGCATTAAAAAATTGCGAAAAAGTTCAATTGGAGTTTGTTTCACCCGTCTTTGTTTGATTCACATTCTTATGCACCTCTAATTTGTAATTAAAATACTTTAAAACCAACTTCTTTATCTTCAACGAAAATCGTCACGAAACATCGGAACAACCAATGAGATTCGAGCATTTGAAAAAATATTTCGAAAAAGCTTATTACGCGTTTCGGAGGGTGAAAACGGCATCAAATATTCTAAAATTGACGAAGAATTATTTTTTAGAAATCTCGCGGCTGTAGGGGATAGTTTTTCACGGCCGGAAATATCCGAAGTTGAGAAGTTGAGAATTCACAGAATTAATCAAGAAGTAAATTTTATCAATTTTAATCTCATCCAGAATGCAAATGGGGTCATTTTAGGTCTGAATTTGCGAAATTTTGTGAGCTTACCAATCAGCGATCAGCTTAGGTCAGCCAATCAGCGCCATCGACACGGTTTGATTAACGACAGTCACACATTGCCGTTGAAACGGCGCTATCGTCTGATCTGTCGGCACTGATCTTACTGCAAGCTAACTTCTTCTGGTGGAGGAAGCCGCAGTGCCCGGAGAGAACCAGTCCTGACAGTGACTGAAGTTAGAAGACTACACACATACTGTGAAAACGTATATTAAGCCCAGATAAAATTCCTTAAAATAGGCCCTAAGCTAGCACATCGTATAGTTACTTCCTTAAGCTTCTTGTGACATTTATTGTATGTAGGTATTGGGGAGGACTGTCTGCTCTTCTCTTTTACCAAGTCTTACCAGGTACGGTACCTACTACACCTACCTACTACCTAACCTACTGATGCCATAGTGATGGGTAAAATAGTGGCAAGAGGCTTTGGCTTCGCCGGCTCATTACGGCTTTGCAGTCGGGTACGAGTAATCAAAGATGCACAACATGAGATGCCGGCCTGGCGCATTCAAACACAATATTCGCGGCAACCGAATGTGCTGTAGGAACAGTGGTGTTGTTCACAGCAGATGGTCCGAGGCTGCATCTCCACTCATTATTATTACTCGGACTGGTTTCTGAGTTTTAATATTAATCTCGTCATTATTCTGAATTGTATAATAATCACAGATATAAAACAGGAGATGCAGGCTTGGTGCCTTCCATTCGCGGCAAATGAGGTGCTGTATGAGCAACTGTGTTGTTAACACCCGGTGGTCAGCGGTTGCATCTCCACTCTTTGTTATCATTCAGTCTGCCTTCTGCGTTTTAATATTAATCTCATCATTATTTTGAGGTTTTTTATGGGGTGGTAGTAATGAAAATGGGGGTAGTTTTTCTCGTCACATATGTCTCTCCGAAAAGACCGACTGGAAAACCCCCTCCCCCCCCCCCCTCCCGATCTACTTTCTCAACAATCCTCTCCAAGAAGTTCTGTCACTCAAGGTTTTGGGTCTCACTATCTGCCATGATCTTTCCTGGGAAAACCACATTTCCAAGCTGGTCTCCAAAGCCAGTCGCCGACTGGGCATCCTCCGTCATGTGAAGTCTGTCCTTGGCACACCTGAGCTCCTCACCACATACAAGGCTTTCATCCGTAGCTCAATGGAGTACTGCTCTCCCCGCTGGGCTGGTGCTCCTGCCTCACACCTAGCTCGTCTTCACGCTGTTGAAACCAAAGCTTTCAGAGTCATTGGAATCTCCCGCGATGAAGCTAACTCCGACGGCCTTTCACTCACTCACCGCAGCCAGGTTGGTGGTCTTTCTGTCTTCTACCGACTCCTCTCCGGCCTTGCTCCCCCAGCTCTCTCTCTCTCTCTGACTCTCTCTCTCTCTCTCTCTCTGTTGCCACCTGTCGGTGCGTTGGGTGTGGCGTCATGGCGGCTGTGAGCAACTGCTCTGTGCTTTGGTGAGCCCGTTGCGTCCCCCCCCCCCCTTCCCCTGCCTCCCCCTCCCTCTCCTTTTCCATCCTGTGTGCTTCGGCATTGTGTTTTCATCCGTTCTGCACCCTTGTCTTCGAGAGAGAGAGAGGATTGAGAGCGGGCCCTTGTTGGGTGCGGCCTACTGGCTTTGACGGCGCTTTGTAAGCCATTTTTGTGCTTATAACGCACGTTTATTATTTACTTTAGCTCGATTATTTAGGTTTGATAGCTTCTTGCCCGGTTCGGACAAGGGGGGGGGGGAATTTGATGTGTTTGTTGGTGTTTGACAAACATTGGGTTTTCTCGGTTCTCGGTTACTAACTTTTCTTTGGTCGAGTTAGAATGGCGGGCGAACGTTTCCGCATTGATACGTACGAATCGCTAACTCGTAAACACGGGCTAGCTTGTGTTCCTCCCAACGAGGTGGAAATTAACGATGTGCTTTCCGCCATTGGAAACATCGTTGGTGCACACAGTATTCGCGCTGCCTCTCGTATGAATAAGAAATTTGTCGTTTTTTTGTCCGAGGAGCACATGGTAGCGAGTGTAGTCGAACAAGGCTTGTTCATTGAACCGAACACGTTCCCCTGTGTGTTTGCTTTACAAGCCCCGACGGTAAAGATTAACATCAGTAACATCCCGCCATTTATTAGAAATGAGGAGTTACGTGAACAATTAAACAAGTTCGGTAAGGTCGTATTGAGGATTTCGATGGTGCCGATGCGAAATGTTTGCGATCGATTCAAACATGTCATGTCCTTCAAGAGAGTGGTGTACATGATACTGCCTGCAAATGTAAAAACGCTCAATGTCGTGTTGAGTGTGAAAATCAACGGCTTTGAATACAAAATGTATGCCTCCGCGGAGGCTATGACGTGTTTCGGGTGTGGGGCTTACGGGCATGTGAGGAGTGCCTGTCCCAATGCGGTTAAACCGCAGGAACACGGAGTATTGGTGAGGAGCGACTCCTCTTCACCGCACACTGAAGGGGAGGAGGCGGATCGAGTGGTTAATCCACCCACCGCAGACCGCACCGACTGCAGTGAGCGAAGCGCCAGACCCGACCACTCCGACCACCCCGACCGGGGGGGTGGGGGGGTAAGTGATAGATCGAGAACGTGAGGTGACTAACCCCGCCCCTCCACCCAAGGTGGGAATGAAAGTGGTTGAACCCTCTCCCATTTCGTCCACTGTAGACGACAGTGCGGACGATATCATGGAAGTATCGGTAGCGGACACCAGGAAAAAATGTCAGAAGCGTTCAAGTGATGAATCCTGTGATTCCGAAGAAAAACAAAATAAGATTCAGATCGTGTCAGGCTCGCAGGACCTCCAGGGTGAGGCCTACACCGGAAACTCCTTGGCGGTAATGTAGATGGTACCGGAAGTGTATGTACGTGAGGAAGATTCGCTTGCCCCACTTGCTGAGATTGAGTATGACCCAGAAAATAGTCGATCCTCTCAGGAGGTGGTAAGTCCTTGTCCTGATAACCAAACTCGCTCAGACGAGTTAGCAGCTGGATCTGCTAGTGAGGAAAAAATAGATAAAGGGGAAAGTCCTTGCGACTGTGAGGATAACGTTAACCCTTCCCTGACAGATAAAAATGAAAGGGATGATGAGGTGGGGGACATACTTATAGCCACAGAGGATATGGTAAATCTGGAAGGGTCTGCAAAGAGTGCGGAGGTCCTTGACCCTGTAGAATTGCTGTTTCCAAAACTAAGTGTTCAGCAAATAGTAGGAAAAGATGCAGATCAAGATGAAGCACTTGATTCTGATGAAACCTCTTCTACTCCACTCTTTAGTGCTTCAAGTGCTCAAGAGAGTGAGGCGTGTGATGACAATACCATCACCATGGTTTCTCAACAAAATGTTATTAAGTTCCTTGATGAAACGTTCAGGAAAAGACATGTAAAAATCAAAGACTACTTTCCGAATCTGCATGATTTTATTTTGACTGCAAAGAACATGATTCGTGAACCTTATCAGGTTAACATGTCAGAACCTCAATTCCAGAGGCTAAGAAAATGTGTAACTCGAGCGGGCAAGGAACTGTATGAATAGTTAACAGAGTGGAGATAAAAGTAGCATCCTTAAACATCAACGGTGGTCGCAGTTGTGTGCGTCGCCTCCAGGTGTTTCAAATGTTTCAGAATGAAAAAATTGATGTGCTGATGTTACAAGAGACGCATGCAAATCAGTCTTCTGAGGTTGAGTGGCGTAATATCTTTAAAGGTTGTCACTTTTTCTCCAGTGCTTTCGTTGATGCCAAGGCTGGTGTTGCAGTAGTCTTACATCCTAGACTCCAGCCGTTGGAGATCAGATGTAGAGAAATTTGCAAGGGCCATTTACTATCTGTGGAGTTTGTCAGCGGTAACCAAAATATTTGCACGACAAATGTATACTGCCCTAGTGCTAACTCTGCAAGAAGTGCTTTTCTTCACAAGTTCGCAGGTTTTTTAAGCACTATTGCCCTGTCCATGTTGGTTTGCTTGGGGGGAGACTACAACTGTACCCTCAACCCACAACTTGATAGAAACACTCCTGAGCCTCATCCACCGAGTGCAAGGCCTTTGGCACAGCTCATTAAAAAATTTCAACTTATGGATGTGTGGCGGGTACAGAACCCTAACATCCGGCAGTACACGTGGGTTTGTGCCGCAAGAAATCTTTTGACAATGGCTCGTTTGGATAGAATTTATGTTAACCATGATAAGGTAAATCTTGTCAAGAATTCTTATATAAGGCCGTCTGGTTTTTCTGATCATCACATGGTCGTTGTTGTATGTGGCTTACCTCATCACGTGTGTAGAAGTGCATATTGGACTTTCAATGTCAAACTTTTACAAAGTGAGCATTTCAAAGAAGCATTCAGAATGGTATGGAAGGAATGTGAAATGCAAAAGTTTTTGTACCTAAATTTAAGGCAATGGTGGGATTGCACAAAATCCCAAATTAAGTGTTTTTGCCAGCAATACTGTCGTTATAATACCTGTAACACACTCGGTGTGATAACTGCCTTAAAAAACGATATACTTTATTGTGAGCAGAAACCTGGAATGTCCAATGAAAATGTCCAGCAGTTGTCAGAGAAAAGAACACTACTGGCTGAAATGGTGAGAGAGCGTGTATCTGGTGCTTTCGTCCGACTGCGAATGGACAATATTCAACTTGACAAACCAAACAAAGCCTTTTTCAACTTGGAAAAGACAGCCAAGATCCCTCAACAAATTCACGCTTTGCGCTCTTCTGCCGGTGCGCTTCTGTCTTCTCAAAGTGACATCAAGGATGAATTACGAAACTTTTATTCAAAGCTGTTTGCCTTGAGAACTGTGAACCAGGAAAACAGAAACGGGATGTTTGAACTGCTCCCATCTCTGTCTGAAGACCAGCAACAACAACTGGAGCCTGGCATCTCTCTCGGAGAACTTACTGCTGCTCTTAAAGGAATTCAAGATGGGAAAGCCCCTGGACTTGACGGCCTCCCAGTTGAATTTTACAAGGCCTTTTGGGACATCCTAGGCCCTACTCTACTTGACATCTTTCATGATAGCCTTGAACAAAGTGAATTGCCACTAAGTTGCCGGAGGTCAGTTTTGTGTCTCCTTCCAAAAAAAGGGAACTTGCAAGACGTCACAAATTGGCGGCCTGTGTCACTCCTAAATACGGACTATAAAATATTGTCGAAGGCGCTCGCGATACGTCTAAAGGAAGTCATCCCCCTTTTGATTGATATTGATCAGTCTTATTGTGTTCCTGAGCGTTCTATTTACGATAACATTTTTTTGGTGAGAGACTTGATCAGTCTCGGTCGTACTACATCTCATGGTTTTGGTTTGGTTCTTTTAGATCAAGAAAAAGCTTTTGACAGTGTTGACCATTCTTTTTTGTTTGCTGTACTAAGGAGAGCTGGTTTTGGACAAAATTTTGTTTCCTATGTTAAGTTGTTGTATGAAAATGCATCCTGTCTGTTGAAGGTAAACAACAGCTTATGTTGCCCTTTTCCCTTTCAGCGAGGCATCCGTCAGGGCTGCCCGCTTTCAGGAATGCTATACAGTCTCTCGGTCGAACCTTTACTAGCTTTGCTCCGAAACTCAGTGGAAGGAGTCTCCTTAACAAAAAAACACAAAATGGTTACTTCAGCTTATGCGGATGACATTTGTGTTGCTATTTCCAGCCAAAATGATGTGGGTGAGGTCTTTCGATGTCTGTCCCAGTTTGAGCTCGCCTCCACGGCAAAAGTAAATTGGAACAAAAGTGTTGCCTTATGGGTGGGCCCCAGTCCACCTTCCTCAGCTCTGCCTGTGTTACCAGGAGGAATGCAGTGGAATAAAGAGGGGTTTAAATATTTAGGGTTATTTCTCGGAGTCCAAGCATATGAACAAAAAAATTGGGAGGGTTTCTTGGAAAGAATTAAGCAGAAACTGGCTAGATGGAAACGGTTGCACCACCTTCTATCACTTAAGGCAAGGGTGACAATAATAAATAACCTGGTGGTTCCTTTTATTTGGCATAAAGTTATCCCCCTCCAACCTCCGAGATACTTGGTCACAGGCATTCAGAGGGTTCTAACTCAGTTTTTCTGGGGAGGCCACCATTGGCTTGGACCAGACACGGTGTGCAGACCCCGAAATGCAGGTGGCCAAAGCTTGATACATGTTCCGAGTCAGATAATGGCTTTCCGCATGTTGACGATAAAGCGTTTATTGTATAGTGAGTGTGTCCCGTGGCGGCCTCTCACAAACGCTTGGCTGCAGGAAGCAGATGGGTTGAAGCATGACCGAGAGCTCTTCCTCATGGACCTGCAGCATGTCAACATGACTCTGCTCCCCGAGTTTCATCAGAGCCTTCTGAATGCCTGGCAAGTCCTTGGAATACAACGATTAGAGGTGTCCTACGATGCAAAAAAATATATGCATGAGCCATTGGTCCTGAATCCTTTATTCCCTGAAATTTCAACCTCCAGGTCATTTATGCATTGCTTCACCTGTAATGGAATAAACAGAGTGCGAGACCTGATGAAGCCTTCCATAAATGGTTGGTTATCCACCGGTTCTCTCACATCAAAAGTGGGGGTTCGGTCATCTAGAATGGTGGACAAAGTTTTGAGAGTTGTGATTAAAACTTTCAGGGAATTAAATATCGGGTGGACTGGGGCAGATGAAGTGGTGGACTCTCGTCTCTATTTCCCCGAGCTCCAAGTCACCTCAAAAAAACAACAGTGTGTCTTCTCAAAGTCAGATGGTTGCGGTGTGTTCCATGTGATGGGGAAAAAAGTTATTTATGGGATATGCCAAGAGGTGCTTATACCGGGTTTCACAAAACCTTTAAAAAATCGGTGGGATGAGATCATTCCGGCTAATTCGTTCCTATCTCCAGTGTGGAAAGAGATGTATAGGTCTCCAACTTTAGGTCGAACCGGAGACTTAAATTGGAGACTAGTTCATCAGGCCCTGGTCACCAAATACTTATTTAATAAGTTTGATCCTTCTGTACTGAATGTTTGTCCTTTTTGTGAAGAGGCTGAAAATGTGACCCATGCTTTCGTGAAATGAAAGAGATTGGTACCCCTTTTTTGTTTCCTCCAACAGTTCTTTTATAAATTTCAGTTTGTTTTTTCTGTTGCAATTTTTGTGTATGGCATTGAAAGGAGCACCAAGAGCAAGACAGCGGTCCCTCTCTTGAATTTTCTGTGCGGGATTGCTAAACTCGCAATATATAAAACTAGGAAGAGCAAATTGAGTGGCAGAGATGAAAATGTGCTGTTTTGCTTCAAAGGAATAGAGTCGGCCCGGATAAGTTTCGGCAGTGTGAACGACGATTGTTTTACAGATGAGGTGGTTGAGTTTGTTTTTGTAAATTATACTTACGCTCAATGTCCACATATACATGTATATACATCCTTTTTGCTTGTACAACTTTCTTTTTCATGTAAAAATTTTGCGGTGTTCTTCCATGTGTGTTTTGATACTTTTATAATAAAAGCACATAAAAGTCAAAGTTTCTCTCTCTCTCTCTCTCTCTCTCTCTCTCTCTCTCTCTCTCTCTCTCTCTCTCTCTCTCTCTCTGTCTCTGTCTCTGTCTCTGTCTCGGTCTCTGTCTCTGTCTCTGTCTCTGTCTCTGTCTCTCTCTCTCTCTGTCTCTCTGTCTGTTCCCCAACACAAGATCTGTCAGCAACCCTCTTATGGTTAAACCTCCAAAATCAAGACTCTCTGCTCACATTCACTCTTTCATTCCTCTTTTCTCCCGCCTCTGGAACAAACTCCCCCCACTCCCTTCAATCCCACTCCTCCCTCCAGGTCTTTAAAACAGCTCTTCACCACCATCTCTTATCTTCCCCCATCCAAAACCTGGATCTTTTCTACCCCCACTAATTCACCCCAGATCCACTTTTGTGAAATACCACCTTCTTTCCTGGAAGTCTTGCAGGGTCCATGTGTTTTATACTTCTCCCACCTCCCCCCAAGCCCTCTCCCTCCCACAGATCTCCCGATGTCCCTGCTCTCAAATGTTGTGTTTGTGTGCTTCCCCCTCTCTCCCCATCTTGTCTACCGCTCCCCATATTATATGTTTTACGTGTCTGTTTGATTTTTTTTGTGTGATTAATGTTAGCTCTTTCACGAGCCTCCATCTTGTATACAAAAAAAAAAAAAGAAGACCGGCCAAAGGTCAACCACTTTTTTACAAATTTCTAAAATCCTCAATTTTCATCCAATTGACTTGAAATTTGAATAAAATTTACACATCAGCTAATTGAATTGAACCACCAACTATTTTGAGATCAGCGTAGGCCAAAAGGTCAACACAGGCCAAAGGTCAACCATTTTTTTTCAAATTTCTAAAATCTTCAATTTTCATCCGATTGACTTGAAATTTGAATAGGATATATATGTCGGCGAATTGAATTCAACCACCAACAATTTTATTAGATTAGTGTAGGCCAAAAGGTCAACATAGGCCAAAGGTCAACCACTTTTTTTTCAATTGCTAAAATCCTCAATTTTCATCCAATTGACTTGAAATTTGAAGAGGATTTACACAGCAGCTAACTGAATTCAACCACCAACTATTTTGAGATCAGCCTAGGCCAAAAGGTCAACACAGGCCAAAGGTCAATCACTTTTTTCAAATTTCTAAAATACTCAATTTACATCCGATGACTTGAAATTTGAAAAGAATTTACATATCGGCTCAACTATTTTTCAACCACCAACTATTTTTGAGATCAGCATAGACCAAAAGGTCAACATAGGCCAAAGGTCAACAACAATATTTCAAATTTCTAAAATCCTCAATTTTCATCCGATTGACTTGGAATTTGAATGTGGTTTTCATATCGGCTAACTGAATTCAACCACCAACAATTTTTCAGATCAGCGTAGGCCAAAAGGTCAACATAGGCTAAAGGTCAACCACATTTTTCGAATTTCTAAAATCCTCAATTTTAATCCGATTGACTTGAAATTTGAATAGGATTTTCATTACAGCTAACTGAATTCAACTACCACCTATTTTTGAGATCAGCATAGGCCAAAAGGTCAACATAGGCCAAAGCTCAACAACTTTCAAATTTCTAAAATTCTCAATTTTCATCTGATTGACTTGCAAATTGAATGGGATTTTCATATCGGTTAAATGAATTCAGCCAACAACTATTTTGAGGTCATCATAGGTCACAAGCTCAACATAGGCCAAAGGCCCACCCCTTTTTTCAGATTTCTAAAATCCTCAATTTTCATCCGATTGACTTGAAATTTGAATAGGATTTTCAAATCAGCAAACTGAATTCAACCACCAACTATTTTTGAGATCAGCATAGGCCAAGAGGTCAACAACAAATTCAAATTTCTAAAATCCTCAATTTTCATCCGATTTACTTGAAATTTGAATAGGATTTTCATATCAGCGAACTGAATTCAACCATAAACTATTTTTGAGGTCAACGTAGGCAAAAGGTCAACATAGGCCAAATTTGTAAAATTGTCAATTGTCATCAGATTAACTTAAACTTTGAAGGCGATTTGCATATCAGGTCACTGAATTCAACCACTAATTATTTTTGAGGTCAAAAGGATGCTCTACTGAGTGCCATTCTACTTTGTTCTGTTTTGCCAAGTGTCACTCTGAGTGATTTTTCATTTGTTACATGGCAAAAAAAACTTTTTTTTTGACAAGTATGTTGATCATTCCTGTGTGTGTGTGTGTGTGTGTGTGTGTGTGTGTGTGTGTGTGTGTGTGTGTGTGTGTGTGTGTGTGTGTGTGTGTGTGTGTGTGTGTGTGTGTGTGTGTGTGTGTGTGTGTGTGTGTGTGTTTTGTCTGTCCGCTCATTTAAACTTGCCTACAGGTCACAATTTTAAACCGACCTTCACGAAATTTCACCAAATTGTAGAGTTCGTGTTCGACAAAATGCTTAATTTTTTTAGGTCAAAAGGTCACAAGGTCAAAGCACTTTTTTCAAATTTCTAAAATCCTCAATTTTCAACCGATTGACTTTAAATTTGAATTGGATTTTCATATCAGCAAACTGAATTCTACCACCAACTATTTTTGAGGTCAGCATAGGCCAAAAGGTTAACATAGACAAAAAGGTCAACGTAGGCCAAAAGGTCAACATCCTTTTCCAATTACTAAAATCCTCAATTTTCATCCGATTGACTTGAAATTTGAATAGGATTGACATATCAGCAAACTGAATTCAACCACCAACTATTTTGGAGATCAACATAGGCCAAAGGTCAACCACCTTTTCCGAATTTCTAAAATCCTCAATTTTCAACCGATTGACTTGAAGTTTGAATTCGATTTTCATATCAGCAAACTTTATTCAACCATCAACTATTTTTGAGGTCAACATAGGCCAAAATGTCAACATAGGCCAAAAGGTCAACATAGGCCAAAGGTCAACCACTTTTTTCAAATTCTTAAAATCCTCAATTTTCATCCGATTTACTTGAAATTTGAATAGGATTTACATATCAGCAAAATGAAACCAACCACCAACTATTTTCAGTCAACATAGGCCAAGAGGTCAACATAGACCAAATTTCTAAAATTGTCAATTTTCATCCAATTAAGTTAATTTGAAGACTATTTGCCTGTCAGGTGACATAATTCAACCACTAATTATTTTTGAGGTCAAAAGGATGCTCTACCGAGTGCCATTTTACTTTGATCTGTTTTGCCAAGTGTCGCCCCAAGAGTGATTTTTTTCATTTGTCTGTGTTTGTCTGTCCGTTTGTTTGTCTGAGGTCTGTTTGTCTGTTTGTTTGTCCGCACAGACTAAATATGAATTTCTCTGCAACCGTTGGTCCGATTGACAGGAAATTTTCACCATACCTGCATCTCCACCTGTAGAATATTTTAATGATAATTATGACGTTATAGATCACGTGGTATGGGTGCCATATTGGAAAAACCGAAAAAAACTTTGCACCTTTATATGTCTGAAAGTGCTGCATAGAAAAATGGAGACATGGCTCATTGTAAAGAACTCTCCATGTGGAATAAAATGTGTTAATGATGATGTCATAGGTGCCTCCATTATGACATCATAATTCGTCAAGTACAAAACTTCATCCGATCAAGATGGAATTTCTTGAGTGTCATCTTGGGATAACTTGGTGGAGAAAAAAAAACTGATGACGTCATTGGTCACGCGTTTCTGCCGCCATCTTGGAAAAACCGAAAAAAATTTGCACCTCCATGTCTCCGAAAGCGCCGAATAGAAAAAGTTGTGACATGACTCATTGTAAAGAACTCTCCATGGGGAATACCATATGTTAATGATGATGTCATAGGTGCCTCCATTATGACGTCATAATTCGTCAAGTACAAAACTTCATCCAATCAAGATGGAATTTAATGAGCATCATCCAGGGATAAATCGGTGAATAAAAAAATTAATGATGGCGTCATCGGTTACGTCGTTTGGTCCGCATATATGTTTTGACACAAAAGCCTTAAAAACCACTGAAAACATGTCCTGACGAGGGTCAGCAAAACCTGATTGCTCTTTCCGGTTCCACTTTGTTACTCTAGCCGTGCCTCACTCTTGTTCCGTATTACCTGTCCCGCTGCTGTTTGCAGAGTGCGTTTCACGTTTCTCGTGAGTGCGTGTGATGATGTATGCTCATTCCTGATTGTCCCCCGAGCGAGTGCTGAGCGCGCAGAAACGAAGTAAAAAGTACGCAGCGCATGCGGTGCCCCTTTCAAGGAAGCGCGCCGTTTGCGCCGCCCGGGTCGGTCTCGGTCCCGGTGGCGGGAGCGGAGAGAGAACGCATTGTTTACCCGCCCGGCGGCGGAAACGCAGCGTCTCTGCCCTGGTCGGGCTTCCGGAGAGGTGGGGAGCTCGGGGAGAGCGAGACGGGCCAGGCACGGACCAGCACGGCGTGGCACGGCACGGATATCGAAGCTGCGGGTAAGTGCACGGAGGAAGGAGTCTGCCTGCGGAGATCACATCTTCATGTAGTGACCCGATCTCTCGGTAAAGACGTGTTATGGACCGGGTTCTGATAAGGAAACACGTAGTTCCTGGATACATGCTGGGGTCCAAGGTGGACATATACTGGGGTCCAAGGTGGACATATGCTGGGGTCCAAGGTGGACATATGCTGGGGTCCAAGGTGGACATATGCTGGGGTCCAAGGTGGACATATACTGGGGTCCAAGGTGGACATATGCTGGGGTCCAAGGTGGACATATGCTGGGGTCCAAGGTGGACATATACTGGGGTCCAAGGTGGACATATGCTGGGGTCCAAGGTGGACATATGCTGCGGTCCAAGGTGGACATATGCTGCGGTCCAAGGTGGACATGTGCTGGGGTCCAAGGTGGACATATGCTGGGGTCCAAGGTGGACATATGCTGGGGTCCAAGGTGGACATATGCTGGGGTCCAAGGTGGACATATGCTGGGGTCCAAGGTGGACATATACTGGGGTCCAAGGTGGACATATGCTGGGTCCAAGGTGGACATATGCTGGGGTCCAAGGTGGACATATACGGGGGTCCAAGGTGGACATATGCTGGGGTCCAAGGTGGACATATGCTGCGGTCCAAGGTGGACATATGCTGGGGTCCAAGGTGGACATATGCTGGGGTCCAAGGTGGACATATGCTGGGGTCCAAGGTGGACATATGCTGCGGTCCAAGGTGGACATATGCTGGGGTCCAAGGTGGACATATGCTGGGGTCCAAGGTGGACATATGCTGGGGTCCAAGGTGGACATATGCTGCGGTCCAAGGTGAACATATGCTGGGGTCCAAGGTGGACATATGCTGCGGTCCAAGGTGGACATATGCTGGGGTCCAAGGTGGGCATATGCTGGGGTCCAAGGTGGACATATGCTGGGGTCCAAGGTGGACATATGCTGGGGTCCAAGGTGGACATATGCTGGGGTCCAAGGTGGACATATGCTGGGGTCCAAGATGGACATATGCTGGGGTCCAAGGTGGACATATTCTGGGGTCCAGGGTGGACATATGCTGGGATCCAAGGTGGACATATGCTGCGGTCCAGGGTGGACATATGCTGCGGTTCAGGGTGGACATATGCTGGGGTCCAGGGTGGACATATGCTGGGGTCCAAGGTGGACATATGCTGGGGTCCAAGGTGGACATATGCTGGGGTCCAAGGTGGACATATGCTGGGGTCCAAGGTGGACATATGCTGCGGTCCAAGGTGGACATATGCTGGGGTCCAGGGTGGACATATGCTGGGGTCCAAGGTGGACATATGCTGGGGTCCAAGGTGAACATATGCTGGGGTCAAAGGTGGACATATGCTGGGGTCCAAGGTGGACATATGCTGGGGTCCAGGGTGGACATATGCTGGGGTCCAGCATGGACATATGCTGGGATCCAAGGTAGACATATGCTGGGGTCCAGGGTGGACATATGCTGGGGTCCAGGGTGGACATATGCTGGGGTCCAGGGTGGACATATGCTGGGGTCCAGGGTGGACATATGCTGGGGTCCAGGGTGGACATATGCTGGGGTCCAGGGTGGACATATGCTGGGGTACAGGGTGGACATATGCTGGGGTCCAGGATGGACATATGCTGGGTTCCAGGGTGGACATATGCTGGGGTCCAGGGTGGACATGCTGGGGTCCAGGGTAGACATATGCTGGGGTCCAGGGTGGCCATATGCTGGGGTCCGAGGTGGACATATCCTGTGGTCCAGGGTGGACATATGCTGGGGTCCAGGGTGGACATATGCTGGGGTCCAGGGTGGATATGCTGGGTCAAGGCATCCAGGGTCGATCCTACAAGGTCCGGGATGCATCATACAAGCTCTAGGGTGGATACTATAAGCTCCATGGTGGATACGATAAGGTTGAGGGTCGATACTAGAAGGTTCAGGATCGATATTCGCGTTCAGGTTAGCGCCGAAGAGGGAAGATCGGTGGTATTAGTGGTGGTTCTCTGTCTTTCCTTCCGACTTGAAGTTTGAATGTTCATTTCCATATTCATTTTTAATGCTGCAACATAACGGACAAACTTAGTTTAATGTTAAACTCTCAGCCTAGAACCAAACTTAGTTTAATGTTAAACTCCCAGCCTAGAACCAAACTTAGTTTAATGTTAAACTCTCAGCCGAGAACCAAACTTGGTTTAGTGTTAAACTCTCAGCCGAGAACCAAACTTGGTTTAATGTTAAACTCTCAGCCGAGAACCAAACTTAGTTTAATGTTAAACTCTCAGCCTAGAACCAAACTTAGTTTAATGTTAAACTCTCAGCCTAGAACCAATCTTAGTTTAATGTTAAACTCTCAGCCCAGAACCAAACTTGGTTTAGTGTTAAACTCTCAGCCTAGAACTAAACTTGGTTTAATGTTAAACTCCCAGCCTAGAACCAAACTTGGTTTAGTGTTAAACTCCCAGCCTAGAACTAAACTTAGTTTAATGTTAAACTCCCAGCCTAGAACCAATCTTAGTTTAATGTTAAACCCTCAGCCGAGAACCAAACTTGGTTTAATGTTAAATTCTCAGCCGAGAACCAAACTTGGTTTAATGTTAAACTCTCAGCCTAGAACCAAACTTTGTTTAATGTTAAATTCTCAGCCTAGAACCAAACTTGGTTTAATGTTAAACCCTCAGCCGAGAACCAATCTTAGTTTAATGTTAAACTCTCAGCCTAGAACCAAACTTTGTTTAATGTTAAACTCTCAGCCTAGAACCAATCTTAGTTTAATGTTAAACCCTCAGCCGAGAACCAAACTTGGTTTAATGTTAAATTCTCAGCCGAGAACCAAACTTGGTTTAATGTTAAACTCTCAGCCGAGAACCAAACTTGGTTTAATGTTAAACTCTCAGCCTAGAACCAATCTTAGTTTAATGTTAAACTCTCAGCCGAGAACCAAACTTGGTTTAATGTTAAATTCTCAGCCTAGAACCAAACTTAGTTTAATGTTAAACTCTCAGCCCAGAACCAAACTTAGTTTAATGTTAAATTCTCAGCCTAGAACCAATCTTAGTTTAATGTTAAACTCTCAGCCGAGAACCAAACTTGGTTTAATGTTAAATTCTCAGCCTAGAACCAAACTTAGTTTAATGTTAAACTCTCAGCCTAGAACCAATCTTGGTTTAATGTTAAACTCTCAGCCTCGAACCAAACTTGGTTTAATGTTAAACTCTCAGCCTAGAACCAATCTTGGTTTAATGTTAAACTCTCAGCCTAGAACCAATCTTGGTTTAATGTTAAACTCTCAGCCTCGAACCAAACTTGGTTTAATGTTAAACTCTCAGCCTCGAACCAAACTTGGTTTAATGTTAAACTCTCAGCCTAGAACCAATCTTGGTTTAATGTTAAACTCTCAGCCTAGAACCAAACTTGGTTTAGTGTTAAACTCTCAGCCGAGAACCAAACTTGGTTTAATGTTAAACTCTCAGCCTAGAACCAAACTTGGTTTAATGTTAAACTCTCAGCCTCGAACCAAACTTAGTTTAATGTTAAACTCTCAGCCTAGAACCAATCTTGGTTTAATGTTAAACTCTCAGCCTAGAACCAATCTTGGTTTAATGTTAAACTCTCAGCCTCGAACCAAACTTGGTTTAATGTTAAACTCTCAGCCTCGAACCAAACTTAGTTTAATGTTAAACTCTCAGCCTAGAACCAATCTTGGTTTAATGTTAAACTCTCAGCCGAGAACCAAACTTGGTTTAGTGTTAAACTCTCAGCCGAGAACCAATCTTAGTTTAATGTTAAACTCTCAGCCGAGAACCAAACTTGGTTTAATGTTAAACTCTCAGCCGAGAACCAAACTTGGTTTAATGTTAAACTCTCAGCCTCGAACCAAACTTGGTTTAATGTTAAACTCCAGTTTAACTTTGAAAAATCTCAATCTAAAATCAAATGCAGTTTAACGTTTTAACTCTTGATCGAAAACCAAACTTAGTTTAATGTTAAACTCTCGATCTAAAATCAAACATACTGTAATATTTAACTCGAGTATAACTTTAAAAAATTTTTTTTATCTGAAATCAAATGCAGTTTAAAAGTTTAAAACCAATGTCATTGGAAACCTTAAAGAAGCTGATTTAAAGACGACTTTTTGGTTGTCGTTTTGGTGGGTGTTGTTGTGGAGGAGGACGGTGGGTGGTGAAGGAACAATGCACGGAACGTACACTACTGCGTCACAAAGTTCCCTGTACGTCACAGCAAAGCAAATAAAAACAAACCGCGATCTAATACGTTTTTCACCGGATGTGGAAACTTTGTGTGTTCCGAGTGGAACGTCGACGAGGGCATCAGAAAGAGAAGAATTCCAAGGCTTTGCAACGGCTATTGGGATTGTCGTAGTTGGAGGTGAAAATGGCAACTTCAGGCTCGTTCGAGTTTGAACCAAGTGATTCAGAGTAACACTCGAGATGCTCAATTCAAGACATTGAACCCATTTGGGGGGGGTGGGGGAGCGAGGGGTTGGGGGGGGGTGAGGGAACCTTTATCCACAATATCTGATCAAGGCCGAGTGGGGTTAGAGTGGAGGTGTCGGTGAGATGGCCCAGGTGTTCAGAAGGTATTTTCGGTGATTTTAAACTGTTCACTTTTAACAGGTACGAACTTATCAACAAAACGTGTTAATCGTATGATTTATTTAAAATGGGATTCATCTGAAGCTGCACAGCGGGGGAGCTTTCGTGGTGTGTGGAACGTATGTAGTGAGTTTGGAACCTTTTGGGGATGCCCATTTATTACGTACGCAAATGTGTTAGAATTCTGATTTCCAACATTACCTCGCTTCATCCTTCCAGCCTCCCCTCCTGCTCCACCCGCCCTCCTGCTCCACCCGCCCCTCCTGCTCCACCCTCCCCTCCTCCCTCAACCCTCCCCTCTCCTTCCTCCAATGTCCCCTCTCATCCTTCCCTCTCCTCCTTCCAACCTCCCCTCTCCTTCCAACCTCTGCTCTCCTCCCTCCAACCTCCCCTCCCCTCACTCCAACCTCCCTCTCCTCCTCCAACCTCCCCTCTCCTCCCTCCAACCGCCCCTCTCCTCCTTCCAACCTCTGCTCTCCTCCCTCCAACCTCCCATCTCCTCCCTCCAACCTCTCCTCTCCTTTCCTTCCTACAACGTCCCCTCTCCTCCTTCCATCCTCCCCTCTCATCCTTCCATCCTCCCCTCTCATCCTTCCATCCTCCCCTCTCATCCTTCCATCCTCCCCTCTCATCCTTCCATCCTCCCCTCTCATCCTTCCATCCTCCCCTCTCATCCTTCCATCCTCCTCTCATCCTTCCACCCTTCCCTCTCATCCTTCCACCCTCCTCTCTCATCCTTCCATCCTCCCCTCTCATCGTTCCACCCTTCCCTCTCATCCTTCCAACCTTCCCTCTCATCCTTCCATCCTCCCCTCTCATCCTTCCATCCTCCCCTCTCATCTCATCCTTCCACCCTTCCCTCTCATCCTTCCATCCCCCCCTCTCATCCTTCCATCCCCCCCTCTCATCCTTCCATCCTCCCCTCTCATCCTTCCACCCTCCCCTCTCATCCTTCCATCCCCCCCCTCTCATCCTTCCACCCTTCCCTCTCATCCTTCCATCCCCCCCTCTCATCCTTCCATCCTCCCCTCTCATCCTTCCACCCTTCCCTCTCATCCTTCCATCCCCCCCTCTCATCCTTCCACCCTTCCCTCTCATCCTTCCATCCTCCCCTCTCATCCTTCCATCCTCCCCTCTCATCCTTCCATCCTCCCCTCTCATCGTTCCACCCTTCCCTCTCATCCTTCCATCCTCCCCTCTCATCCTTCCATTCTCCCCTCTCATCCTTCCACCCTCCCCTCTCATCCTTCCACCCCCCCCCCCCCCGCCTCCAAGCTGCCCTCTCCTTCCTCCAACCAATCCTCCCCTCCTTCCACCTACCCATCTCCTTTCCTTGTCCCATAAACCTCCCTTCTCTCCGCCATTTCTCCAATCCTGCTCCCTTTTGAAGGCCTAATACAGTAAAACGTTTGAACGGCACTCGATAGAGACCATACCACCGTGAGGCTCAACAGTTTATGTTTTTGTATCCCACCGATAGGCCGGATCTGGATTCGCACCTGAGCCAAAATCCAATCGGCTTGTTCTTGTCGCCAAACCAACTCGTCCACCAAGTTTTGTCATAAGTCTTCCACAACTTTTTCAAATATGATTCTATATGATCTGGTATCTGGATCCGGATCTTCATGAAAATGGAATCGTTTAGTCCTCGTCACACACCAGACCTGTCCACCAAGTTTCGTCCGAATCCGTCCACAACGTGTTGAGATATTGTGTTCACAGAAAGACAGACAAACAGACAGACAAACAGACAGGGGTGAAAACATAACATACCTCCACTTCCGGTGGCACAGGAAATAACGAAACGATTACCTCGCACCTGTTTCCACTTCCTTCGGGAATAATACGAAGTGTAAAGAGTTTTTATCCCGAATCGACACAAATCATGAATGTTATAAAAATATATGTCTGAATATCTTCCTCTGAATTACCTTGATATTGCTTCATGCAAACGTTATCATTCCAATGACTTGCCGGATGTGCCTCCATTAACCCACTAACTGCACTTAATGCAACCTCAGTGCGATGATTCAACCTCAACAATTCAACCTCAACCTCAGTGCGATGATTCAACCTCAACAATTCAACCTCAACCTCAGTGCGATGATTCAACCTCAACAATTCAACCTCAACCTCAGTGCGATGATTCAACCTCAACAATTCAACCTCAACCTCAGTGCGATGATTCAACCTCAACGATTCAACCTCAACCTCAACCTCAACAATTCAACCTCAACCTCAGTGCGATGATTCAACCTCAACAATTCAACCTCAACCTCAGTGCGATGATTCAACCTCAACGATTCAACCTCAACCTCAACAATTCAACCTCAACCTCAGTGCGATGATTCAACCTCAACGATTCAACCTCAACCTCAACCTCAACAATTCAACCTCAACCTCAGTGCGATGATTCCTTTTGCCTTTCACACGTCGTTTGTTACAAAGAGCCTGCACTTCCCTTTGTCCCTCGATGCTTCGGTTTCCTCCCTTTGTCCCTCGATGCTTCGGTTTCCTCTTCTGGGTGCACGGGGATGGCAGGCTGCCACGATGGGGGGGGGGGGGGGGGGGGGTAGAGGGGAGGGTAGAGAGAGAGAGATAGCAGGATTGGGTTGGAGGAGCATAAAGAGGTGGATGGCAGGCTGCCACGATGGGGGGGGGGGGGGGTAGAGGGGAGGGTAGAGAGAGAGATAGCAGGATTGGGTTGGAGGAGGGGAGGAGGAGCATAAAGAGGTGGATGGCAGGCTGCCACGAAGAGAGAGATAGCAGGATTGGGTTGGAGGAGGGGAGGAGGAGCATAAAGAGGTGGATGGCAGGCTGCCACGATGGGGGGGGGGGTAGAGGGGAGGGTAGAGAGAGAGATAGCAGGATTGGGTTGGAGGAGGGGAGGAGGAGCATAAAGAGGTGGATGGCAGGCTGCCACGATGGGGGGGGGGGGGGTAGAGGGGAGGGTAGAGAGAGAGATAGCAGGATTGGGTTGGAGGAGGGGAGGAGGAGCATAAAGAGGGGGATGGCAGGCTGCCACGATGGGGGGGGGGAGGTAGAGGGGAGGGTAGAGAGAGACATAGCAGTATTGGGTTGGAGGAGGGGGAAGAGGAGCATAAAGAGGTGGATGGCAGGCTGCCACAATGGGGGCACAGGGTAGGAGAGAGAGAAGAGAAGAGAAGAGGAGAGAAGAGGAGAGGCGAGGGGAGGGGAGGGGAAGGGAAGGGAAGAGAAGAGAAGAGAAGATAAGATATATATATATATATATATATATATATATATATATATATATCGAGATATAACAGGATTGGGTTGGAGGAGGGGAGGAGGTGTAGAAAGAGGTGGATGTGGCAGGGGGTGGTGTAAGGAAGAAGAAGAAGAAGAAGAGGAGGAGCAGTGGGCAACAGGAGGAGGAGGAGGAGGAGTAGGAGGATGGGTGAGTAACAGAAGAAGGTGGAAGAGGCGGAGAGGAGTGGGTGACCGGAGGAGGAGGGGTGGGTGACTGGAAAAGGAGGAGGAGGAGGAGGAGGGAGAGGAGAGGTGTGTGACAGGAGGAGGAGAGGTGGCTGATAGGTGAGGAAGGAGGATGTTTGAGTTGTTGTGAGTTGATGTGTTTGTGGGTGTTGTTTTAAGTTTATGTTTGTGGGTGTTGTTTTGAGTTGATGTGCTTGTGGGTGTTGTTTTGAGTTGACGTGTTTGTGTGTTGTTTTAAGTTGATGTGTTTGTGGGTGTTGTTTTGAGTTGATGTGTTTGTGGGTGTTGTTTTGAGTTGACGTGTTTGTGTGTTGTTTTAAGTTGATGTGTTTGTGGGTGTTGTTTTGAGTTGATGTGTTTGTGGGTGTTGTTTTGAGTTGATGTGCTAGTGGGTGTTGTTTTGAGTTGATGTGCTAGTGGGTGTTGTTTTGAGTTGACGTGTTTGTGTGTTGTTTTAAGTTGATGTGTTTGTGGGTGTTGTTTTGAGTTGATGTGTTTGTGGGTGTTGTTTTGAGTTGACGTTTTTGTGTGTTGTTTTAAGTTGATGTGTTTGTGGGTGTTGTTTTGAGTTGACGTGTTTGTGTGTTGTTTTAAGTTGATGTGTTTGTGGGTGTTGTTTTGAGTTGATGTGTTTGTGGGTGTTGTTTTGAGTTGATGTGTTTGTGGGTGTTGTTTTGAGTTGATGTGTTTGTGTGTTGTTTTGAGTTGATGTGCTAGTGGGTGTTGTTTTGAGTTGATGTGCTAGTGGGTGTTGTTTTGAGTTGATGTGCTAGTGGGTGTTGTTATGAGTTGATGTGTTAGTGGGTGTTGTTTTGAGTTGATGTGTTAGTGGGTGTTGTTTTGAGTTTATGTGCTAGTGGGTGTTGTTTTGAGTTGATGTGTTAGTGGGTGTTGTTTTGAGTTGATGTGTTGGTGTGTTGTTTTGAGTTGATGTGTTTGGGTGTTGTTTTGAGTTGATGTGTTAGTGGGTGTTGTTTTGAGTTGATGTGTTTGTGTGTTGTTTTAAGTTGATGTGCTAGTGGGTGTTGTTTTGAGTTGATGTGTTAGTGGGTGTTGTTTTGAGTTGATGTGCTAGTGGGTGTTGTTTTGAGTTGATGTGTTAGTGGGTGTTGTTTTGAGTTGATGTGCTAGTGGGTGTTGTTTTGAGTTGATGTGTTAGTGGGTGTTGTTTTGAGTTGATGTACTCATGGGTGTTGTTTTGAGTTGATGTGTTAGTGGGTGTTGTTTTGAGTTGATGTGTTTGTGTGTTGTTTTGAGTTGATGTGTTAGTGTGTTGTTTTGAGTTGATGTGTTTGTGTGTTGTTTTGAGTTGATGTGTTTGTGGCTGTTGTTTTGAGTTGATGTGCTAGTGGGTGTTGTTTTGAGTTTATGTGTGTGTGTGTTGTTTTGAGTTGATGTGTTTGTGTGTTGTTTTAAGTTGATGTGTTAGTGGGTGTTGTTTTGAGTTGATGTGCTAGTGGGTGTTGTTTTGAGTTGATGTGTTTGTGTGTTGTTTTAAGTTGATGTGCTAGTGGGTGTTGTTTTGAGTTTATGTGTTTGTGTATTGTTTTGAGTTGATGTGTTTGTGTGTTGTTTTAAGTTGATGTGTTAGTGGGTGTTGTTTTGAGTTGATGTGTTTGTGTGTTGTTTTGAGTTGATGTGCTCGTGGGTGTTGTTTTGAGTTGATGTGCTAGTGGGTGTTGTTTTGAGTTGATGTGTTTGTGTGTTGTTTTAAGTTGATGTGCTAGTGGGTGTTGTTTTGAGTTGATGTGCTCGTGGGTGTTGTTTTGAGTTGATGTGTTTGTGTGTTGTTTTGAGTTGATGTGCTAGTGGGTGTTGTTTTGAGTTGATGTGCTAGTGGGTGTTGTTTTGAGTTGATGTGTTAGTGGGTGTTGTTTTGAGTTGATGTGTTAGTGGGTGTTGTTTTGAGTTGATGTGTTAGTGGGTGTTGTTTTGAGTTGATGTGCTAGTGGGTGTTGTTTTGAGTTGATGTGCTAGTGGGTGTTGTTTTAAGTTGATGTGCTAGTGGGTGTTGTTTTGAGTTGATGTGTTTGTGTGTTGTTTTGAGTTGGTGTGCTAGTGGATGTTGTTTTAAGTTGATGTGCTAGTGGGTGTTGTTTTGAGTTGATGTGCTAGTGGGTGTTGTTTTGAGTTGATGTGTTAGTGGGTGTTGGTTTGAGTTGATGTGTTAGTGGGTGTTGTTTTGAGTTGATGTGCTAGTGGGTGTTGTTTTGAGTTGATGTGTTAGTGGGTGTTGTTTTGAGTTGATGTGTTTGTGTGTTGTTTTAAGTTGATGTGTTAGTGGGTGTTGTTTTGAGTTGATGTGCTCGTGGGTGTTGTTTTAAGTTGATGTGTTAGTGGGTGTTGTTTTGAGTTGATGTGTTTGTGTGTTGTTTTGAGTTGATGTGCTAGTGGGTGTTGTTTTGAGTTGATGTGCTAGTGGGTGTTGTTTTGAGTTGATGTGTTTGTGTGTTGTTTTAAGTTGATGTGCTAGTGGGTGTTGTTTTGAGTTGATGTGCTCGTGGGTGTTGTTTTGAGTTGATGTGTTTGTGTGTTGTTTTGAGTTGATGTGTTAGTGTGTTGTTTTGAGTTGATGTGTTTGTGTGTTGTTTTGAGTTGATGTGTTTGTGGCTGTTGTTTTGAGTTGATGTGCTAGTGGGTGTTGTTTTGAGTTTATGTGTGTGTGTGTTGTTTTGAGTTGATGTGTTTGTGTGTTGTTTTAAGTTGATGTGTTAGTGGGTGTTGTTTTGAGTTGATGTGCTAGTGGGTGTTGTTTTGAGTTGATGTGTTTGTGTGTTGTTTTAAGTTGATGTGCTAGTGGGTGTTGTTTTGAGTTTATGTGTTTGTGTATTGTTTTGAGTTGATGTGTTTGTGTGTTGTTTTAAGTTGATGTGTTAGTGGGTGTTGTTTTGAGTTGATGTGTTTGTGTGTTGTTTTGAGTTGATGTGCTCGTGGGTGTTGTTTTGAGTTGATGTGCTAGTGGGTGTTGTTTTGAGTTGATGTGTTTGTGTGTTGTTTTAAGTTGATGTGCTAGTGGGTGTTGTTTTGAGTTGATGTGCTCGTGGGTGTTGTTTTGAGTTGATGTGTTTGTGTGTTGTTTTGAGTTGATGTGCTAGTGGGTGTTGTTTTGAGTTGATGTGCTAGTGGGTGTTGTTTTGAGTTGATGTGTTAGTGGGTGTTGTTTTGAGTTGATGTGTTAGTGGGTGTTGTTTTGAGTTGATGTGTTAGTGGGTGTTGTTTTGAGTTGATGTGCTAGTGGGTGTTGTTTTGAGTTGATGTGCTAGTGGGTGTTGTTTTAAGTTGATGTGCTAGTGGGTGTTGTTTTGAGTTGATGTGTTTGTGTGTTGTTTTGAGTTGGTGTGCTAGTGGATGTTGTTTTAAGTTGATGTGCTAGTGGGTGTTGTTTTGAGTTGATGTGCTAGTGGGTGTTGTTTTGAGTTGATGTGTTAGTGGGTGTTGGTTTGAGTTGATGTGTTAGTGGGTGTTGTTTTGAGTTGATGTGCTAGTGGGTGTTGTTTTGAGTTGATGTGTTAGTGGGTGTTGTTTTGAGTTGATGTGTTTGTGTGTTGTTTTAAGTTGATGTGTTAGTGGGTGTTGTTTTGAGTTGATGTGCTCGTGGGTGTTGTTTTAAGTTGATGTGTTAGTGGGTGTTGTTTTGAGTTGATGTGTTTGTGTGTTGTTTTGAGTTGATGTGCTAGTGGGTGTTGTTTTGAGTTGATGTGCTAGTGGGTGTTGTTTTGAGTTGATGTGTTTGTGTGTTGTTTTAAGTTGATGTGCTAGTGGGTGTTGTTTTGAGTTGATGTGCTCGTGGGTGTTGTTTTGAGTTGATGTGTTTGTGTGTTGTTTTGAGTTGATGTGCTAGTGGGTGTTGTTTTGAGTTGATGTGCTAGTGGGTGTTGTTTTGAGTTGATGTGTTAGTGGGTGTTGTTTTGAGTTGATGTGTTAGTGGGTGTTGTTTTGAGTTGATGTGTTAGTGGGTGTTGTTTTGAGTTGATGTGCTAGTGGGTGTTGTTTTGAGTTGATGTGCTAGTGGGTGTTGTTTTAAGTTGATGTGCTAGTGGGTGTTGTTTTGAGTTGATGTGTTTGTGTGTTGTTTTGAGTTGGTGTGCTAGTGGATGTTGTTTTAAGTTGATGTGCTAGTGGGTGTTGTTTTGAGTTGATGTGCTAGTGGGTGTTGTTTTGAGTTGATGTGTTAGTGGGTGTTGGTTTGAGTTGATGTGTTAGTGGGTGTTGTTTTGAGTTGATGTGCTAGTGGGTGTTGTTTTGAGTTGATGTGTTAGTGGGTGTTGTTTTGAGTTGATGTGTTTGTGTGTTGTTTTAAGTTGATGTGTTAGTGGGTGTTGTTTTGAGTTGATGTGCTCGTGGGTGTTGTTTTAAGTTGATGTGTTTGTGTGTTGTTTTGAGTTGATGTGTTTGTGGCTGTTGTTTTGAGTTGATGTGCTAGTGGGTGTTGTTTTGAGTTGATGTGTTTGTGTGTTGTTTTGAGTTGATGTGTTTGTGGCTGTTGTTTTGAGTTGATGTGTTTGTGTGTTGTTTTAAGTTGATGTGTTAGTGTGTTGTTTTGAGTTGATGTGTTTGTGTGTTGTTTTAAGTTGATGTGTTTGTGTGTTGTTTTAAGTTGATGTGTTTGTGTGTTGTTTTAAGTTGATGTGTTGGTGGGTGTTGTTTTGAGTTGATGTGTTTGTGGGTGTTGTTTTGAGTTGATGTGCGAGTGGGTGTTGTTTTGAGTTGATGTGTTTGTGGGTGTTGTTTTGAGTTGATGTGTTAGTGGGTGTTGTTTTGAGTTGATGTGTTTGTGTGTTGTTTTAAGTTGATGTGTTAGTGGGTGTTGTTTTGAGTTGATGTGTTTGTGTGTTGTTTTGAGTTGATGTTTGTGTGTTGTTTTGAGTTGATGTGCTAGTGGGTGTTGTTTTGAGTTGATGTGTTTGTGGGTGTTGTTTTGAGTTGATGTGTTTGTGGGTGTTGTTTTGAGTTGATGTGTTAGTGGGTGTTGTTTTGAGTTGATGTGTTTGTGGGTGTTGTTTTGAGTTGATGTGCTAGTGGGTGTTGTTTTGAGTTGATGTGCTCGTGGGTGTTGTTTTGAGTTGATGTGTTTGTGTGTTGTTTTAAGTTGATGTGCTAGTGGGTGTTGTTTTGAGTTGATGTGCTCGTGGGTGTTGTTTTGAGTTGATGTGTTTGTGTGTTGTTTTGAGTTGATGTGCTAGTGGGTGTTGTTTTGAGTTGATGTGCTAGTGGGTGTTGTTTTGAGTTGATGTGTTAGTGGGTGTTGTTTTGAGTTGATGTGTTAGTGGGTGTTGTTTTGAGTTGATGTGTTAGTGGGTGTTGTTTTGAGTTGATGTGCTAGTGGGTGTTGTTTTGAGTTGATGTGCTAGTGGGTGTTGTTTTAAGTTGATGTGCTAGTGGGTGTTGTTTTGAGTTGATGTGTTTGTGTGTTGTTTTGAGTTGGTGTGCTAGTGGATGTTGTTTTAAGTTGATGTGCTAGTGGGTGTTGTTTTGAGTTGATGTGCTAGTGGGTGTTGTTTTGAGTTGATGTGTTAGTGGGTGTTGGTTTGAGTTGATGTGTTAGTGGGTGTTGTTTTGAGTTGATGTGCTAGTGGGTGTTGTTTTGAGTTGATGTGTTAGTGGGTGTTGTTTTGAGTTGATGTGTTTGTGTGTTGTTTTAAGTTGATGTGTTAGTGGGTGTTGTTTTGAGTTGATGTGCTCGTGGGTGTTGTTTTAAGTTGATGTGTTAGTGGGTGTTGTTTTGAGTTGATGTGTTTGTGTGTTGTTTTGAGTTGATGTGCTAGTGGGTGTTGTTTTGAGTTGATGTGCTAGTGGGTGTTGTTTTGAGTTGATGTGTTTGTGTGTTGTTTTAAGTTGATGTGCTAGTGGGTGTTGTTTTGAGTTGATGTGCTCGTGGGTGTTGTTTTGAGTTGATGTGTTTGTGTGTTGTTTTGAGTTGATGTGCTAGTGGGTGTTGTTTTGAGTTGATGTGCTAGTGGGTGTTGTTTTGAGTTGATGTGTTAGTGGGTGTTGTTTTGAGTTGATGTGTTAGTGGGTGTTGTTTTGAGTTGATGTGTTAGTGGGTGTTGTTTTGAGTTGATGTGCTAGTGGGTGTTGTTTTGAGTTGATGTGCTAGTGGGTGTTGTTTTAAGTTGATGTGCTAGTGGGTGTTGTTTTGAGTTGATGTGTTTGTGTGTTGTTTTGAGTTGGTGTGCTAGTGGATGTTGTTTTAAGTTGATGTGCTAGTGGGTGTTGTTTTGAGTTGATGTGCTAGTGGGTGTTGTTTTGAGTTGATGTGTTAGTGGGTGTTGGTTTGAGTTGATGTGTTAGTGGGTGTTGTTTTGAGTTGATGTGCTAGTGGGTGTTGTTTTGAGTTGATGTGTTAGTGGGTGTTGTTTTGAGTTGATGTGTTTGTGTGTTGTTTTAAGTTGATGTGTTAGTGGGTGTTGTTTTGAGTTGATGTGCTCGTGGGTGTTGTTTTAAGTTGATGTGTTTGTGTGTTGTTTTGAGTTGATGTGTTTGTGGCTGTTGTTTTGAGTTGATGTGCTAGTGGGTGTTGTTTTGAGTTGATGTGTTTGTGTGTTGTTTTGAGTTGATGTGTTTGTGGCTGTTGTTTTGAGTTGATGTGTTTGTGTGTTGTTTTAAGTTGATGTGTTAGTGTGTTGTTTTGAGTTGATGTGTTTGTGTGTTGTTTTAAGTTGATGTGTTTGTGTGTTGTTTTAAGTTGATGTGTTTGTGTGTTGTTTTAAGTTGATGTGTTGGTGGGTGTTGTTTTGAGTTGATGTGTTTGTGGGTGTTGTTTTGAGTTGATGTGCGAGTGGGTGTTGTTTTGAGTTGATGTGTTTGTGGGTGTTGTTTTGAGTTGATGTGTTAGTGGGTGTTGTTTTGAGTTGATGTGTTTGTGTGTTGTTTTAAGTTGATGTGTTAGTGGGTGTTGTTTTGAGTTGATGTGTTTGTGTGTTGTTTTGAGTTGATGTTTGTGTGTTGTTTTGAGTTGATGTGCTAGTGGGTGTTGTTTTGAGTTGATGTGTTTGTGGGTGTTGTTTTGAGTTGATGTGTTTGTGGGTGTTGTTTTGAGTTGATGTGTTAGTGGGTGTTGTTTTGAGTTGATGTGTTTGTGGGTGTTGTTTTGAGTTTATGTGTTTGTGGGTGTTGTTTTGAGTTGATGTGTTAGTGGGTGTTGTTTTGAGTTGATGTGTTAGTGGGTGTTGTTTTGAGTTGATGTGTTTGTGGGTTTTGTTTTGAGTTGATGTGCTATTGGGTGTTGTTTTGAGTTGATGTGTTTGTGGGTGTTGTTTTGAGTTTATGTGTTAGTGGGTGTTGTTTTGAGTTGATGTGTTTGTGTGTTGTTTTGAGTTGAGAATGTTAGTGCGTGTTGTTTCGAGTTTTTTTTTTTTTTTTTTGTATACTGAATCGAGGCTCGTGAAAGAGCTAACATTTATTTCACAAACAAATCAACCAGACAAACAAAATATACAAAAAGAGGGAGCGGAAGACAAGATGGGGAGAGAAGGGGAAGCACACAACCACAACATTTGAGAGCAGGGACATCGGGAGATGTGTGGGAGGGAGAGGGCTTGGGGGGAGGAGGCGTGGGAAGGGGGGGGGGGGAGAAGTATAAAACACAAGGACACCAAGGACTTCCAGCATTGAAGTTGGTATTTCGATAAAGTGGAATTGGGGTGAAATTAGCGGGGGTAGAAAAGATCAAGGTTTTGGATGGGGGAGGATAAGAGATGGTGGTGAACAGCTGTTTTAAAGCCTTGGAGGGTGGAGTGGGATTGAAGAGAGTGAGGGAGTTTGTTCCAGAGGTGGGAGAAAATGGGAATGAAGGAGTGAAGGTGAGCAGAGAGTCTTGATTTTGGCAGTTTAACCATAAGAGGGTTGCAGGCAGATCTTGTGCGACCTGTAGGAATATTTGGGGGACAGAACCCAGAGAGAGCTGGGGGGGGGGGGGCAAGGCCGGAGAGGAGTCGGTAGAAGAGGGAAAGACCACCAACCTGCCTGCGGTGAGTGAGTGAGAGGCCCTCGGAGTTAGCTTCATCGCGGGAGATTCCAATGATTCTGAAAAACGTGTTCGAGTTGACGTGTTCGAGGTGCTTCTGTATGCTTCCACCGACGAAGTCACTGGAGACATTGTTTTTGGGTTGTCCGTGCATCCGTCTGTCCGTCCGTGCATCCGTTCGTACGTGATATCTTGTCGTTGCCGCGATAACTTAAGAACGGCTGAAGGGATCTAAGTCAAACTTGGTACAACTATGTTTGATGATGCAACGATCAACTGTTGAGATTATGGGGTGAAGAGGTCAAAGGTCAGAGGTCTCGTTTGGTAAAACGGTTCTGTTGCTGAGCTAACTTGTGAACCAGTGATGGATTTTGATCCAACCTGGTGTAAGTATAAATTATCATGCAAAGATGAACCGATTAGTTTTTGACTTCAAAGGTCAAATGTCAGAGGTCATGTGAGGTTCAAATGTGATACTTGAAGCTGAAGCTGAAGGGATTTAAATCAAACTCAATACAAGTACCTGAATGTGTAATTATTTAATAATGTAGGTGGAGGCATATGGGTCGACATTGCGACATTGAAGAGTGTCGTTATAGTTTATTATTATTATTATTATTATTCGTCTCCTACAAGCCTGGTGTTTGCTTAACGGTTAAGGTAGCTAACTTGAGATTTTAGGGTCTTGAGTTTGTGCCCCTGTCAAGACCAGGCGATTCGACTCAGTCTGCCATCCGTCAGAGGTCAGTAAAATGAGTACCAGCTGACTCATAATGGGGGGTGGGGGGGATTCATCAGCGGCACAGCTGTGCCCCCAGAAAATGATGCAGCCATAGGCTGTTTACCACCACCCGTCCACCACCACCCGTCCACCACCACCCGTCCACCACCAGTCCTCTACTTGTTTCACTGGAGGGTACTATAGATTTGCTCTCCGTCTGTCCGTCGGTCCGGCCCACCTGTGGTTTTTCCAGACTTTACCCCTTACCCTTTAACATATTCAACTGAAACTTGGTACATGGCTTTATTATGATAAATTACAGGACAAGTTCGACTTTCAGGGTGTTTCATCAATCCTTAAACAAGAATACTCATTTGGGACCGGTAGGGGATAACTACTGCAAAGCAATTCTCACCGTTTGCTTTTTTACGCATGGTCTAGGCTCGTGGAAGAGCAAGGACACAGCACATATCAGGACACAACATGACAAAGGGAACAGCAGGAGAAAAGGGGAAACGTCAGGGCGGAGCGAGAAGGTAGCCGAAGGTGGGCAAACGAGGGTTGTAGGTAACGATGAGGGTTAGGGGAGAACCCAAGGGGAAGACAAGATGGATACATAAGCAAAATTTTGGGAGGGGTTGGGACGAGAGGGTGAAGAAAACATAATGGCTTTGAATGGGGGATGACTTGAGATGGTGTTGAGCAGCCGTCTTGAAGATCAGGAGGGAAGAATGAGATCGAAGAGAATGTGGAAAGTGGTTCCACAGGCGGTGAAAGAGGGGAATGAATGAATGGAGGTTAGCAGTGGTTCTGGATTTAAGCAGTTTCGCTAGGAGGGGCAGACAATTTTCATCCTGCAGCTACCTGGGGGGACAGAGCATGGAGAGGGCAGAGGGTGCAAGAGCAGAAATGAGGTGGAAGAAGACAGGGACACCACGGACCTGTCGGGAATGGCGAAGCAATAGGCCTTTCGACTCAGCTTCTTTGTGAGGCATTCCAATAATAGTGAAGGCCTTGGTTTCCACGGAGTCGAGCGGGTGAGGCAGGAGAGCGGGCCCAGACGATGGAGGTCTTAGATGGAGCAGTTAGCAGTTCCAAGACGATGGAAGTCTTAGATGGAGCAGTTAGCAGTTTCCAGATGATGGAGGTATTGGATGGAGCAGTTAGCAGTTACCAGACAATGGAGGTCTTGGATGGAGCAATTAGCAGTTCCCAGATGATGGAGGTCTTAGATGGAGCAGTTAGCAGTTCCCAGACGATGGAAGTCTTAGATGGAGCAGTTAGCAGTTTCCAGATTATCGAGGTATTGGATGGAGCAGTTAGCAGTTACCAGACAACGGAGGTCTTGGATGGAGCAATTAGCAGTTCCCAGACAATGGAGGTGATGGAGGTGAAAGCCTTGTAGGTGGAGAGGAGCTCAGGTGTGCCAAGGAAGGACTTTGCACGATGGAGGATGCCCATTGGGCACCTGGCTTTGGAGGGCAATTTTGAAATGTGTCGCGCATGAGTGACTGAACCTGTTGGAGATGGTTGACGTGTTCGGGAGTTGGTGCTTGTGATGTTGTGACAAGTCATGAATCCCAGGCTGATATTGGAAAGTGAGCACCATTGACCTGGAAAGTTTTGCTTCCTTTGATAAGCGTTGAGGAAAGATTGGTGTGCTGCTGCAAATCATGGAGTACTTGCTTTGTTTCAGCCTTTTGTTCTCACTTTGAATGTCCTTTTTAGTGACGTCACTGTGACGGTGACACACAAGAAAGGTTCAGTAAGGCAATGAACACTCTCTGAACTGGAAAGTTTTATTTTGATAAATTTCCAAGTAACATTTATTTTAAAAATTCTTGTTTTTAAAGTTGAGATTTGGTCTGAGTGCATTGTGAGCGGTACTGTTGAAAGTCACGTGGTTTGAAATGTTAACTTTAAGTGGTACTGCTGAAAGTCACGTGGTTTGAAATGTTAACTTTAAGTGGTACTGCTGAAAGTCACGTGGTTTGAAATGTTAACTTTAAGTGGTACTGCTGAAAGTCACGTGGTTTGAAATGTTAACTTTAAGTGGTACTGCTGAAAGTCATGTGGTTTGAAATGTTAACTTTAAGTGGTACTGTGAAAGTCACGTGATTTGAAATGTTAACTTTAAGTGGTACTGTTGAAGGTAACTTGGTTTGAAATGTTAACTTTAAGTAGTACTGCTGAAAGTCACGTGGTTTGAAATGTTAACTTTAAGTGGTACTGTTGAAAGTCACGTGGTTTGAAATG
Source organism: Myxine glutinosa (assembly GCF_964187855.1). NCBI lineage: Eukaryota > Metazoa > Chordata > Myxini > Myxiniformes > Myxinidae > Myxine > Myxine glutinosa. The sequence goes on along the minus strand of NC_136261.1, from coordinate 448,288,531 downwards.
TTAACTAAAAGTGGTACTGCTGAAAGTCATGTGGTTTGAAATGTTAACTTTAAGTGGTACTGTGAAAGTCACGTGATTTGAAATGTTAACTTTAAGTGGTACTGTTGAAGGTAACTTGGTTTGAAATGTTAACTTTAAGTAGTACTGCTGAAAGTCACGTGGTTTGAAATGTTAACTCTAAGTGGTACTGTTGAAGGTAACTTGGTTTGAAATGTTAACTTTAAGTAGTACTGCTGAAAGTCACGTGGTTTGAAATGTTAACTTTAAGTGGTACTGTTGAAAGTCATGTGGTTTGAAATGTTAACTTTAAGTGGTACTGTTGAAGGTAACTTGGTTTGAAATGTTAACTTTAAGTGGTACTGTTGAAGGTAACTTGGTTTGAAATGTTAACTTTAAGTGCTACTGTTGAAGGTAACTTGGTTTGAAATGTTAACTTTAAGTGGTACTGTTGAAGGTAACTTGATTTGAAATGTTAACTTTAAGTGGTACTGTGAAAGTCACGTGATTTGAAATGTTAACTTTAAGTGGTACTGCTGAAAGTCATGTGGTTTGAAATGTTAACTTTAAGTGCTACTGTTGAAGGTAACTTGGTTTGAAATGTTAACTTTAAGTGGTACTGTGAAAGTCACGTGATTTGAAATGTTAACTTTAAGTGGTACTGTTGAAAGTCACGTGGTTTGAAATGTTAACTTTAAGTGGTACTGCTGAAAGTCACGTGGTTTGAAACGTTAGCTTTCAGTGGTGCAGTTGAAAGTCACGTGGTTTGAAATGTTAACTTTCAGTGCTACTTTTGAAAGTCACGTGGTTTGAAATGTTAACTTTAAGTAGTACTGCTGAAAGTCACGTGGTTTGAAATGTTAACTTTAAGTGGTACTGTTGAAAGTCATGTGGTTTGAAATGTTAACTTTAAGTGGTACTGTTGAAGGTAACTTGGTTTGAAATGTTAACTTTAAGTAGTACTGCTGAAAGTCACGTGGTTTGAAATGTTAACTTTAAGTAGTACTGCTGAAAGTCACGTGGTTTGAAATGTTAACTTTAAGTGGTACTGTTGAAAGTCATGTGGTTTGAAATGTTAACTTTAAGTAGTACTGTTGAAGGTAACTTGGTTTGAAATGTTAACTTTAAGTGGTACTGCTGAAAGTCACGTGGTTTGAAATGTTAACTTTCAGTGCTACTTTTGAAAGTCACGTGGTTTGAAATGTTAACTTTCAGTGCTACTTTTGAAAGTCACGTGGTTTGAAATGTTAACCTGACCCTGTTCCAGGTGTACCAGATGTCACTTGCTTTGCACGTTTTAACAATTCCACAGAAGATCCTTTGTGGTGGAAACCATGTTCATGGAATCCCTTCCTGAGCCCCCGAACCCCCCGTTCCATGTTCCATGGTCTAGTGCGGTAATGCTGGGGGGGGCTCGTGGGGTGAGAGGGGGTGCAGAGGAGCGGAAGCAGGCTTGGGAGGGATTGAGACAGGGTGGGAGGTTTCCTGTTTCCTGTCCTATTCTCCTGGCCCTGCCCGTTTCCGTCTTCCTTCAAATTGGCTTCTCTCCATTTGCATCCTGTTTCCTCCTCCCCATGCTCCCCTGCCCCCCTTCCCCCCTTCCCCCCAACAACAAGCCTGTGGATTCGCTGAGGCCACTACATTGCGCATTTGGAATATCAGAAGCGATGTCTCTTTGTTCTATATTATCCAATCTTACAAAAAGCTTTGGATCCCGTTGAAACATTCAGGAAAACCAGGAATTTAACATTAGCACCAGTCAGGGGGTTTACGGTATTAGAGGAAACAGACTGGAGGAAGATGGTCCTCAAAGTTTAAAAAAGGAATAATTCTCATGAACCATTTGTATTTCCTAAACTACTTTACACATTATTCAGCAACGAAAAGTAGGAATTCCATTTTATCCACAAGGAAATGGAAGTCAAAACGAGTGTGGAATTCGACATTTATATTTGCTTCCCAAATGGGGAAAGAAATTGGAGGACATTGGAGTTTGCCATTCCTTAAACTGCACAGGACTACAGGACACAAGAAGGTGGAAGACTTGGAGAAGGTGGAAAACTTGAAGAAGGTGGAATACTTGGAGAAGGTGGAATACTTGGAGAAGGTGGAAAACTTGGAGAAGGTGGAAAACTTGGAGTAGGTGGTAGACTTGAAGAAGGTGGAAGGCTTGGAGAAGGTGGAAGACTTGGAGAAGGTGGAAAACTTGGAGAAGGTGGAAAACTTGGAGAAGGTGGAAAACTTGGAGTAGGTGGTAGACTTGAAGAAGGTGGAAGGCTTGGAGAAGGTGGAAGACTTGGAGAAGGTGGAAGACTTGGAGAAGGTGGAAAACTTGGAGAAGGTGGAAAACTTGGAGTAGGTGGTAGACTTGAAGAAGGTGGAAAACTTGAAGAAGGTGGAATACTTGGAGAAGGTGGAAGACTTGGAGAAGGTGGAAAACTTGAAGAAGGTGGAATACTTGGAGAAGGTGGAAGACTTGGAGAAGGTGGAAAACTTGGAGAAGGTGGAAAACTTGGAGAAGGTGGAAGACTTGGAGAAGGTGGAAGACTTGGAGAAGGTGGAAAACTTGGAGAAGGTGGAAGGCCTGGAGAAGGTGGAAGGCTTGGAGAAGGTGGAAGGCTTGGAGAAGGTGGAAGGCTTGGAGAAGGTGGAAGACTTGGAGAAGGTGGAAAACTTGAAGAAGGTGGAATACTTGGAGAAGGTGGAAGACTTGGAGAAGGTGGAAAACTTGGAGAAGGTGGAAGACTTGGAGAAGGTGGAAGACTTGGAGAAGGTGGAAAACTTGGAGAAGGTGGAAGGCCTGGAGAAGGTGGAAGGCTTGGAGAAGGTGGAAGGCTTGGAGAAGGTGGAAGGCTTGGAGAAGGTGGAAGACTTGGAGAAGGTGGAAGATCACATTACCTCAAGTAACTTGTTTAAATGTTGTTGTTAGAACAAGGAAATTTTATGTGGAAAACATCATCGTCCGCAGAACATAGCGGCGGGTTGCATCATCTCCTGGAGTCGTAGCTGTGCCGCTGATGCAGTGCCCCCTATATGGTTACCTCATCTCCTGGAGTCGTAGCTGTGCCGCTGATGCAGTGCCCCCTGTATGGGTTAAATCACCTCCTGGAGTCGTAGCTGTGCTGCTGATGCAGTGCCCCCTATATGGTTACATCATCTCCTGGAGTCGTAACTGTGCCGCTGATGCAGTGCCCCCTGTATGGGTTAAATCATCTCCTGGAGTCGTAGCTGTGCTGCTGATGCAGTGCCCCCTATATGGTTACATCATCTCCTGGAGTCGTAGCTGTGCCGCTGATGCAGTGCCCCCTGTATGGGTTAAATCATCTCCTGGAGTCGTAGCTGTGCTGCTGATGCAGTGCCCCCTGTATGGGTTCAATCATCTCCTGGAGTCGTAGCTGTGCTGCTGATGCAGTGCCCCCTATATGGGTTACATAATCTCCTGGAGTCGTAGCTGTGCTTATGATGCAGTGCCCCCTGTATGGGTTAAATCATCTCCTGGAGTCGTAGCTGTGCTGCTGATGCACTGCCCCCTATATGGGTTACATCATCTCCTGGAGTCGTAGCTGTGCTGCTGATGCAGTGCCCCCTGTATGGGTTACATCATCTGCTGGAGTTGTAGCTGTGCCGCTGATGCAGTGCTGATCTACCCTTGTAGGCCAGGATACGTCTCATGGTGAGGCAGTGACTATCAAGCTGCTTGCTTTCTCAACATGGAAATCGAACCTGAACTCATTTAACCGAAATAAAGGTAAAAAATGTGAATTCATCATAAATTGAACGAGAAAACATAATCGAACAAAGTTTCCCACTGAACTCTCCGACTTATATCCTTCCTCATAGTCTTGGTGGCACCTTGTTCGGTCTGTCTCTGGTACCTGCTCCCCCTCTGAATCATTCACTTCAAATTATATTGTGCATAACTTCACGGATTCACACAAGGATTCACACAAGGAATCACACAACGATTCACAGCAGATTCACACAAGGATTCACACAAGGATTCACACAAGGAATCACACAAGGATTCACACAAGGATTCACACAAGGATTCACACAAGGAATCACACAAGGATTCACACAAGGATTCACACAAGGATTCACACAAGGATTCACACAAGGATTCACACAAGGAATCACACAAGGATTCACACAAGGATTCACACAACGATTCACACAAGGAATCACACAACGATTCACAGCAGATTCACACAAGGATTCACACAAGGAATCACACAAGGATTCACAGCAGATTCACACAAGGATTCACACAAGGATTCACAGCGGATTCACACAACGGTTCACACAAGGATTCACACAATGATTCACACAAGTAATCACACAAGTAATCACACAAGTATTCACACAAGGATTCACAGCAGATTCACACAAGGATTCACACAAGGAATCACACAAGGATTCCCCGCAGATTCACACAAGGATTCACAGCAGATTCACACAAGGATTCACACAAGGAATCACACAAGGATTCACACAAGGAATCACACAAGGATTCACCGCAGATTCACACAAGGATTCACAGCAGATTCACACAAGGATTCACAGCAGATTCACACAAGGATTCACACAAGGAATCACACAAGGATTCACAGCAGATTCACACAAGGATTCACACAAGGATTCACAGCGGATTCACACAAGGATTCACACAACGGTTCACACAAGGATTCACACAATGATTCACACAAGTAATCACACAAGTAATCACACAAGTATTCACACAAGGATTCACAGCAGATTCACACAAGGATTCACGCAAGGATTCACGCAAGGATTCACAGCAGATTCACACAAGGATTCACACAAGGAATCACACAAGGATTCCCCGCAGATTCACACAAGGATTCACAGCAGATTCACACAAGGATTCACACAAGGAATCACACAAGGATTCACACAAGGAATCACACAAGGATTCACCGCAGATTCACACAAGGATTCACCGCAGATTCACACAAGGATTCACAGCAGATTCACAGCAGATTCACAGCAGATTCACACAAGGATTCACACAAGGATTCACACAAGGAATCACACAAGGATTCACCGCAGATTCACACAAGGATTCACAGCAGATTCACACAAGGATTCACAGCAGATTCACACAAGGATTCACAGCAGATTCACACAAGGATTCACACAAGGAATCACACAAGGATTCACCGCAGATTCACACAAGGATTCACAGCAGATTCACACAAGGATTCACACAAGGAATCACACAAGGATTCACACAAGGAATCACACAAGGATTCACCGCAGATTCACACAAGGATTCACACAAGGATTCACACAAGGATTCACACAAGGATTCACACAAGGAATCACACAAGGATTCACACAAGGAAACTAAAATTATATGTTTTATGTGTCGGTTTGACTTTTTTGTGTGATGAATGTTTGCTCTTTCAAGAGCCTCGATCTTGTATCCAAAAAAAAAAAAAAAAAAAATGCAAAGAATTTTTTTTTTCATACCTATCAGATCACACGTTGAACTTATCGAATTATGACGTCATAATGAAAGCACCGATGATATTAGCAATGACGTATCTTATTCCCCATGGAGAGTACTTGACAATGAGCCATGTTAAAAAAAATTCCACTGGGCAGTTTTGAGGATGTAGAGGTGTAACGTTTTTCTAAGATGGCGTCTGTACCACGTCACCTATGACGTCATAATTATGAACAAAAAACATTCTACAGGCAGAGACGCTCCTATGGTAAAATTTCGTGTCAATCAGACCAACGGTTGCCGAGGAAATGAATTTTTAAAATGCACACACGGCACACGTACGCAACCGATAGGCGAAACCTTCTTTTCACTTCGCGAGCGCAGGGCAATGATGAAGTTATGACAAATGGGAATAAAGTTGAAGCATATTGCAACTTGAAGAAACATCCGATGTGTCATATCATCTATATGTATTGCTAAATTGTATTGCAGATCCCAGTGGAGTGACACCCTATCCCTATCCTATGGAGGTGTGAATTCAGGCAGTGCAGAAGGAGGAATGACAGCCTTGCTTACATAAATACACTTTGTTATAAGAATCGTTAGTTTCTTAACTTCTCCAGATTTCACTCCAGATGTCGATACTTATTTAGTCCATGGGATGACATCCTCAAATTGGAATCCAGATTTTGATTATATACTTTAATTAGTCGGTGAGACGTCATCGTCGTTCCAAGGCGAGGCATTTTTGAGCAGGCTGAACAAAATGGCGGCTTAAGAACCCGGCGATGTGACAGAGGGCTGACCAAGATGGTGCACCGCCGCCATTTTGGTGAAGCCTATCTTTTTTGGTGATGAGCACCTAAATGATCTTCAAAAGGAGTGTTTAAACACAACCAAACACCCAGTTTTCATTCATTCACTACCTTGGAGGTCAATAAGTGTGCATGCAAAGTTTAGGGCCACAAGGCTTCATGATTTTTGGAGTTATGGAGGAGACACACACACACTGACGGATACACATTGCCTTTTTATAGCTCACCTGGAATGTAGTTCCGGGGAGCTTATGGGATGGCGCATGGTCAGTCCGTCTGTAAACGCTTGCAAAATTATTCTCCGAAACTGCTGATGGGATTGTGAGCAAACTTGGCTAAGAAGATATTTGGTCTGTTGCAACTCAAGTTTGTTCACGGCATTTACAACATCGGGGTTTAAGGTGGTGTGTGTGGGGTTTGACCCACTAAAATATGTATTTGCTCTCTTCTCCGAAACTACACACACAATTTTGATGAAACTTGACCACAACTTTCATCACCCGTGATGTACCAAAGTTTTTTTCATGGCATTTGGAAAATTGGGGCCTATGTTGGCTTACGGGTGGGGGTGGAAGGGGAGGGGATTGCCCCTCAAAATAGGTATTTTTTTTTTGGTTTGGTTAAAGTCTTAGGATTAATTACCTCCTCCATCAAAGGTGGGTGGGGGTTATGTTTTCACCCCTGTCTGTTTGTCCGTTTGTCTGTCTGTTTGTCCGTTTGTCTGTCTGTTTGTTTGTGAACAAAATATCTCAAAACGTTGTGGACGGATTTGGACGAAACTTGTTGGACAGGTTGGGTGTCTGACGAGGACGAATATATTCGATTTTGGTGAAGATCTAAATATGGATTCGGATATGAGAATTATTTAAATATTTAAGTGATTCTTCACCATTGGGTGATAGGGCCAAAAACTACACATTGTGTGATATCTCAAAAAGTTATGGATGGATTTGGACGAAAATTGGTGGACAGGTTGTGTCTGACAAGGAAGAATCGATTCGATTTTGGTGAAGATCTGAATATGGATTCGGATATGAAAATTATTTAAATATTTAAGTGATTCTTCACCATTGGAAGATAGGGCCAAAAACTATACATTGCGTGATATCTCAAAACGTTATGGATGGATTTGGACGAAAATTGGTGGACAGGTTGTGTCTGACAAGGAAGAATCGATTCGATTTTGGTGAAGATCTGAATATGGATTCGGATATGAAAATTATTTAAATATTTAAGTGATTCTTCACCATTGGAAGATAGGGCCAAAAACTATACATTGCAGGATATCTCAAAA